>NW_024344378.1:30011560-30337710 GCF_902729225.1 Pteropus medius | reverse complement strand
TCTCTCCTTGCATCTATCCCTTCCTTTCCCTCAATCCCACTCTCATCCTCAAACCTACCCCTTCCCCCCATCTCTTGAAGGGGACCAAAATATATTGAAAACTTAAGACCTCGCTTTCTTAAGTAAAAATACAATCTGCACTATGCTCTAGAGGTAAGAAAAATCAATTGTTGCAAATTCCTCGCCCAGCCTACATAATAGTTCCTCTTTTCTCCTCATATTTTTTCTCACTTATCCACAAAGCCATTCTTTTAATGATATTTTTAAAAGCTTTGTCATAGTTTAATCTAATGTATTCCTCCAAGCAAAAATGATACAGATTACAGAAAAATACATTTGTATTTTATGAAGTATTTCCCTTCCAAACTTTTTCCAAATTGTATTTTAACAAAGAGAGAATGGAGGGAGGAAAGCATCATGTATTTCTGGTTACCAAATGCCACACTAACACCCTTCACAGCCATAGACACCAACTCTCAGGTTCCAATGAAGAATGCTGGAAAAGAGATAAGAAGCCAAACTGTCCTGCAGACACACTCTGGGTAGAGAGAGCTCCCCAGCCACCATAGGCTGGATGGAGATGAGCAGCCTAGCATCCTTTTATTATTTCCTGGCTGTCCTGTTCACCTACGAGTCCCGCTGTGGCATAGCAAAGGAATTCATAAATCTGGGAGAGAATAAGATGTTTTTCTGATGATATATTAAAATGATTAACTCTTAACCAGACTGATTGATCATCAGAGAAAGAGCATGTTTTATAAAAGCCATCTAACTCTAGTGTCCCCACTCTAATTCCTGGGGAGAAGTTGAGAGACAGCCCTCCAAGAAGTCACCAAAGATAGACATAGAGAGAACTCAATTAGCCAGAATCTTCGAAAACAGAATAATGGTGAGCAAGAAAATGAATATGAAAACAATTCATTTTCCTCCTTGGTTAAAATGATTTAAAAACAATCTTTCCCCATCTTTGTTTGTGTACTCATATCTATGTTATATACCATCTGTACTTTTATGCTTTTTCTTAAAATTGAGCCTTATTCTAAGCAATAATAGCCACATAGCATGGATCTGATGTTATTGTTACATATTTTCCTCCAACATTTATTAAAATTCCTAACTGTTAATATAAAATAAGTTCACTTGTGTACCATCTAGACGCTTCCCTGATGCCACCAATAATGTGAACATCAAACTTTGGGAAACATTGCTCTGAGGTATATATGCCAAGTGGAGGGTAGTGAATCTAACAACCACTATTTATAAATATATAGCTTTAAGTGTCACAGGGTCAAGATTTCTATTTTTTTTTAGAACCACAGTTCAGGTCAGAGGTTCTCACACATTTTTCCAGCAGTGACTCACAAGATGGGATGATGTTCCCAAGTACAACACACTCTTGTGAAAAGATGAGACCGTCTATGGATTATGTGCAAGGTCCTGCCATGTATTTGTAATCCTACCAGTCAAGAAAACCAGTCGGAATGCAAGTAAAAAGCCATCCCTAGGAAGATGCCTGTGAATGTACTAAACCTTATTTTCTAAGAAACAATTCATGGATTTTGATTTTAAACTATTATTGACTCATTTTAACCTCACAACTAATCAAAAACACACCACTGTGTAAGACATAGGATATTGTATTGAATATTTTAGAGTGATTTTATTCTCTGAGAGGAGATTGAATTGAATATGAACTGGTTTTATTCTCTAAAAGGTTTAAGATTTTTTTATTCGTTTGTTTTTAATACATTCTAGTTATGTGCTGCTCTTACCCTTTCTCTGAAAATTAGCATCTGGGAAAAGAAAAGTATGGTATGCTGAAGGTTTTATTTGGTTGGAATTTTTCCTGTAAACAGACCTGGTTTCTACCCAGGGGTTTACAACCTAAGATATAAAAGAATTTTCTATTTTGAGGATTTTTAGCATATGTAGCTAAATTCCTTAGTGGCAGTGTGATACATGAAATTAGCATTATCCACACCATGAGGGCAATGAGAGGCATCAAGAAAAATATTAATATTCACCCAAAGGCTTTAGATTTGCTCATTAGACAACAACAGAATCATGCAATTGAACCAATGGGCCTACAGATATTTGAGAGAGACAAACATGTATTTTTAGAATCCCTATAAAGTTTATCAGCAGCATTTTTGCAGCATTAGAGGTCAGAGTGTTCAAATAAAGACACATCTCAGGATTTGAAACACATTTTGAAGTTCTCTCTAAATTGGACTAGAAAGTTTAAATTACCAAACTTCAATTCTAAATTGAGAGAATAATTTAAGAAGTGTTGTTGTACAATCTTTATCACAAGTAAAAATCTCAAACTAAGTCCTAATAAGGAAATTATAGCAGATGTCTTATTGGATTTGCCTTAATAAACACTCATGAAATCAACGCATTTGTTATCACTTTGCACACTAAAGTGTTATCAATGTGCTCATACACAGAACAAAATCAACCCAAATCAACTCCTAGTATCAACATATAAATGTCTTAGGACTAATTTCCAAGAATATGTCAAATCAATAAGCACACACAAAAAAAGTTTAAACACGCAGCCAGCACACTGGACAAGACAAATTACAGAAAGTATTTTAAAACTTTCTAGTCAATATAAACTTTATATTGATTGAATTTAAAACTACACTATTTTCTAAGGTACTAGGTGTTTCTATTATATTCTCATACAACAAAAAATATGAAAATGTTTAAAATGAGCAATGTAATGTATACAGAAATCTGAGATCCACTAATAATTCTTAGTAGTGCTGTGAAAGGTTAAGAGTTTTTAAAAAGGAATCTGTTGTTTAAGAACAACAATAAATAAAATAAAGAGATTAGTTCTACTACCAGACTATTTCATTTGTACTTCCAGAAATATCCATTTTCCATCGAGCAAATATTTTAAAGAACTGCATATTTCTAATAAGAACAATTAAAAATTATTTTTAAAACTTTAGAAAATTTAAATTGCATAAGATATGAAACATCTAAAGATATAAAAGACTTTAAAAGCTTAGAGTAAATCCTTGAGCAACACAGGGACCCAAAAGAAAGACACAAAACATAGGCAGAAAAACAAAGAAAAGAAAGTAAATATATATATATCACCTGGTAAAAGTACAAGGTAGTACTTCAACAAGGAGCAACTAAGATTAGTTCTAGTATCCTGTTCTGGGAGACAATATTGGGCTGTGTGCCTAACACCAAGCACAAGAATTTGACAAAGTGCAAGATTTTATGATCTATTTTACAATAACAGCCCAAGAAGTAAACCCTTCTTTCCGTGAGAAACTGATTTGGGCCAATCTGGAGGAATTTCAGAATAATAAGCATAAAATCATAAAATGAATAAAGTGGAATTGTGTGTATGTGTATGTATATACATTTATGTGTACGTACACACACATACACACATATACACACACATTACTCATACACATAAACATATGCATATACATAGTCTCTTTTCTCTTCAGGGACACAACAGCAGAGTACACCAACAAAGATAGATGCAAGGTCAGTACTTCTTTTTTGACAATTCTCAAACTTCTGAGCTTTCACTTTTGTGAAACAGGATATGCTATCCCTGGTTTATCTCAGAGCTCACAGTAATTTCCAAGAGCTACAAGAATCCTAGATAACATAGGGTCCTGAACTCTGATAAGCAAATTCTCAATGTCAAATGAAAATAATTATTCATACTCTGAGCAACTATGAAATCACCTTAAAATCTTATCAACAAGAAAGGGTTTTAATGCACTCTCAGCATCCCCTATACAGTATGGTGAAAGGCATTTAGTCAGGAAAAAGGAAAAAGATATGACATCTTTTGTTTTTTCAGGTCTGTTAGAAATAGTTTTATGAAGGTCAGTCAAACTTATAGCGAGCACAGGATTAGATGTAAACTATCAACCTAAACGTTCAATCGATGAGTCGAATGGAACAAAAACTTCTGGAAATATATTTGGAAAAGGTACATGATTCCAGAACCTGAACAAACCCCAAAGCAAAGTGGATATGTCTTAAATGATAAGTATAAACAGGTGATAAGTTGAAGTCATCGATTCACAAACTCGTATTGATGCGAAATTAAGAAACCTAAATAACCTGGTCCCATTTCTGAGATCCTTTAAAAAGGCCTTTAGCAATAGCTTGCTGTTTTCTCATCAATAAAAGCAGGGTACTATCTACCTCCCGTATGGCTTTGATTGAAAGTAGGTGCGACGTGCTTATCCTCAGAACCTGTGGTCTTCAAATTGCATGTGACAAGACACAAGGATTTCGACAAGCCATCCTACCTAAAAACCTTCCCTTGTCCTTCTCATCTTGCCTCCCATTAAACTCCCATCATAAATATTATTCATCTGGGTATACTAAGAAATATCCTCTCCCAGAAGCTCCTGCGAAAACATTACTATGTTAATCCAGAAAGGATAACTTGGAAAACATGTTGATATACTGTCAGTAATAAATTCCTTTAGAAAGTAGGACTGGTAGGGGTGAAGGGATTAGCAATGAGGGGTCCAAAAGGCAACAGGCAAAGTGTACAGTGAATGGTACCCAAAGGAGGCCACTAAGATCATTTTCATAATTGTACTTATTCATCAGCCCTACCTATGACATGACACTGAGCTAGAGAAGTTAGGTGAGGAAGGAAGAAGATGAAAAGGTTGGTAGATGACAATCCCAAGAGCTGGACAGCCTGAGGAAATTCAGACCTGGCACGGCACATCCAAGGTGTACGTGCTGGATGCAAGAGCTCTTTGGTAACTATTTCATGATGTCAGTTTAGCGCTGGCTTTCAGACTTTTTTGAAATCCTATTTTAATTTAGGGCAGGTTCATGTCTTCTTATTGAAAGGATCCACCAGTTACTAAGATGAAACTGACTGGATTCCAGGGCTATGTAGTGTAGTGGTTTAGAACTTTACAAACTGCAAGATTTGGGTCTGAAACTTGTCTCTGGCTTTTTCTAGTTGTAAGATCTCAGGCAAGTGACTTACTCTTCAAGCCTCAGATTCTTCATGTGAAAAGTTTGTCATTTAGGACTGCTGTGAGGAAAACAATGAGCTACTATAGGTAAAGAGCTTAAGATTGTGCTAAGATTGCTAAGATTAGCTATCTTTATTATTATTGTTATTGTTTTTTTAAAGCACAGTGTATTTTTTATGAACAATTAATGAACTGGGTCCAGAACTCAGTTGGTACACACTCATTTCATTGAAGTTACTTATATCAAAATTAGGCTAAATCCCTTGATTTAGTTTGCAGAATAACCAAACCTGAATCAAATCAGAGATACAAAAGGCAATGTGGGACATCCATACACATCCCAGTAGAAGGAAGTTCAAGTTTCAAATAATGAACTAACATTATCGAGAATCAAGGGATTTGTGACAAGAATAGCTCAAATGGCTTTGGAATACAATCTATTATTCCTATAACAGATTAATATTGATTCCAGCCTTTGCTGAAGCTAATTTAAAAACAACAGCAACAACTGCATGCTAAGTGGACAGCCAAAATAAGGAATCTAGGTATGTGTAAAACTTAAGGGAAAGAGTTAAGGAATTTGGGTAATTTTTAATTTGGAGCATATGCATACAGAGCATCAAGAGTTCACAGAAAACCATATGAAATACTTGGCATTATTTGGCAAACAGTGACATATAAATTTAAAATATCATCGTCATCCAAAACAGCCTATAGCTTTCAATGATAATCACTTGATACGCACTGGGCATTTCTAAGGTATCTGAAAATGAGTACTGCAAGAAGTTGGATATTTTCTTTTTAAATATGATTGTCATATTGTACACTTGATACTTACACTGAGAGCTCAGATCTTCCCTTTCCCTAGTATAATTTTCATCTAAGCATTCCTTAGATACTTAGATCATTCTTAATGGAGTTGTGCCTTATACCCTCTGTGGACACATGGAAATCTGGTTAATTGTACTGACTTGATTACAATAGCTGGTGAATTCTCCCATTTCCTTCCACTGAAATAAATGCTTAAGATATTTTTGTTACCTATTATGAAAATATTTTAGAGTGCAATCATTTTCTAAAAGTAGTTATGGGGAGAAACGCTTTAATCATTCTGCCCACCAAGTTAAATTCTTATACTTTCAAAATATGTTCCTTTTCGTGTTACTATAAAAACTAGGTGTCCTAGTTTTAAAGTTTGAAAATAACCTGTAGTATGAGTAGCTATCATTCAAATCCTACAGAAATTGCAACTGAACATTAGCGTTGCAGTAAAGCAGTCTCTTTCAGGCTCAGTAAGCTCATCAGAATGGCATAGCTTTTAACAAAGGGTGCATGTGGTGATGGAATATCTATTCCCCAAATCCAAATATCTGAAAATTAGAAAACATACTTTTGAACACATCTTGTTTTCTGTTAAATGTTGTATCCCAGAAATACTTTTTAAATTATTTCCTTTCTTGGCCAAAATAAAGGTGTTTGCCACTGATAATTAAGTTAATGCAGTCTTTTTAAGTGCTAAGATGACGATGAGTAACTACCTAATATGGTTATTGTCTCCTTATATACCTGTTAAATTTCTTTAAATTCTAGTGAATCAGCTTGCCGAAAATACACTCCACGCTCCCATTTGAAAGTAGAAAACTAAGTGCTGAGTGGGAAAAAGTTTACCCTCAGCGTAAATCAGCACGAAGAGGAAGCAGGAAAAGCACTCCAGCTACTTGCTGCAAACACAAATATGCGCCCGACCTCTACTGCGCATGATCCATTCTTATGATGAATGTTCTTACCCCTAACACGAAAATGTTGGGAACTGGGGAAGAGAGGGGCGGCGGGAGGCGGGGGGGGGGGGGGGGGGGGGGGGCAGGAGGAGGACGATGTGTACATATGAAAGATCAGCCATCTCCTCCCAGTGCATACAAAAACTCCTCTCACTCCTGGAGAGATTTCTTGTCAAGGAAAATTAAAGTGCCTCTTTGAGAGCTAGCTCCTGAATGAAAGTAGACTCTGGGAGGAAGAGTTACCTCCTGCCCTCTCCAGACCCTAGCGAAATCTCTCTGCTGTGCAGGGGTGCTGGTTACTCTTTGAGGGGCAGGGCCCAGACACAAAGATCTGAAATTTCAAAAATGCGATAAAGTCCTAGTCCGTCATCCCTGGGAGGCAAGCAGCTGCTGGGTGACCGCTGATGAAGTGGCTTCTTAAGGAGCTGGGCAGATTGATTCCAGCTGCTGAGCGAGGGGCAGGGCAGTGGCCGCGGAATGCGCAGCCAGGCTGGGGCGAGGGGCAGCAGCAGCAGCTTCCCAACCAAGGGCAAGGCCAAATACTAGCAGTTTTGCAGTCTTGGACTAAGAGAGGAAGAATGTCATTGTTCAATTTGATAGGACTTTCAAGGCAGGCTGGACCAAATGGTGCCATGTGGACAGTGTCATTTTATAAGAGGAGTGTCTCTCAGGAAGTCCGAAAGCTGTCCTCTGAGACGTCTGTTCAGAAGGAGCCCACAGTTCCTAAGGTGAATCCTTTCTGCCTGATTTCTGTTTTTCTCCCTCAAACACTCCCAGCTCCTGGCCCTCTTCTAATAGCTCTTAACCGCTGCCCAGACTCCTTTGCCCCCTCTCTGCCCCCCAAAACATAGTAATCAATACATAAGAAAAACAGACAAGGAGGAGCCCTGGATTGGAAGGTGACCAGACAAGAGAACATGCTCCTTAGAAATGGTCACCTTAAAGTCAGAGAGTTAAGAAGGCGGAACTAATTTAGGGGTCCCCTGAGCCCCAAACCCAGACATCAAGTGATGTAAGAAGAGGGAAGGGGTAAGAGGTAGGCGGGCATGAAGGCACGCCTAATGGAATATTCAATATCCTGCAAAATGCACTTTCGGCCATGCACTTCCAGAGACTAAAAGCCAGTAATGGGCTTTGGAGTCTGCACTTCCTCTCCCTAATGTCCAGAGGCGCTTTAATGCTGCAGCCAATCGATCAGCCTTCTCCGGTGCAGGCAGCGAGTGGAGTGCAAAAGCTTTCCTACTTGTGGCCACAGTCGCCCGGCCTCCTCTGCACACCTCGAACAAGCGACACACAACTTTGAACTGGCAGGATTTGGCTCCTAAAGTGCCCAGGAGGAGGAAAGGAAGGAGTCCGGAGGCGCCTGGAGAAACAGTCCCCTCCCTCTTCATCCCAACTTTTCCAGGGAGAGATTCAAAAGGAAGACAGACCAGGAAGGGGCATTATCCATCCTGGGACAGGGCTGACCTGAAACCTCAAACCTACTTCAGGTCCAAGGTCACTGAGCCAGCCACCTCCAAGCCCAGGCCAGCCCTAGGTGTGGCACTTTTGGAAGGGATTCAAACAAAGCAAACGAAACACTCAGAAAGTGGGGTTTTTTTTTTGAAATTTCTTGCTGACATCATAGCTGCCTGGAACGTGACCCTGTGAATTAACCTCCCAGTCCTGCCATCCTCGAGGCCGGATCCCTAAAGCAAAGAAGAGTCGCTGTCTGGCTCCCCGCCCCCCTCCCCCGCCCTTTCCCTCCCCGCCCCTGAGCCCTCCCCATAGGACTTGGGCTCTGGGCAAGTTCAGTCCTTAAATTGAACCCAACCCTGTCCAGCCTCCTGTCACCCCTCCCCGGGAGGGAGCCTCCAGCAGCCCCAATGAGCATGTCCCATGGCCTGAGTCTCAGAGTCGCCTCAGGGAAGATCCCAGGTTCCAGGATGGGCAGGGTGCTGTCCCATCGAGGGTACCCCCACAGGGGTGTGTGCAAAGCAAAGACAGCACGACTGTAGCCGAGTGTAGAGTGACCAAGTTAACAGGCGAGAGAAAACTTTCTGTGGTCTCTTTCCCCACCCCCATGCCACAGGGGCGCGTCTCCCAGAGGAGCTCGCCTTTCCCAGCCCGGCTGAGACAAGCACAGCACGTGATGGGCAGAAATAAAAATAAACACTTCCCATTCCCCGGCCTCAGGGGCCACCCCCACTCCACTCTGTGCACAACCGAGCAGCCCTGCACTGACCAGCCCCTGCAGCTGTAGCCGGAGCCCCCAGTCCCTGAACGGCCGCCCGGATGGACACCCAGGCCCACCCGCCGGGAGCGGTGGCCTTCGCCCTGGCCCTCCGCGCTGCGCTGCGCCGCACCCTGGCGCCTACCTTTCGGATTTGGTGAACTTCCGGAATGCCTGTCGAAGGTCGTGGAAGGACCTGTACGTCTGCGGCTCAGCAGAGATGCCCTGCGCCCGGGTGGTGCGGGGGCCGATGTGCGTCGAGGGCACTGGCAGCACCGACTGGCATTTGTGAAGCTTCCTCTTCAGCTCCTGGATTTCCTCCTCCTTCTCTGACAGCCGCTTCTCCAGCTCTTTGATCCTCTCCTCCTTGAGCATGAGTATCTTGGCAAAGTCTTCCTCCAACTCGCTCATTTTTTCCCTGAGCCCCTCTGCAAAACTTTTTCTCCGGTGGCGGTGGCGGTGGCGGTGGCGGCGGCTGGGACAACAGCCGAGCGAGGCTAGCGCAGAGTAAGTGAGTGAATGGGGCGCTAAGTACCAGCGCGCAGCAGAGAGCTGCCCCTAATGCGGAGCGAGGAGCCGCTTTCTTCGATCCACTTCTGCTGAATGGACTAAACGCACGGAGGGGAGGATGAGAAGTCTAAAAGGGCTGAGAGGAGGAGAGGCAGAGTGCTAATCCCTAGCCTCTCTGGGGAATAGGTGATTATCTTTCATTGAGAAACCAATTAGAGCTGCCCTTCCTCCCCTGAGACCCCCTCTCCCGCCCCCCTTTCCCAGTCACTCTGTGAGAATACCGCGCGCACGCGCCACCCCACCAAGAGCCCTGTTCCTAGTTGGGAAGATTGAACCAGAAAGCCTGGTATCACCCCATCACACAATAATCACTCTTCCACGCTATATGGTACCAAAGGAAAGGGGTGGGGTAGAGGTAGGGGGGAGCTTTATGCCACTTGATCCTTGAAATAGCAACAATTACCATGTGATCTGACAGATGACGCAGGGCTTGTAACTGGAACCTAAAGACTTGTGTGTGTGTGTGTGTGTGTGTGTGTGTGTGTGTGTGTGTGTGTGTGTGTGTGTGTGTGTGTGACATTGCATAAATATTAAACTGCCTTTAGACAATAACCTGCATAAATCTTTGTTTTCAACTTTCTCTTCTGCTCTAAATGATAAGGGAGGGTTCATATATGTGTTTCTTACTGCGAAGTCCTGTGATTGTGACCCCACCAAGAATGACAGGATAATAGCTGTTCCAAGCTTTTCACCGTAAAATTTTACTGGAAATAGTGAACTAAAATTGTTAGTGGGGAAGTTGGATGAATATGCATATGGTAATGAGCCAAATGTTTACAGGAAAGAGAAAGGCCATGCCTTAGCTGTAAACTTTTTAGAGTCTGGATTTTATTTCATCTGCTACAGTTGAAATTTGTTTATTGAGCATGGTTGTAAAGTGGTGGCTTCCAGCTAAATTGCTGCCTCACCCTACCAGTTTCAGATTTGGGGAAAAATTGTGTCTGTAACCCAGATTTCTCCCTCACCTGAGCATCCATCACCTCATCCTAGGAGAATGAGATTTTTCTGCCCATTTAGGCCTGAGTATTTGTTAATTCCTACGCTTTTTATTTTTAATACGTATATGCCACAGGGAACATTTTTTTCATAACATAAATCACTGTTTAAGAGTTTGTCTGGGTATGTGGGAGGAGCATTTTTCAGGTAATGATCAACAAATTAGTAAATCTTTTTGTAAAAGGAAAACAAACTAAATCCAAATTAAGATGACAAAGATTCTCTCTGAAATAGTAACTTCCCTTAAAAAAAATCAATGTATAATCACTGTCTACTTATAAAAAAATCTTCTACCTTCTACTGTCTGAAACACAAAGCAAAAGGAGGTACATATTTTGGTTTATATATAAATCCTAAAATATATTTTATTCTGGAGATTTCTCTATTATTTACTATTAGTTATAATCATCTGATTATTTTAAGTTAAAAACATTTCAAACAACATCTAAATTTCTTAATCGCACCCGATCCTGAAGACTGACTTTGTCTACTCATATTTGAAAAAGAGCTATCTTGATAGTTACTATTCTGCTGCTTCTAAATATGAACAATTTAATCTGCTATAATCCTTTTAGAAATACTAAAAATAATTGACATTTTAAAATAATACATTAGAAAAAAACTTATTACATTCAATAATCTAGGCATAGTTTCAACTTTATTTATGGAAGAGATACAAATACATTTTAAATGATGCCTAGGCAGGTTTTTTTCAAGTCTTATACTATCTTAAATGAATGTATGATTCAAATGTTTCTTCTGTTTATTAAAAAAGGAACATCACATCAAAACCCTACACTCATTTATATCTTCCAAAATTAATCTTATTTTTGAATAAGTCAGTTTTACCTTAAGTAATATTGACACCTATGACATTATATCTTGTCCATTGGCTTAAGAAATATTTAATTTAAAGCAAAAGGAATGCTTGAGAAAAGATAGCATGGTAGAAGAATAAAAATTGAATTATTAAAAAAAATCATAGTACTTTAGAGCAGAAAGTAACTTTAAGATGATCTAACCCACAACTTTATATTCTAAAAGAGGAAAATAAGATCTTGAAGGGTAAAGTCCAAGATCATCCAAGGGCATAAGTTTCAATTCAGGATTTTGTATGTCCTTGAGAGTGCTTTCCCTACCATACTGCTCCTAGTATGCGAAAATCTAGAAATTCTACAATTCTGACAATTTAGAGTTCAATGATGTGACTTTACCCTTTGTAGTTTTCTTGTAAATCTGCAGCAGTAAGTTTCAACTGCCAAAGCAAATTTATGAATCCGTAGATATTTTTTTCCTTAAAGGAAAAGGTCGCCATCTAGTGCCCTGAGAGAAATTTGTTAAAATCTTAATCACAATGTTATATCTTTAAATATCCATGAGTTTTAGTGTTCATATTTGAGAGACATAAAGAAAATATACAAAATCTTGTGTCAGAGTAAAACATTTTTAAAAATAAAAAATTTTTAAGTATTTTGGCAACTGGATAATGACAGTGATAGTAAATAAACATTTATTGAGTATTTAATGTATACCAGAACAGGACTAAGCCCTCTATGTGACTAAATGGTTTTAATCCTCATGATGACTCTATAAAGTAGACATTATTGTTTATTACCATTTTCTAGATGGAGCAACTGATGCTTAGCCAGATTAGGTCATTTGCCCATGTTCAGAGTACCCAGATTTGACCCATGCAACACTGCTTCTACCTGAAATGCATTAAAACGTCCACTTCCCTTTCAGCCCAGTGACAAGCAAACTAAAAGTTCTTTGTTAATAATGACACACTAAACTTAAAATCCCATATAAACCCAGATCAGTTTCTAAAACTTTGGCTTCTCAACAATCAGTTTCTGTACTGAAGTCGTTTTCCTTATGATACTTTGGAATATATTGTACATTTTATAGTTTCAAATGTTTTTTAAGTATATTATCTTCAAATGTTATAATGGTGCTCTGCCTTTCCCCCTCTCCTTCAAAAGGAACACTTTCTAAAGAATCTGAAGTCTTATAGATGTGAGTAGCTCATAGGGAGATTCCTGTCCTTTAATTCAGGTCAGTGTCATGGGAGACAATGAGAGGACAGTGTCTATAAAAAATTATAAAAACAAAAACAAAACTGACTAAAAGTCAGTCTGCTTTTTATTATCACTATATACTAGGAGTTTTAAACTATGTCAGTGGTAAGAGACTCCTCTCCCCAAAAGTATTTTATTGGTCTAAGTTCAACAATTGCTGCATTTACTGTTAAGCAGATGGACTACCCTCATCTCCCTACCCCTGAACAGCACTGACCTTGGTGCCTGTTACAAAGATCCAGAGGGAAAAAAAAAATACAGATAATGGGCAGGGAAGAAAAAATTCAAACCATCTCTTTATTTCCAATACCTTACATGCAAACATTTTTCTTGGTTACAAAAATGACCGTATTTGTGGAAAACTGCATGTAACACATTTTCCATCAAAGGATGCAATTGGTGAACTAAGAGTACTAGACATGGAAACAAAGGACCTATATTTATGTCTCAGCTCTGTCACTTCCCAAGCTGTGTGCCTTTGGGAAAATTCCTAAACTTCTTTAGGATTCATTTTTCTCATTTGTGAAATGGGAATTAGAAGTTACCTAGGGTCCATTTCACTTTCTTACCTTCAATGATTCTATAGAATTCTTCTTTCTCTGTGACTCACATTTTCAAATTATCAGTCTGTTCTTACAGATAATGTTCATCCATGAAGTTTGGCTGAGTTTAAAATTTGGGAAGAAAGAGTTAAGATGAAGTGTGGTTGGTCTTATAAAGATTACAGTGTACCTTGTGGTTAACAGAAGCTTGGAACATATTCAGTTAATTCTACATCATACTCGATGTGGCTTCAACATTGTTGCCTAAACCATGTTCTGGTGACCATAAAGTGTGGTCACACCTTGGGCAAGATAAAAGCTTTATGTCCTGAAATCTCCATGTTAACCACCACATAGAACATGAAACTAGCAAATTAAATTAAACAAAGTTGTCTCAGTTAAATAAACTTCAAAATTAGTCAGCTCCATTTACTGAAGTTACTTAATGAATCATAGTTATTTTTTTTTAAATGTCCCTGTGGTGAAACATACATAAATGTTATTCGTATTGATGTAAAGGGAATTCTTTCTCATGATGCATACAACTCAAGACCATGACCTTTTATGATTTGCTGTGATATCTATCTACAGGGCTGGAAAAAATAATTCTTCTCAGAAACCCTGAAAAATAAAACTAAGAGATGATGGTACTTAAATATTGCAGAAATAAAATCCTGCAGTATATTAAGGACCTGGGATGTGGAATATGGAAACAGAAATGCTATGGGACTTCAGGTAAATAATTTCATCTCCCTGAGCCTCCGTTTTCCCAACCATAAAGTGGAGATACAGATATTAAATTCTCTTGTACCTGGATCTTTAAGGTTCAGATGAAGCGAGGTGAAAACAAAATGTTATTTAAATGTGACCTTCTATAAATAAATTTAAATAAAATAGGAATGATTCCCCTGCTTTGATTTCTGATGGGAAAGTAGCCCAAAAGGAGTCAGGGTAAACAGATTTACACTACATTCGGCTTCATTTACTTGTAGGCAGAATTTACTATAGTTAACCTATTCATTTACTTGTAAGCAGAATTCAAAAAGTAGCCTCCAAGATTCCCAACTGCCTGGTATATATACACCTTCTCCAGTTATTTGGACACTAATCAAAGTGCTGATATGGAGTGATTTTGCTGATGTAATTAAGGTCCCAAGTTAGAGAACTTTAAGATAAAATCAGCTAGGTGGGCCTAGTCTAATCAGCTTAACCTTTAAAAGGGATTGCGCTTTATCTGGAGACAGGGATTCTAAGTGTGAGAGGAATTTAACTCAAGGGAGATTCTCCATTGTTGCCTTTGAAGACAGAAAGTATCACCTGACGAAGAATGAAGGTGGAATATAGGTGTTTGAGAGAGGCCACTAACTCACAGCCATCAAGAAAATGGGAACCTATGTCCCACAACGGCAAGAACTGAATTATGTTACAGCCACAAGAGCTTGGAAGGGAACCCTGAGCTTCAGATCAGAAGGCAGCATGGTTGACATCTTGATTTCAACCTTGTAAGACCTTGAATAGAGGGTCTGTCTATGCTATGCCCAGACTTACTTCCAGAACAGTGAGATGATATATGAGTATTGTTTTAAGTTTCCAACTTTCTGGTAATTTGTTAGACATGATAAAACTAATGAATTACTCAACTACTATTAAAAATATCCATTAAAATGCCAGAAATACTTTACCACTCTTAGAAGCCTGACTTTAGAAGGGTCGATTTTAGTGAAATCACGTTAGTGCATTTCAAATGCATACTTGGGGACATAAAAACTTGTTATACATATTATGGTCAAAGCGTACTGATGACAATTTGAATAGTCTTCAAAATATGGTAAACTCTCTTCCATAAAAAATATGTATTTTTAAAGTTGTGTCTTATTATGACTGAAATGTAAATCCTCCCAACCATAGGTCCTAGAAAGAACTGGAACCATTCATGAGTTTAAATTACTACAGGTAGAAATGTTACTGTAATTACCTTGTGTAGTGAACTAGCTCTGTGACCTTGGACAAATTATTTCACGTACTGAATCTTAGTTTTTTCATTTGTAAAATAACAATAACTCTTTTATCAGATTATGTGTCTTGATAACGTGTTCAGCTCTGAGAATACATTTAAATCCTCTTGGATTTTTATTAATTAAATGGATATTTCCAAAGTCATCCATATAAATCAAGTGTCTCTATATCACACTGCCTTTCAGGTTCAGTAACTAACCAAATATTTGAGAAGAGGGGTAGAAAAGAATACAAAACTTTTTTACAGTTTAGCTTTTAATTTGATTTAACTTAATTGTTTGGCTTGATTTTTAATATGAGACAAAGTGGACTCATCTGCTTGGAACATTTTTAATAAATTATTATAAAATTTAAAAAGTAGATATATAGATTTAAAAAAACAGAAAAGGATACATAATAAAAGGTGAGTCTCCCAATCATCTGTTCTCCAACCACCCAGATCCTCTTTATGGAGGCAACCATTCACTATCACCATTTACTTGTGTATGTCTCATTAAATATTATATTCATATGTAAGAATATATATATAAATACATATTTTATACAAATTTGACCCAAAAGACTTAATATCTGGTTTTGTATGTTAGCCTACTGCCTAATTTAGTGCTATTATTTCCTGACTTCCCGAACCATGACTCCGATGCAACATGATACAACTGTTCCATTTTGTGCTAAAATACTCAATAATAAGGCACAAAGACTGCAGCATTTAGACACTATGTACCCCTTCTTCATAGACATTATTTATACTCCTTCTTAATGTTAAAGAAGTTGGTGTTTGTTGTTTCATTCAATATTTTTAATAACAACTTCATAATAGTCTGATATTTTAAGAGAACAAGCCAGACATTATTACACATATACTTCTTTTAAGGATATGATAAAATCACCTCTGGTCTTAAATCTCACCACCTGTTTTTGTTGATGGAGGCATTCATCTGTACTTACCTTGGGTTATTTCAAATTAACAGTTCCCATATAAAAAAGCTAACAAACCATTACTAGGCAGAAGGAGTACTATATTTTGACAGTCTTCCAACCCTTTATAATTATCATGAATTTTTTGGTTTCTAATCAAAACTGCATAGTTAGCTCAACAGTTCATTTACTATTTCTGACTCAGTGAGGACACATTTTGGTGGGGGGAATTATTTTCTCAAAATGTCTAGTCATTGATTATAAAAATAAATTATAACTTGTTTTTATATCTGTAAAAATATAGTTCTACTGAACCTATGGTATTCCAGGAGAAATGAAAACTCCCATATTTACAGGTAACATTCCCTAGTGCCATATTGATTATATTCCTGCCATCTGTGCTATATAGGGCTCCATTTTATTAGCCTTAATAAAAATGGGAAGGTGGAAGAAACAGTCGAAGCTTTCCCATAATTTTAAATAATTGCAGTAGTTGCAATGAAAAGTCTTTCATTGCACTGAAAAATGCTTTGGCTCAGCAGAATTTATTCTTTCCACAGCATCCTTTTCAGCCACCCACAGTCTGCAGAGAGGCGGCAGAAAGACAGAATATTGAACTAAGAAGACACGGTACCCTCCACCCTTCATTCAAGACTTCATCTAATAATGGGAGATCACTTTACAACACACAGGCAAGCAGACATTACTCAGACTGTGGCTAAAATCATCAGCAAGAAACTTTGCCAGGAATACCTTAGTGTAACATGAGGTGGTGCTGACTGGTGTGTGTGTGTGTATGTGTGTGTGTGTGTCTACGAGAGAGAGAAAGAGAGAGACAGAGAGAGAGACAGAGAGACAGAGAGACAGAGAGAGAATTTCAGTCATAGTACTTTCCTTCTAAATCATTTTCTCTAGCTTGGATATGTCAGTATAAACAAACTCTTCCTTTAAAAATGTCTTCTTCCAGAA
This sequence comes from Pteropus medius, assembly GCF_902729225.1. Taxonomy (NCBI): domain Eukaryota; kingdom Metazoa; phylum Chordata; class Mammalia; order Chiroptera; family Pteropodidae; genus Pteropus; species Pteropus medius. Next base: position 30,320,634 of record NW_024344378.1, on the reverse strand, counting down.
AATTTGGATATTTTAATGTAAGAGCATAAATGGAGTGATATTAAGAACAAAAAGGAAATGCCATGAGTTACTGGGGATTATTACTCTCTAGCACACTGTTATCAGTTAGGTAGGGATTAAATTGTAGGACATTTTATCAATCAGGAGCAACAACTTCCACCACTCCAAAGCCAGACAAACAGATTTACCTTTTGCACAAACATCAAATTAGCATTTTAGGAAAGATCAAGAGAAGGGCCATTTACATCAAAAATCTGTTTATTAAAAAAAATGTTATGGGAGCTTCTGGTCAAGATGGTAGAGTAGGAAAATGCTGTGCTGGCCTCCTCTCATAACCACATCAAAATTTTAACTAAATTATAGAACAACCATCGATGAGAAGTGCCCAAGTCTAGCTGAACAGAAGTTCTATGATGAAGGATGTACAGAAGAAGCCATCTCAAGATGGGTAGGAGGGTATAGACATGAAATTGCATGTGGAGGTTGAGAATTGGGAGGGATATCTTAGCTGTGAGGTCCCCCCAGAAGAGTGAGGGGTTTGAGCCCCACACCAGGCTTTCCAGCTGGGAGCATCAGTGCCAGAAAAAGAAGTCACCATAACTTCTGGCTATGAAAACCAGCAGAGTTTGTGGCTAAGTGAGACAGAGGGCTGAGAAGTCACAGTATCCCTCTTAGAGGGCTCATGTACAGACCAACTCGCTAATAGGTTCATTAGCTCTGAGACCCAGCACTGGGGCAACAGCTTGAAAGGCACCTGGGACATATGGGAAAAAATGAATTGTCTCACTTCAGGGCAAAGTCTGGAAGGGCAGATTTTTCCCAAACAGAAGTGCTGGCAGAAGTTATTGTTCCTTTGTTGATCCCTCCACCAACCCAGCACATGTAGACAGAGCTGCCACTATATGAGTCTCTATCAACTTGGTTAACACAGGTCACCCCACCTTGGTGATTCCCTGAATCCTCACCCTTCCCAACTTGCAACTTCCAGTGGCTTTTCCATACAAATGGCCTGTTTTGGCTCATGCTATGGACATTTTAAAATCTCTCAAAGGTTCACAATCCCAAACAAGCAGCATCTGGCCTTGGCATGCCCTGTACCTCTTGCTAAGAAACTCCAAGCTCAGCACTAGTGGCATCTAGCCTCAGTTTGCAACTTAGCCTCTCCCAAGAAACTCCAAGCCCAGCATAGTTGGAAGGCATCTACGGATCACTTTGTGGCTTATGCCACGTGGCTCTGTAGGTGGGTTTCTCCCAGGAGGCACTGGGGCCAGCACACCTGGTGGCCACTTTGGTCTAAGCCAGAGCACCACTTGGCCACCTTGTTTTAGCCCTTCTAAACTGAATCCTGTTCTATAAGTTCAGCCCTTACACAACAGGTCTTCCACAGTAGTCATGCCAGTTCTTACAATTAATCAGCCCGAGGGTCGATTCCTCCCAATGCTGTCCAAATGGCAACCAAGACTCAACTACAACAGAAGGGAACACATAACTCACGCAAGGGACACATACCTGGAGCACTTGGCTCAGGTGACCAGGGAGACTGTGCCACTGGGCTGCATAGAATATCTTCTATTTAAAGCCATTCTACTAAGATAGAAAGACATAGCAGCTCTACCTAAAAAAAAAATAGAAACAAACACAGGGATGCAGCCAAAATGGGGTGACAAAGATACATGTCCCAAAGAACAAAGATCCAGAAAAAGAACTAAACAAAATGGAGACAAGCAATCTATCAGATGCAAAATTCAAAACACATGTCATAGGGATGCTCAATGATCTCAGGGAAAACTTCAACAAATAAATAGAAAACATAAATATATAGATAGAAAATACAAAAAGAACCAGTCAGAAACAAAGACTACAATAACTGAAATGAATAATACATTACAGAGAATCGATAGTAGATTAGATGAAGCAGAGAATCGAAATCAGCAATTTGGAAGATAAGGTAGCATAAAACACCCAATCAGAACAGCAACAAGAAAAAAGAATAAAAAAATATATAGTTTAAAGGGCTCTGAGATAATATCAAATGTACCAACATCCACGTCACAGGGATACCAGAAGGAGAAGAGAGGGAGAGAGTAAGGAATTAAAAAACTTTTTGAAGAAATAATGACAGAAAACTTCCCTAACCTGGCAAAGGAAATAGACATACAAGCCCAGGCAGTACATGGTCCCAAACAACACATACCCAAAGAGGACACCAAGATACATCATAATTAAAATGCCAAAGGTTAAAGACAGATAATCTTAAAAGCAGCAAGGGAAAAGCAATTAGCTACCTTGAAGGGAGCTCCCATAAAACTGTCAGCTGATTTCTCAATAGAAACTTCACAGGCCAGAAGGGATTGGCACAAAATATTCAAAGTGATGAAAAACAAGGACCTAAATCAAGATTTCTCTACTTAGCGAGGTATCATTTAGAATCAAAGGATAGATATAGAGATTTCCAGATAAGAAAAAGCTAAAGAAGTTCATTACTATCTAACCAGTATCACAAAAAACATTAGAGAGACTTCTTTAAGAAGAAGACAAAAAAGATCAAAATTATGAATAAGAAAATGGCAGTAACTACATATCTATCAACAATTACTTTAAACATAAATGGATTAAACAATAGGGTGGCTTAATGGATAAGAAGACAAGATCCTTACATATGCTGCCTACGAGACACTCACTTAGATTGAAAGACACACACAGACTGAATGTAAAGGGATGGAGAAAGATATTTCATGAAAATGGAAACAAAAAAAGGTGGGGTAACAATACTAATACCAGACAAAATAGACTTTAAAATGAAGGCTATAGCAAGAGACAAAGAACTCAGTAATCCCACTTCTGGGTATTTATCTGAAGAAACCTAAAACACTACTTCTAAGAGATATGTGCACCCACATGTTCGTTGCAGCATTATTTACAATAGCCAAGATATGGAGGCAACCTGGGTGTCCAGTGGATAAATGGATAAAGAAGAGGTGGTACATATACACAATGAAATACTACTCAGGCATAAAAAAGAATGAATTCTTGCCATCTGTAACAACATGGATGGATCTAAAGAGTACTGTGTTGAATGGAGTAACACACAGAGAAAAACAAACATCTTATGATTTCACTTATATATGGAATCTGGAGAACAGAATAAACAAACAACAGAAACAAGCTCGTAGATACGAAGAGCATTTTGATGGTTGCTGGATTGAGGGTTGGGTGAAGGGAGTGAAGAATTTAAGAGATAAAAATTGGTAGTTACAAAATAGTCATGGGGATGTAGAGTATAGCTTAGGGAATATAGTCAGTAGCATTGTATTAACTATATATGGTGTCAGATGGGTACTGGATATTGGAGTGATCAGTTTGTAAGTTATATAAATGTCTAATCATTGTGTTGTACACCTGAAACTAATATAATACTGTAAATCAACTAAGTTAAAAAAATAAAAATATAAAAATTTTTAAAAAACGAGGAAAAAAGATATCATGAATCTGGCATTCTTCCTTTGAAAGGGAAATTAAAAATAAATGTTTGTGTAACCTGAGCAGATGTACTTGACTTCATTCAATAAATATTTTTATTCACTCTTCAACAGGTCCTAGATATTCTGATACACACTGAGAATACACAGAGATGAGTAAAACAGAATATCTAACCTCAAAACCAAAGGGAAAAAACTAAAAGGCTATCATACTATAAAAGAAAGGAAAATCAGTAATTGTGTGTGTGTGTGTGTGTGTGTGTGTGTGTGTGTGTGTGTGTGTGTGTGACAGAGGGGGAAGGAGAGAGAGAGAGAGAGAGAGAGAGAGATGAATTTGCTTACAGAAAGCCAAAATCACCTATTAACCTATTTGAAATACACACGCTTTATTAAAACCAAAAGATTAATTTGCCAAACAATTTAAAGAATTAGTTGAATTTCTATATAGTTCATGAAAAATCTGAGTTAAGGAAGAGACTTTTTGAATAGTATAATCCATTTGAATGAATCCTTCTGTGAACGTGTTCTCTGAAAATCACAAGTAACTGTTTTATCAGGGAATCACAAAGTGGTAGGGATACTGTAGGCAAGATAAGGCCACATCTTGCTAGAAGGTACAAGTGGAGGGCATTTCAGAATGATGCTCCAAGGACAGAATTTTATCCTAGGAGGCACTGAGGATTTAATAAACTGCCATAGCCTGGAAATTTTACAGTAACATGGAAGTTTCCAAAGTTGATATTTGAAAACAACCAAATATTATCTATGACACTAATAAAGTGGTACTATAGTTTCCTCACTGGATTTTATGTTTATTTAAAATTAACAATTTTTTTCTTACTTCTCCTATAAGGACTGTTTTATCCTTGTGAGTGTGAAAATTCATACACCAGAAAACTAGGTTAAAATAAGTTGCTTGAAGAAAAAGAGTACCCTGACAGAGCTAACTTTGAAAATTCAAATATGTGTCCTTATTTAATAGAGAAACGTACCATACATTTGTATTGTTATTCCATTCCTTAGAGAAAAAAATCTATTTTTACTTTGTAAGAATTAAATCATTTATCCAATAAAAACAAAATTACTTAATAGTTATTATAATGCATAATAGAAAATGCTTATTAGTATGGAGCATGTGAGTAAGCAGTTTTACAGTTGCTACTATTGATGAGACACTGTATATAAGAGATTATATAAAATTGGAGAAGGTATAGGCATAAAAATTATAAAGCATTTTATTAACATGAATAATTTTTAATAATAAAAGTGATTATTCTATACTTAGAAAAATAACAATAGTATGATTAATCAAAATTTCCTGGAAACTAAATATATCTTCCAGGATAGATTTATCTATAAATTCAATGCAATTCCAACAATATTTTTGAAAGTTAATGGGTTAACCAATGTTGCCCTAATAAACTTAATTTTTAAAAAGTTAATGGGTTGATTTAAAATTTCATATGAAACAGATATTGTAGAAAAATAGTTTAAAATATTTGAAAACAACAAAAACTGTAGTCCTGTTCTATGAACCATCAAGTGTACTATAAAGCCATAGTAAATAAAGCAATGTGATGCATAATTTTAAAAATAGACCAGAAAACAGTTTAGAAACAGATTCATATTTACATGGAAACACAGTTCACCCTTGAACAAAGCGGGGTGGAGGGAGATTAGGGGTACCAAATCCCCCCACAGTTGAAAATACACATATAACTTTTGACTCCCTCAAAATTTAACTACTAATAGCCTACTCTTGACTGGAAGCCTTACCAGTAACATAAATTGTCAATTAATACATATTTTGTATGCTATATGTATTATATACTGTATTCTTACAAAAAAGTTAACTGGAAAAATGTTATTAAGAAAATCATAAGAGAAAATACATTAATAATATTTATTAGGAAAATGACTCTGTATAACTGAACCTGTACAGTTCAAACTCATGTTGTTCAAGGGTCAATTGTATCATTTATTGTAAAAGTAGCATTCCAAATTACTGGAGAGAGAATTAATGTTAACAGAGTAGGAAAAAATATTTATGTAGTATATATTTTAAATACATGTGTATCTATTTATTCAAATACAGCATATTTATATAGATGTTTTTAAAATATAGTAACATACAAAAAAACATAAAATGTGCTATTTTAACCATTTTTAAGTGTATAGCTCAGTGGCATTAAGTACACTCACGTTGTGCCACCATCACTATGGTAGCATCTATCTCTTTTTCGACTTTCCAAACTAAAACTCTATATCCATTAAATAATTACTCCCCATTTTTACCTCTCCCCAACCACGGTGGCAACCACCATTCTATTTTCTGGGTCTATGAATTTGGCTACTCTAGATACCTGTTGTAGGTGGAATCATACAGTATTTTTCCTTTGTGATTGGCTTATTTCACTTAGCATAATGTCCTCAAAGTTCATCCTCATCCATATTGTAACATATATCAGAACTTTCATCTTTTATAAGGCTGAATAATATTCCATTATATGTGTATACCATTTTGTTTATGTGCTCATTTGTCGGTGGACGCTCAGGTTGCTTCCACATTCTGGCAATTGTGAATAAGGCTGCTACGAACATTAGTATACAAATATCTATTCAAGTCTCTGCCTTCAATTCTTTTGGGTATATACTCAGTAGTACTTGGTCATATCATATTTCTCTATTTAATCAGACAATATTTTGTAAATACATAAAAGAGTTGGTATCCATAACATGCAAAAAGTTTCTAAACATCAATAAAAATATCAAAATTCCAATATAAAATGACAAAAACAAGAAGATTCATCTTTACTAATAAAATTTATTTTTTGCCTATCAAATTGGCAAAATTTAAGCAATTAATACTCTTTATTGTCAAAGTTGTGATGAACGGCCTTTCCCAAATACTCATGAGAGTATACGTTGTTAAAGTATTTCGTAGCAAGCAATTTAGCAGTAGCCACCAAATTGTAAGTATGTATGTGCTTTTATTCAGCAATCCTACTTCTAAAAATTAAATTTATAGAAATGATTCCTGTGTATATATAAAGATTGTTTTTGCTGTTTGTAAAAGAGAAAAAAATTAATGTAAATAAGAGATTAAATAATTGATGTACTGTCACATTATGATATGCTATATAGCTATCAAAAAAGATTGAAGTAGAAGGAAGATCTCCAAAACATAAGGAAAAAAAGGAAGATCTCCAAAACATAAGAAAAAAAAAAAAACCCTAGCAAAAATTTGTGATTTTATTTACGTGATCAATTTTACACATGTGTAAAATAAATGTATATGTATTTAGATTTAGATCAATCTGTTAACAGTAGTTACCTTGCGGAAGGAGAATGGGAGTGAGGAGTAGAGAACTGTCATATTTTATAAGATATACATTGTTTAAACTTTTCACAGTGAGAGTGTCTTAATGTATGTTGTATTTATACAATGTAATTGAGGACTAATTTAGACACAATAAATTGCATGCATTAAAATTGTACGATCAAATGATTTTTGACAGATATATATACCCATTAAACCATCAACTCAATTAAGATAACAAATTATAGATGATCTTTTAAAAATTATTGAACTTCCACTTTTTAAATATATACCTATCACAAATAAAATGACTAAGCTTTACTAATAAATAGTATCCAGAAAGACCTGGAAAGTCTGCCTTCCATCACCCTTCTCTTCAGACTTCACTCTACTTACATATGGTATGGAGATCAGCAGCAGCAGCCCTCTCACCGATGTCATGTGCTGTCCCAAGACATGCATTATAAACATTAGGTTTCATAGTTGATGGTTTTAATTAATTCCTTGGGATTTTTCTGTATGTCATTGCTCAAGAGAGTAAAATAAATGGGAAGCATAGCATTTCACAGTTCAATGGATTTTAGAAATAATATTATTTAATCCCCTGCAGGTATGTATGTGTGTGTGTGTGTGTATACGTACATGTACATGTACACACACACACACACACACACACACACACACACATTTTCTTTCTAAAATATCCCTCAGAGATAGCCATCTGCACCAATAACTATATATCTGGATTGTTTAAAAAATTAGAACTAATATAACATTCACATTATATAAATCATCATTTTATCAAACTCAGCCCTACTGACTTTGGGGGCTGTATAATTCTTTATTGTAGAGGACTGTCTTGTGCATTGTAGGATGTTCAGCAACATCTCTGGCCTCTACCCACTAGATGCCAGTTAACACCCTTTTACCCAAATTGTAACAACCAAAAGTATTTCCAGAATTGACAAAAGACAATTTCTTGTAGTTAAGATCCACTTGTACAAACTGACGCTAAAGTTAAACATCAAAATTATATTTTCAATCATCTTTATCCATGTTTTTAATCTTAATTTGCATCCACTTTTGATAAGCACTTGGGAATAGTAGAGAAATAGTTTGCATCTTATTGTATCAATAACTTAAGGGACTGACTGATGAGATAAAGTTAGCCAAAGGTAGCACTGAGAAGAAAAGGCCCATTTGACTTCCTGTCAAGATTGCCTATTTTCCACTTCTCTGCTATTCTTGTCTAACAGTTTCAAAGAACTAGAGAACTCTATTCCTTATATTGTGCCTTATTCTTTCTTTGATTTCAAGTCAATTCTAACCAAAGAGTTAATGAGACATTCACAATGAACTGAAATCTGAGATTTATCATTTTAATAGATGTGACATTTAATATTTCCTTGAACTCCATTAAGAAACATGGAAGAATGTTAGCAAGTGTAGCATAAACCCATTTCTCATTTCCTTAAGATATCGTTTTGAAGATTCTTTTTTAAACAAGATTACCAGTTTTATTCTTTTCTCAACATGTGATTGATGCGGAAGTGATATATAATCAATATGTGGAATTTAACCTCCCTCAAATGAACCTTTTCACTTTAAATCAAAATAAATAATAAATTATATCCACAATGTCACCATTGGGAAAAAAGAAGTAGAGGTTATTTGATCATTTAGTATTTTGGTAATGTACCTTCAGACTTAATGACATAGCTTAATGAATGGTGCTTGAAAAGTTTTGATTATTAACTAGTGAGCAGTTATATGACACCTCTGAAAAATAGAGTTTTGATTACATTTGCAATCAGTTCCAGTTAAAGCAAGATATAGAACCAATAAAGATATCCATAATGGGAAATTTAATGTTAGTGAATTCTTAGTTTTATAGCTATAAATGCTCTAACTTTTAAAATGAAAAAACCTCTCATGTTCAATTATTACTATTGATATAATGTTAATATAGTGTCTATATGCTCATTGAACACTTTGGGAGGCCCCATGCTAGGACCTCTATATACATTAAATTAGTATATCCTGAGAGCTCCTTAAATGTTATTTCCTTAGCTATGGTGACATCAGGGAAACTCTACAACTTCTCTAATTCTCAATATCTTCATGTGTAAGATGGCGATAAGAGTAATACCTTCAAAATTAGATGATTATTAAAATTAAATACATATTTTAGTAGAGATAATATTAATATTAATAGTTAAGCATATTTAATTTAAATTTAAATAATTATGCAAATAATTATTATGTGAATAATAAATAATTATGTAAGCATATTGTTTTATTACTATACATTATCATTTTAGAATTATGTTTCTGTGGTAGATTATTTGCAAAAGTCCCCGGAATAGTTCTCTTGCATATTTATGCCTTTGGGAAATCCTCTCTCCTACTGACTCTGGGCTTAACCATGTGAATAGCTTTGGCCAATGGGACAATAGCAAATGTGACATAAGCTGAGACTTGAAAAGTGCTCATGCACTCGGACTTGCCCTCTCTTGCTGCTCTTGAGAATATCGTGACTACCACCATGAGAATGAGCCCATTCTACCCCATTAGGTGATAACTGGGACATAACCCAGTTACCTCCATTGTCTCTGCCAACAGCCAGACATGTACATGAGATCATCACCTCTTAGCTGATGGCAAACATAGGTGAGCCCAGCCACTAACACCAGGAACAAAGACTCATCCCAGCAGAATTGAGCCTAAACTGCTAACCCACAGAACCATGAACAAATCAAATTATTGTTGCTTTAAGTCACTCAGTTTTGGAATGGTTCATTACAGCAAAAATTAACTGAGACAGTCCTCATAGGCAACATAAATAAGGATAAAAATCATAATTCAGAATATAGCTAATATTCTAAATTTACATTTATAACTAAAAATACTGACTTACTAATAAAATATTCACAATGGCATTAGTAATTAAATACACTAAAACCAGTCTATTTGGTGTTATAATCAATGGTAAATATTATATGGCAGTATGATGTGGAAAGGTAGGATCTTCCTCTCCACAAAACAATAACAGACGAACTATCTTTTGTATAATTCCAATCAAATGAGTGAAGGCAACTTCCAGTGTTGTGTTCAGAGATTCTGAGACCGTCTCCAGTTTTGACGGGGTCAGGGGAGGAAAGCACATGCATGTCATGTATTTGCACATCTTGCCATTGTTTAGATGTACACTTGAGATATTTGTATCTAGAAAAGGTACTCACTATTTGCTTTGCATTGCCCATTTCTCTTCAGAGCTCACAGTTAAGACTTATTTTTCTCACTTACTAGCACCTTTTTAAACAGTTTTGGTTCAAGTTGCGAAGCTATCATGCAAATATGCTGTGTAGTCCTCCCTGAAAAGATAGACTTTGTTTTTAAGAGTGCAGCCAAAGATGTTCTCAAGCCAGCATATAGGGCCTTCTTGCCCCCACCAATCTAATTCCACTAGAGCAGCTAGGCCCCTCCAGAAGCAATGGTTATTGTCACAAGGGTGAAGTTTCATGATGAAGCCCACTGATTTCTGTTCGTTTGCTCAAACCACATTGCCTGGGATATGTTTGTATTATCAGCAGGACGGCCAATGCAAGAATATAAGCATAAGAGAGAACTGAAGAAGCACAAAATGAAGCCTGGCCTGTTCACTTTTAACCACGAGTTTTTCCTGTCCTTGAAGCCCTTTAGTTCCAATATCTAACTGTTTTAACCATCAAGTTTTCTATTATTTTCTATCACTATTGTTCTTTCTATTATTATTACTATTATGATTATTACTATTCATGTGTTTGTCTCCATCAGAATATAAGCATCGTGAGTAAAGATATCTCGTATGAAACTTTTCTCAAGTTCCCCATAGTTCCAAATAATCACCTTAGCAATAGCTTTCATGATAATTATTGTCTTTATTATATGCCAGATAGTATACTGGCGCTTTACATAAATTAGCTCATTACCTTAAGCTTATATTAATTCTAAAATAGATAGCACATTCCCATTTCACAAATTTAGAAGCTGAATCTTAAAGAGGTAAAATAATTTGCCCAAGGTTATATTCCAACGAGGTTATGAAGCCCGTTTGGAACCCACATCTTTATGACTGAAATGGCAATGCACTTATCCACTATGCCTCACTGCCTCCCAGCATTCAAATGCAGTCCTTCTGTGTATGCACTGTGTGGTAGTTAAAGCTATAGACTTGCATACAAACTTCTATGTCATCCTTTTTAGTATAGTGATCTTGAGCAACTTCCTTAATCTTTGTGAGCCTCAGTTTCCTCATTAGTAACATAGTTTACACCCAGAGTCCCAGGAAGATATGGAGGTCATATTCAATATAATATAATTAGAAGATTTAACAAGTGGATTATTTACACAGGCAAGGTCTAAGAGTAGGGGGAAACACCCCAGATAGTGTGAGACTTGGTCCTACTAAGAGTGGGATAGTACCAACCCTAATATGAATAAATAGGGAGGGTAGAGAGTGTAAGAGCTCCTGAGATGAAAGCCCTCTTGAGAAGAGCTGTGGCTTTCAAGGCAGGGTCCCAATCTGTGCAAAGAAACATCATATAAAAGGGATGAGCAAATTATCCCTCTCTCTGCTCTCACTCTGATCTCCTACCAGTGCCTCCCAATGGCCAAACCCACACAAACCAGAGAGAAAGGGGAGCCTCACTGAGGTAGTCTACACAAGTCAACCTCCTGAGCCAAAAAGCAGGTGGAGAAGGGTGGACAGTGGATCTGCAGAGCCAAATGGAAGATATTGGGTCACACGTTAAAATAATAATAATATCTTCTTACAGTATTTAATCAATGATGATTAAACAAGCTAATGAATATAAAACACTAGAAACCATATCTAGCACTCAATAAATATTAGCTGTTACTATTTTCACTCATTAACTCACCTATCAAAGAAACATTTATTGATAACTTACTATGTTCTAGGCCCTGTAGACAGGAGCTCTGTTCTAGGGAAGCTTACAATCCAGTCATGCTCATAGGAGGTAAACATAGAATGGAGATGTCAGAAGAAGCCTTAGTTATTCCTAAAGTTTGGGTTCAAGCATGTCTGGACAAGTCTGGAGAACTGGTATAGCAGAGAGGGTCTCTTAGAATCTTGTTGAACAATGGCACATTCTAATGGGAGAAGTAGCAAGCCCTTAATCAGTAACAAAGACTCAGCTGTCAGAAGGAAGGGGTTGTGTGGATTGCAACAGGGTGGTTGCTAGGCCAGTTTATTTCCTGGCCCAGCCTTCAGGAACCTTGGACTGAGTCCTATGACAATGAAGCTGGGAAAACTTTAAGGAAAAAAGAATTGAAATCTCCTAGGTTCTTAAGGCTCTAGTGTAACAAAGAGAAGAGAGAGGTGTTCGTTCCCATTTTACAATCTCATCATGTTTTAGCAGTGGCAGAGGTGGAACTGAGAAGGCCACACGCGGGGAGGAGAGAAGGCAGAAACCAAAGCACCTAGTTACTCTACTGGGTGGAAGTAGCAAAAGAAATGGCAATGGTGAACTCCATGGTACCCACAAATGTAGGACTGAAGCAGAATAAAAGGAATACAACTGCCAAATCTATGTGGTACCAGACCAGATACATTTGTGAATTCCTGTTGATGACTTTGGTGGACTCCTAGACATACTTAAAAGAGGTAAGCTACTACAGGAGGTCAGGAGAAGGAACCAATGAAACTCAGGTTATATAAATTACAATAACATGTAGTATAAAAGAGCCAAATGCCATAAAACATCCTGTAGAAAAATAACTACAGAGGTTGTGAAGAAGGAGGCAATTGGGTAAGGTTTTTGGAACTGGGCCAATTAAAGAACTAATATAATTTGGACATCAAGAGGCAGGAATAGGTGGAAACTACAAGATGAAGAGCCTTAGTGTGGAGGGAACAGTCTGATGAAGGTGCATGGAAAAAATGCAGAGTGAGTTTGGCGAAGAGCAAACAATGTGGTTTGACTGGCAAAGGTCGTAAAACATCAGCCTTGGGAATGTGGTGTTTATTCCATATGCTGTTGCAAATCATTGAAGATTTTTGAAAGGAAAAATGACATGAAGGGAGCTATGAACCTAATGACTCTATAGTACCAAAGCAAAATCAAAAGCAAGCAAAACAATGGAAATCCCTTTGAGTTTAGCTTAACAGCTTGTTAATAGGAAAATAGATGTGTATGACATTATTTTTAGGTGCCAAACATTGCCATTAATAACATTGCAATCCTGGCTACCATTGACTGAGCTCTGGGCTCAATGAGACATATGCTATTCTTATATAATAGTTTCAATAGTCCTATGGACTAGATATTTTTCTTTCCATTTTACATATAAAGAAACTACAAATCAAGAGAGATGTGGCTCAAGTTCATATACATCTGTAGCCATGTTTTGAACCTAAATCATGTTCTTATCTCTGTAGAGCCAAAAATTATACTGAAAAACAATTAGGGAAAAATAAAAATTTTACTAAAGTAATTGTTTCAAAAGCTATCACGAACTCTGACTTAAATTTTCTAAAAAGCGTGTTAGAAGTAGTTTTTAAAATTAGCCCTTAAAATAGTCTTCATTACTGGAGGCTGTCAAGAACAGCTCAGGAAAGCAAACGACAACCCAAACACCATTCAAAAGAGCGTGATAAAGCAAATAAGCAAATAAATAGTATTTAATAGTGATTGAGTTGAATTATGACCCAAGACAAGAATGTTCATCTGAATGTGCGTGTTGACATGAGCATGCTTTCTATGCTTAGGTATGGTAATCCTCTTCTAGAGGAGAGATAACCTTCTCTAACCTGCACACAGTAGGTGTGCAGTTTTCATAAAAGAATAAATGAAGAAATAAGTCAATGGCTAATCCTTCTTAAAAATTATAAAATAAATAGCAAAAAGGAATATTAGCAAAGTATTTTTTACGCAGAATAAGCACTCATAACATGTTTGCTGATTTAAATCTGAGTAGGTCACAGAAGATAACAGAGAGATACATTAGTCTTTGATTTTCCTGTGTCCTATCCCATCTCACACCTCAGATGCTCTCACACAGACTTCTTAGGTTCTTGGATGTTAGACAGATTATTTTTTCTAATCACAAATTTTTTCTTCATGTTCTGACTCACCAACTTGCAATGCTGAATAATACACTCAAAACTGTTTAATGAGGACAGTGTCCTTAGAAATAGTTCAAACCAAAGTTACTTTATCCACTAGACACTACAGTGCCACAGGGGCTATGAATTTTTCAAGAGATAAACATGTGTGAGAAAATGCGTTGGCTTTACTCAAAGAAAAAAAATAAAATGTACCATTCTATCACATTATGTCAGTTTCACATTATTAAATTTAATAGTTTTATATTGTTAAAAGTATAGAACTATAATTAGATGGAAAAAGAGAGACAGAAAGAGAAAGAGAGAAATAATACCAGTTAATAAACGTGGGGGGAATAAGAATAGATAACCCTTTTGTAATACCCAACAAATAATCGATTTAGGCAAGGATCATCCACAAATGCTTAAATCATTAGGTAAAAGGTTATTGAGAAACAGTATACTTTCACAGAGCTAAGGCTCTACCCTCCACATTACTTAATATTGCAAGAGGGGAAAATGTACTTTCACAGTGAGAGATCTGGTGTCACCATAAGTACCAAGTGGTCAAGCTTAGGACTGATACTACAACAACTGAAATAAGCCAACTCCCTGATGTGATGCAATGTGAAGTTCACAATATCATTGTGACAAAGTCTTCCAAAAATGTGGAAACTGAACTCATCAAGAATCTAGCCCTTACTACCAATTTATACAAAGTAAAAGAGTGTGCTTACAACAAAATCCAAATGTTTAAAAAAAAAAAAAGGAAAGAAAGCAATAAAAGAGATGGGAGATGGAGATACACGTTAAATAACATCATGAAGCAATAGACAAATCTAGAATGGAAGCATAATAAAAGACCAGGAATCTGGATTCTTGAAAAAATCAATGTCATGAGAGGGAAAAAGTTCTATATTAAAAGATAAAAAGAGATGCATTAAAAGCAATCCTGTAACTTGACTAATACTAGTACAAAAGGGTTGTTTACAAAAGACATTTGAAAATGAATTGGATATTAGGTGATACTAGAGAATTCATGTTAATTTTAAACGTGGTAAAAGGATTATGATTTATGTAGATTTTCATTGACGTATTTAGGAGTGAAATGTTATGATACTTGGCAAATTACTTTCAAATTTTTCAGCCAAAAAAAGGGAATATATGTGTATATTTGTATAGAGAGCACAAATATAGCAAAATGTAAACAATTGTAAATCCAGGTGGAAGGGATAATGGTATAAATTCAACTATTTTATTGGTATTTCTGTGTGTTAATTTTTCATAATGAAAAGTTAGGGGAAACTTCTCCTGCCCATATGAATTCTAACCAAAAATTTTATATTTATAAAAATGGTATTGCCATGGGAAAAAATCTGTAATGTCAAAAAGATTTTGACATAAAAAATCCTTTTCAGTATTTTAAGAAAGAGATATTTAATGTAGGATGTGGTTTTATATTAATATGTTTTATAAAATGTGAGGCTGAACTTGTAAAAGTGTCTATGGGTTTTATAAAATGAACCTGGCTCAAATTAGACTTGAACATGTAGTTCTTCTTTCAACTTCCCAGAACCTGAATATCTCTGTCATATATATGCCTTCTGCCCTCTGAATTTTTATGGTATCAGTATAATATCTACTACATATTAAACATTTTCTCTGTGCCATGAAACATTGTTTACAAGCATCATCTCACCTAAACCTCATAATACCTCCATGAGTTAAGCACCATTGTAACTCACATTTTACAGGGAAGGATTTGGATTTTGTTGTAAGCACACTCTTTTAGGGAAGGGCTCAGGTGTAATTAGGTTGCCTAAAGTCACACCAATCCATGGTAGAGCAGGAATGGAAGTCTGACCCATTTGACCCTTTAGTAACTATGCATTGCCGCTAAAGTGCAGGCAGAAATAAAGTCACCTGAGTAACATCTGGAGACCATCGGTTGGAATTATCAGGCAGGGAGGAGCTCTGCGGGCAGTTGGTAAGAAAGATGGACATTTGGAACTGAGATCTTTCCATCATGTCACTTGATTCATAGCAGAGGACTGGCCCAGATCTAACAGAGGAAAATGCAATCTCAATTTAGAACTCTTCAAAAGCATCCCGCAGTATGTGTCTTGAGGAAGAGATTGTTCTCATAAGTGACCAACATTCTATGAATACAGAGACACAAACCTATGGCATCAATCTTGTCATTTCCCTGATTATTTTATTTGATGAGTTCCCATAGTCTGCTGAGAAACAGAATCCAGTTATAGCAAACTTAAGTAGAACTACCAGAAAGGTTGGGATCAAGGGACACAAGCCGAAACCAAGATCTAGCCAGGATTTATGTTTCAGATGCCATCGAAACTGGCCTTGTAATCCCTGGATGCTGGATACGTGGCTCCTGGGTTCCGCCACCTGTGATCACTCAGCCACATACAACTGGACTCAATTCTCTATTCTGCTGCTGTCACTGCAAGATTATCACTAACTGACTCTCTGCCTTTTGCCTTGGTTTCTCGACAATCCCACCAGGTCTCAGTGGGAGCTTTTTTGATTGGCTCAGCTTAAGTCATGTTTCCAGTTTCTATATGCCGGAGAGGAGAAAGAAGGTTCATATGTTCCCTTCAGCTTAAACATGGTGTATAGGTGTATTAGTCAGGTTCTCTTGAGAAACAGAACCAATAGGATCTCCTTCTGCCTCCCTCCCCATCTCTCTCTCTATATATGTGTATGTGCATGTGTATGTATATGTATATACATACATATGTATATATATAGTCAGGAACTTGAAGTTCTCTCTTGCTCAGCCTTTTTGTTCTACTCAGGTCTTAAACTGATTAGATGAGGACAATCTACTCTACTTATTCCAATATTAATTTCATCCAAAAATACTCTCACGTAGAATAATGTTTGACTAAATATCTGGACACCACATGACCCAGACAAGTTAACACATAAAATTAACTATTACAATGGACCTACAGTTTTTATTTATTTTTGATTACTTTCCAAAATGTTCTATTCATCCAGAATATGTGTGTGTGTGTGTGTGTGTGTGTGTGTGTGTGTGTGGTTTGTCTGTTGTGGAATGGGAGTGAAGGTTGACTTAGTTTCAGCTTCTTCACTCCCTCATATGTCCCAGCTTGACTACTAGATATCCAGCCTTCATAACTATAAATGGGACAAGCATCCCAGTGGGCCTCCAGGAGGTCTTATCTTCTCACCACTTTGTCTTTGATTTCTTTCTTTTCTGTCATTTGGTGAGTTCTCTGTATTTTGAGTTCAGATAGATATGTGTTAAAACTTTACAACTGCTACTTTTTACCTGGCGTTTTCTATATAATAGAACTGAAGTCCCTCATAATTAGGCTTTGCTGCCAGAAATCGCCACCTTATTTTTAAAACATTCCTTTGTATTTAAGGCTAATGATAGTTTTCAGTTTTTTCTAATGATAAAGATGCTTGCTTTTAGAATAAATTTATTTAGAAAACATCAAGTAACTATTAAAACAGGTATTACCCAGATATGACAAATATCAGGGGAGGAACAAGTAAGTAAGAATCAAGGATCTGACATACTGCCTAGCAAAAATTAAGGCCACAGTAAATATTTGATAATTGAATAAGTAAACAGGAAAAATACTACTCTCTTATCAAGTTTTCCTTCTTTATCAACTGTATATGCATCGAGAGCGTTGCTGTCCATACTACAAAGTTCTTAACAAGTTTTTTTCATCGACAGACATTTAAATCAACTGCATTCACTAAAAATCTAATGTGATGTCTTTAGAAACACAAATATTGGTTAGTTGTTTAATAAGTTATTTATATGAAATTAGAGACAGGAAAAATTAATCCATGGTGATTAAAATCAGAACAGTGATTGCCAGTAGATTGTGGGGGTAGACCAGATGGGGAATGAAAGAACTTTCGGGGGTGATGTAAATTTTGTTTTATATTTTGATTGGAGTATTAGATAAATGAGAAAACACATTTGTCAAAACTTATCTACTAGTTCAATTAAGACCTGTATGTTTCACTGTATGCAGTTTCTGCTTCAATTTAAGAAAATATAAAATTAAAAAAAAAAGCTGTGCTATCTAACAGAATTTTCTACAATGGTAGTTCTTTTGTGCTGTCTGATATGATAGCCACCAATTCAGCCACATGTGACAACTGAGCACTTAAAATGTGCCTACTGGAACCAAGAAAATGACTTTTTAATAATATTTAATTTTAATTAGTTTAAATGTAAGTATGTATAGCCATTTGTGGCTAGTGGCTACCATAATGACAGCATAGTTCTAGAAGGTCTCTTTTTCAGCTACACGGCGACATCACCTAAGAAGCATTAAAAATATGCCAAAGCCCAAAGCCCATCCTAGAACAATTAAATCAGGACTTCAAGTTGCTGTGATCCAGGCATTGTGTCTGTGTTTTTTTATTTATGGGAAGCTTAATATTTCTTTCTTTAATGTTATAGTTTTAATTTAAAAAATAAGAAAGACATTGCATACTAGGTATGAAACCTAGCCTTCTTCACTAGTAAAAGTCATAGAAAATCTTACATATTTAAGACCAATGTCCTGGTGGTAAATCTACTGGATAGACTCAAAATATTTCGATATGAATTTTTTATCATTTCATTTGTCTCACTTAACCAGTCTCACTATTGATGATTCCCCCTCTCCTGGGTCATTTAATTCTTACGTGGACAGTAATATAGGCACAGCAGAGCCAAGCATCACCATTCTATGGAGGACGATTCAGAGAGGTTAAATGATTTGCTAAAGGTCACATGGTTCAGCAGGGACAAAATTAAAAGTCAGGTCTTCTGGTGGCTAGTACAGTGTTATTTTTATCCACAGTGAGACAAACAACTATTAAAGCGAAATGAATTAATACAGTGTTAAGGCTGGAAATTCTTTCCATACTTCTGTTTACATTTACAGTTCTAAATATGGAGAATGGAAAACACATTTCCAAATCTACTTAAGAGTAATGTTTCATAAACAGAACGCCACTGTCTAATGTTGTGTATTCAGTTAAACTTGATTTTACCCAGTCAAAATTAGAAAAACCTGGATTCAACTAAAAGTAAATAGGTACAAAAATTTTGAAGTGTAATTTGAAAATACATATCAAAAGCCATAAACATGGTCCTTTGACTCAATAATCCTCAGACTTGGCTTCTGTCTTAAGATGCAAAAGAAGATTGATTATTCAACATGTATAATTAATGATTTCACTACAGAATTACCAAAAGCCTTGGAAGCATAGTTATGTCAACAAATAGGAGAAAAGTTAAATAGATGACATTTCATTTTTAAAATGAAATATTATGCTGTAATTTAAAATTTCAAGTTTTAAGACCAGAAATTGTTTATATTAATGTTAAGTGAAAAAAAATACAGAATGGCATATAGTATGAAATATGCTGTAGGAAAAAAAAAACTAAAAGCAAGTTGTAGAGCAACAGAATCTATTTCAGCAGGTGGAAGTTAGAACAACTTTGAAAATAGCTTGGCATCTCCTAAAAACATTAAATATAAACCTACTCTTAGATCTAGTACTCCCATTACTAAGCATGCCCCTAAAACTTTGCTTGTTCAACTGAGTTTTGACAAATAAGTAGCCTTTGAAAATCAATTTAGTGCGTTGCAAGCAATATTCTTTTTTAATAAAATAGAGTGCATAACACATAGTATAGTACTGTCTTATAAATTTTTGTTACACATGCACACATATGTATGCTTCACAGTTGTGACATAAAATGTGTTAAATATCGTTGGCTGTGATTAAGTTTGAAAGCCACTGATTACATTAGAGAAACTCTTAAACATATGTCCCAAGACCAGAATCTTACCAGGAGAAAAGTACAGAATGTTTATGATGGAAACAAACCTCAATGTCCATTAATAGTAGAACAGATTATAGAGTATTTAGCATGCTTGAACCCCCACCCACAAAATGCCAGTAGGGGCAGTCATTGTAACAACAAAAATGTCCCTGTACATTTTCAAACATCCCCTGGAAGGTGTTACTATTCTCTGTTGAAGACTTCTGGCTAACACTTGGCAGCTGTCCTAAGATGCAATAGGAGATTGACTATTTAAAAGGATTACTTGTTGAATAAAGAAACTAATAAAAAGATAAATAACACAGATGGCCTGGGCTGGTCAGAATTTATGGTTAATAGGATTAAATTAGACTAATTTTGATAAAAGCCTGAGTTTTACAAAGAAATTTACCATCGCATTATTTGCTTAATTTCTGAAGACTTCATTTACCTATATTTTCAATCATATTCAGAAAATATTGAGTGTCTACTATAGATTATGCTCTTCTAAGTACTGAATGAATTGGAGAGATAGGCCCTTGGCCTCAAAGAGCTTACATTCTACATGAGAGCTTATTAACCAAGGAACAAATGGATGAGAGGGTTTCCTGCTTTTGTACATTATTAAGTAGTGTTCTCCACACACACTATGCCATCTCTACTCACTTCATACTTTCCAGTTGCTCACTGGAGGTAGAAACCAAAGGACCTACATTTTCTAGGGTCTACAGGTAGGGAATCGATATGAAGTAAGCCATTAAAAACACCTCATTTTTCTGGAATAAACAGAAACTTGTATTTCTCAAATTCTATTATCTATAAACACTAAAGCACATGGATGCAGAAACAGTACAAATGTGATTTGTGATGCATAATTTGCTCTATATGTACTAAAGAAATGAAATAACAACAAACTCAGTAAAGATCATTCACAGCTCTTAACCATGACACAGTAATGACATTAAAAAACCTGGCTCTAGGTTATACTGAAGGAGAAATGTGAGTAAGGCAACTATAAAACATGAGTTGCATTTTAAAATTCGACCCCCTACTAAAGAGATCTCTCTAACCATCCTCTCCCCAACACACACACACACACACACACACACACAAGCATGTATGCACTCGATTAAATTCCAGGTGTCATTCTTCACAAAGGACATTTCAAGTAATTACAAAGCAACAGGAAAATGATAGTTTGAATATTAAATCACAAGCTGTTGCAGAAGTATGACAATTTATTTCAGATAAAGCATGAACACATACTTGGAGCTTTATGGAAGTCCACACTACCCCAGATTCATACAATATTCAACAAGTTCTTCACTGAGCTTCTACATGTGCTGGGCTCCTATTACTCAAACATCTTGAGGAAGAGCACAAAATCCTGAGCCAGGTATTTTCATATCCTGTTCCTGATGCTAGAGTAGCTAAGTGTCTTCTCAAATTTCTGGGCCAAAGTTCTGAAACCAGAAGTAACTAACAATGAAATAGTTTTCTCTAGATTTTAAGTCTTTTTGTTTAAACAACTGTTTATCCATAAGAGGTAAAATTCAATTTCATAAACAGTTGAAAAAGAAAATCCAGCTTGAAATGGTTTAAACAAAAAGAAGAAATTAGTGAAAACCTGTAAGTAAATTTGGCTTCAGGCTTGACTGGATTCAGGGACTCAAATGGTGTCCTCAGAACCAAGTGTCTGATAGGTCAGCTCTGTTGCCTTCTTAGACTGCACATGGTTAGCAAGATGGCTGCCCAGGGTATTGTTTTTTATATTTTCCCCTACAGAATAAAATTTTAAACATGATTTTCATTGGCCCATATTGGATCACATGCCAGAGGAATGCACCTTTTGATTGGTCAGTCTGAATCACATGTGCATTCCTGGAATCAGAGCACTTGGGCTGAGAATGTCAGTTCTCCCATAAGATCAGGTTAGCATTAACTAAAAGGAAGGAAAATATATACTAGGTAGCCAAAAAAAAGCACATGTTCACCACAGGTGATAAGCTTATGTCTCTCAAAAGAAGATAGAAGTTTTCATTTGTAAATGAGGCACTGCTACAGAAAGGGCTGTGGATTAGAAGTGAAATTTACTTAAATCTAATGTTAGCTCAGATTATTTTAGCTACATGACAGGGTTCTTATAAGAAGTAAATGAGTATGCAGTGAAAGTGGTTCATTAACATTGAGTAATATTTTATAGCTAAATCTGTCATTATTATCCAAGAGGCTGAGACTATACCCCTTAGACAGGCATTTTTTAACTATCTGAATTCCATCAAAGCAACTCTGCTTGTAGTACATATTGTGTTTCCTACCTCTCTTTCTGCTGACTGACGGAATGCAACTTTTATTTTAAAAATCCACTCTCTTCCATAGTGCCAAGTATTTCACTAAGTTGTGATGGCAATGTCATCTTGTGGCTCTGCCATCTCCTAGGACCTTGGAGTCTTCTGATTCAGCCGACAGGAAAAATTCAAGAAAATAGGAAAAGAGCACTCTTCTGAATTACTGTACCTCAGAAGTAACACTCATCACTTCACATTTCATTTGTCAAAACTAGATACACACTTGGCCAAGATGCAATAAGCACTAGAAAATATAGTCCCTCATTAGGTAATCACTTCTAAGGACCAACTGTTTCATGAAAGGTAGAGCACACAGTTAGCCATGTCTACCATGTTGACTGAGACAGTAGTCAACACTGAGACAAACTCTTGTCAAGGGAAAGAAAAGGAGATGGAAATTCTTTAAGTCAAAACAGTCCTGTATTAGTTTATTAGGGCTTTTGTAACAAATTACTACAAACTTGGTGAATCAAAAACAACAGAAATATATTCTTTCTCAGTTTTGGAGGCCAGATGTCTAAAATCCATGTGTCAACAGGGCTGCATTCCCTCTGAAGTCTCTAGAAGAGAATCCTTCCTCACTTCTTCCAGGTTTTGGCTCCAAGTGTTCCTTGGCTTGATGCTTCATTCTCCAGTACCTGCTTCATCTTCACATCATCATCATCTGTGTGTGTCTTCTCCCCTTCTCTGTGCCTGTATATTCTCTTCAAAGGACACTTGTCACTGGAGTCAGGGTCTACTCTAATCCAAGATGATCTCATTAAGGTCCTTAAATAATTACATCTTCAAAAACATTTAGTCCAAATAAAGTCACATTAACAGGTTTTGGTTGGACATATCTTTTGGGGGAGGGAGAGTCACCATTCAAGCTACTATGTGCTTTTGTGAGCCCGGAATGGTTTAGGTTTAGTTGTATATTCTCCCTCTTGGCTAAATAGGATAAATTCAAACAGTTTCATATAACTAAGATGCTATAAAACTAGTTCTTCATACAAAAAGGTGCATTTTGTACAAGAGCAACAGACATTATTGTTAGAGGATTACCCACACACAGGAATTAATAACAGTTGTCAATACCACTTATTCTAGATTTTATTAATTTATCATATTTGTTTATGTATAAGGAGAAGTGGTGAAATATGCAAAAGAATGAAATCCAGGTTCAGATACAAACTCAGACATTTATTAGATATGCAAATTTTTGGAAAGGTATTTAAACTTCATAAGCTTCAGCTTTCCCATACATAAAATTCTAAATCTCAGAGTAGGGCAATCTGAAGCTATAGTATGCATGATGGTTCACTGATTATCCTGTCTTTATTTTCTTACCTTCACTTCACTCTGACATCCTCAGGGTCACCTTCAACCTAACACTGGTTCTTCTCATGGCTATTACAAATCCATATCCAGACAAAGCAACATCCAGAGGAAGATGAAAGACTGTCTCCTCCTATGACTTTAATGAGAAAGGAAGTCTTTCCAGTAAACCACTGAGAAGTCTTCTCCTCATGTATTTTTAGCTGAATTGAATTACATACTCACCAGCCCACCTTGGGAAGGTGGGTGAAATGGCCATAATGGCTTATAATTGTCTAGTGTAGAAGAGTGATTGAGGATTCAACCACAAATGTCTAATACGATTACCTACCCCCAACATCCCAAATGAGTAGTTGAAGAATATATGTATATATTCACCTAGCATATTTTCTGGAACTTAGAAGTCATTAAAATCATAGTGGCTTATATCTATTAAAGAAATTAAATCAATAATTGATAATATTCCAAAACAGAAAACATAGGTCCTGATGGGTTCACTAGTAAATTCTACCAAACATTTAAGGGAGAAACTATAAAAATTCTCTACAAATTCTTCCAGAAGAGGTGGCAGAGGAAACACTTTGTAACTCATTCTATGAGGTCAGCATCACCTTAACACTAAAGTCAGACAAACACATTATAAGAAAATTACAGATCAATATCTCTCATGAACACAGATGCAAAAATTCTCAAAAAAATATTAGCAAATGAAATCCAATGATGTGTAAAAAGAATTATACACCATGACCAAGTGTGATTTATTCCAGGTGTGCAAGACTGATTTGACATTTGAAAATCAATTAATGTAACCTATCACATCAACAGGCTAAGGAAGAAAGTATACATAATCATATCAATGGATAGAGAAAAAGCATTTGACAAAATTCAACACTCATTCATGATAAAAACTCTCAGAAAATTAGCAAGAGAGGAGAACTTACACAACTGAATTAAGAATCTATTTAAAAAAAAAAACTACAGCTAACAAAATACTTTAATGGTAAGAAACTTGAAATTTTTCCACTAGGATCAGGAAAAAGACAAGGATATCCCCTCTCAGCACTTCTTTTCAACATTGTACCGGAAGTCTTAGTCAATAAAATAAGATAAGAAAAGGAAATCAAAGTCATACAGATTGAGAAGAAATAAAACTGTCTATTTTCAGATGACATGATTGTCTATAAAGAAAATCCAAAAGAATCAGCAAAAAAACTCATGGAACTAATAAGCAATTAGAGCAAAGTTGTAGGACACAAGGTTAATATACAAAAGTCCACCACTTTTTTATATACCAGCAGTGACCAAGTAGAATTTCAAATTAAAAACACATTTTCACCTATATTAGCACTCCCTAAAATCAAATAGGTATAAATCTAAAAAATAAATATGTACGAAATCTATATATGAAATCTATGAAGATCTGATGAACAAAATAAAAATAAAAAACTGAATAAACGGAGAGGTATTCCATGTTCAGATTAAGAGGACTCAATATTGTCTAGATATCCATTCTTCCCAAATTGATCTATAGATGCAATGCAATCCATGCAATTCCTATCAAAATCCCAGCAAGTTATTATGTGCTAATGACAAACTGATTCTAACATTGATATGGAAAAAGACCCAGAATAAACAATAAAATATTGAAGAACAAAGTTGGAAGATTGATACTACCCAACTTCAAGACTTACTATAAAACTACAGTAATCAAAAATAGCACAAAATTGGTAAATATTATTTTAGACAAATCAATGGAATAAAATATAGAGCCCAGAAATAGACCCACATAAGTATAGTCATCTGAGCTTTGAAAAAGAAGCAAAGATATTACAACCAGAAAAGATAGTCTTATCACTAAATGGTGCTGGGACATCTGGATATCCACATAAGGAAAAAGTGAATCTAGACACAGATCTTACACTTTTCAAAAGAATTAACTCAAAATGGATCATAGACCTAAATGTAAAACATAAAACTATGAAAACTACTAGAAGGTAACATAGGAGAAAACATTGATGGCCTTAGGTATGATGACAACTTTTAGATACAATACTAAAGGCATGACCCATACAAAAATTAATTGATAAGTTACACTTCATTAAAAAAACTTCTGATCTGTGAAAGACAGTCAAGAGAATGAGAGAGCAAGCCACAGACTGGGAGAAAATAATTGCAAATGACATCTGATAAAGTACTATTATCCAATACATACAAAGAAAATGAATAACCCGATTTAAAAAACACCAAAAACAAACTAAAAGGACAACTCACCAAAGAAGATATACAGATGGCCAGTAAGCATACAGAAAAACATTCAACATATTTCATCATAGAAATACAAATTAAACCAACAATGAAATACAACTACATGCCTATTAGAATGGCCAAAACCCAAAATACTGACAACACCATATGCTAGTGAGGATGTGGAAAAACAGGAACTCTCATTCATTACTGATGGAATATAAAATGATATAGCCACTTCACAAGATAGTTTGGTGATTTCTTTCAAAACTAAACATATACTTACCATATGATCCAGCATTCACACCCCTCGGTATTTATCCAAATGAACTGAAGATATGCCCACACAAAAACTTAAACATGGGCATTTATAGCATCTTTATTCATAATTGCCAAAAGTTAGAATTAATCAATAGATCCTTCAGTAGGTGACTGGATAAATAAATTGTGATACATCCAGAAAATGAAATATCATTCAGTGCTAAAGAGCAATAACCTTCAAACCATGAAAAGATCCGGAGAAAACGTAAATGCATGTTACTAAATGAAAGAAGGCAATTTCAAAAGACTACATACTATATGATTCTAAGGCTACATGTTATAGGACATTCTGAAAAATGCAAAATTATGAAAACAGTAAAAAGATTAGTGATTATCAGAAGTTGAAAAGAGGGAAGGGATGAATAGGCAGAGCACAGAGGGTTTTTAGTGTTGAAACTATTCTGTATGACACTACAATGATGGATACATGTCATATATTTGTCAAAACCCGTAGAATGTACAACACCAAGAATAAACTCTAAAGTAAACTATGGACTTTGAATGATAATGATATGTCAATGTGGATTTATTGATTGTAACAAATATACCACTGTGGTGTGAGATGTTCATAACGGAGGAGGTTGTGTGCGTGTGTGTGTGTGCGCGCACATGTGCATGCACACCAGAATGGAGGGCAGGGGCAGGGAGGAATTTTGCAAAAACTCTCTACTTTTCACCCAATTTTCTTGTGAACCTGAGTGCTCTAAAAATTAAATTTTAGTAATTAAAAAAAAAAACAATGAATTGCAGTATATTACATACACAAAGTTAATACACACAAAAATTTGCAATATTTAATCAGACCCTGCTCACTGCCTATAGAAATTTTATCTTTTCTTTAAATCCTCTCTCAACATTTCTCTCTCTCTGTAACATCCTTTTAAATTCTCCTGTAATTTATACATAGACCTTCTCCTTCATCTAAAATCTTATATTTGTAACACATAGAAAGGTAATATGTCTTGAAAACATCTATTATTATTACAGGTTTTCACATATGAATGCCTTAACTTACCTTTAAACACTCTAAGCTATTCTTTGAGGAATAGTATTATATCTTCCATTGTTCTTTGTCTTATTTAATACCTTGATATTTTCTCAATAAAGAATAACTAACCATTTATGTCAGTAAAATGCTGTTTAAAAGACGGTGTATCCAAACCATTTGAACTCTTATGTGAGAAGAATCTTCCCCTTGGAAATAATGGTGTCAGATCTAAAATAAATTTTCAATTCCTTGCCATGCAAAGTCTAATTAATAAAACATCCATTTATTTTTTTACAGTGTTTTATGCTTACATAAATATTTAAATATATAATTTAAATCTAAGATTCCACCCCCCCACACACACACACATTTTATTTTCTATGTCACATAATCAGTGTGATGGATTAAAGTTCCTAGGAGTAGCACACAGCTGTTAGATGCCACAAATATATTAAGCCACAAAAGTCTATTCGAAGGCCACATTTCTGAAAAAGGCTCACCACCTCATCTGTGATAAGTCCTAGAGCCTTTTGCTCATTATAATTAGGTTCAACAGCCAAATAAAACTAGTGCATTTAAGCCTGAGAACTAAAAGTCATGTTCAAAGTTGGAGGGAGTACATAGCAGAACATATGAGATGGAGTTTCTATAAAAACTTTCCCTTACACTTTAGTGTCTTAACACATATAATCCATGGTTTAGGACTGGTTATTTGTTTTAGTCCTACAAATGCTGAAACAAAAGCAGCTCCAGGTTGGGAGTCTCATATTAGGAAGAAAGAGCATTTAAAAATTAAAAATAGTTATAATCATTATACTTTATTGAATATCTATAAGCAGAGTACTTTAGAAACATTTGTAGGCTGTAGGCAAACTTCCCCCTAAGACTTTAAACTTTCATCATATCAAAGATATTAAAACATATAACTCTCAATAAATCTAACTTTTGAATTTTGAAAGGGATCTAATCATTTTTATCAATAAATGATCAAATTTTTCAGATAAGTCCATGAAAAGATGTGAGCACTGAGCCTAAACTACTTAATTAATAAAATGCCTTTCTATATCAGGTCATTTGCCAACATTGTCCCTTTAAGGGGGGAATCATTTTATCTATTTTAGACATGAAGAAATTGAGCTCGAAGAACCTAAGGAACATTGCCAGAACCATCAGAGCAGTAGAGCAGAGTCAAGATCCACTTTGGTCTGGCCTCAATCTTCTCCTCCATCTTCTGCTTTTGAGGGAATTTGAGTCTTCACAAACCTCTATAGCCTGTATTGGAATCTGAAAATCTAACCAACATTTATTGCCTATAATTCAATAAATTAGTCATCTGCCTCGGGGATGCCCTGTTTTATACATAGGTATCTAGCCTTTGCCACAGTTGTCACGTCTTCTCCTAACATCACTATAAACAATATTTGAACTCAGAGTTAATTCTCTCATACTCATGCCCCCCTCTCTAGCACCTGGCCTGCATGCCTGGGTAAGGGGAGACATAATAACATTGTCAAGGAACATACAACTTTCGCTAACAATAAAAGTGAAGCTCCTAGGTGAAAGTCAAGTGGAGTCCCAGTTTTCTGTGAATGTAATTCTATTGAGTTAAAAGTAAAGTTGTTACATGACATTATGGTATGTATCATAGGTTAAACTGTACAAATATAACCATGGTTCTAGAAGAGCTACTGAAATAGATTACTCTGTGGGGTGGAAGGGAGCAATCTCATTAGCCTCTAAAGAGAGACAGTATTGGAACATGGAAGGATTGGAGAAAGATGATCGTTAGATAAACGAGGAAGAAAATCATTCTCAGGCAGGTAGGAAATTCAAAGAGATTATGTCTCTAAAAGACCTTAACATAATAATATAGGTAATGTCTATTTTTTCTTTAAAATTTTTATTGCGACATAATTTCAGTCTTAAAATAAAATACTACAAAAGTAGTAAAATCCATATATTCTTGTATCCTCTACCCAGATTAGCTAAATATAAACATTTACCAAATTAACCTTATTCCATATTCCACTTTCTCTCTCGCCTTATCTTTCTGTAAACACACTCATACACTTTTCCCCTCTGAATTAAAGATTAAGTGTGGACATGAGGACATGAGACCCCTTTGCCCATAAATATACCTCTTAGATAATCACAGTACAATGATACAATCAGAAAATTAATGTTGATGCATGACAAATGTTATTTATATTTTGCCAATTGTGACAATTAAATCCTTTAGAGAAAAAGAAGGTACCAGATTTTGAATTGCCTTCAGTTATGTCTTTTTTATCCTGGACTAACATCTTGATATTCCTTGTGTTTTAAGACATTAATATTTTTTGAAGAATTAGTTCAGATTGTTTGGCCTTTGTCTGATGTTTCATGATTTGATTCAGGTCTCCATTTTTGGCAGAAATCAGTGATGCTCTTTCTTTCAATACACCATATCAGGAGATAGTTGATATCAATTTGTCCCATTAATGGTAAATGTTTAACTTTGATTGTATGTTAAGATGGTGATTACCAGGTTTCCCTACATAAAGTTATTATTTTCCCTTTGTAATTAGTAATAAGCATCTTGTGGGGGAAATATAAAGCCATCTTAAAAATACACTTTAAATCCCAGAAATTAAAAATGAAATGTTCTCATTAGTATAAGCTATCTACAATCCTGAATTTTCAAGAGGTTAAAATAATTTCATTGTATCTAGAACATTCATGTGTTTTAAGTGATAATAAATTACTATATATCTATTCTATCTAAAATATGAACTTTTTCCATACATTATTAAGAATAAAAATGCCCTCATAGTTAAAATAGCTGCTTGATGAAAGATAAAACATTTCTACTTTTATAGTCATTCTTATTGTTCTTGAAACTAGAATCCTATTCATCCAAAAACAATTTAGAGGGCAACTGATTGTACTTAATGTAAGGCAAGATCTGGTAGTATTTCTAAGAAATATTTATTTTGAAAAAGTGCCCATTGGCACATCTTATCCTACAACATTTAATATAATCTAATTGCCTGCAGAAAAATTCTACATCGGAGATGGTTCAGAATAATTGTGACTTTCTGTTGGATAAAGTAGCAGAAGATTTGCTTATAGACATTTCTATATATAGGCCCCCTCAAAGAATCTTGTTATTTAACAAAGAAATCTATGAATTTTGCAAAGATTACTCTGTTTCATGGAGAACAGTTTAGAGTGGGGGAAGGAGTGGAAACTGAAAGAACACATCAAGAGCTCTTGCAGTAATCCAGAAGAAAACAATAAGAATATCAATTCAAGATATAATTCAGAGGATGAATCAATAGAAATTAGTAATTATTTGGATATAAAGAGGAGAATGATAAAGAAAAAGATGTCAGGACAATCCTCTGGATTAAATCTGAACAACTATGTGAACAAGTTGCTATTTACTAAGAGAGGGAGACTAGGGAAGTAAGAAGAGTTTTGCACATGTTGATTTTGAGATGCCATTGAGGCATCCCAGTGGATATGTCCAGGAGGCAACTGGAAGTACAGAATATACGTCAGGGTAGAACCCCTATGCTAAGTGCTCTCATGTACTGACATTAATCTGGTACTTTTTTCAATTTGCCTATGCCAAATGGAAGCTTTTTTTACTCACAACCACCACATGAAACAGATAAAGTGAGCATGAACCAGCTTTACTGTACAATGAAATAGTACTCAGCAATTAGAAGGAATGCACTATGACAAGTGGGGGGAAAAAAAAACAGTCAAAGCTTACATATTGTAGCATCCCATTTAAATGACTTCCTGGAAAAGGCAAAACTAGAGATGAACAGATCAGTGGTTGCCAAGTTAAGATTAGGGGGCGGATTTGACTACAAAGAGGCAGCGTAAGAAAATATTTTTTGAAGGTGATGTTAATTTTTCCATATCCTGACTGTAGTGGTGACAGCTGCACAGCTCCATGGATTTGTCAAAACAAAGTAAAAAGTGGATTTCAATGTGTGCACATTTTTAAGTGTCCGTTAAAAGGATATGAAGCAAGGGAGTGTGCTTTAGAAAGATCATTCTGCCTCCAGTGTGAAGAATAGATCAGATACACCAAATGCCGGAGGCATGAGATCTCTTGGGGGCTATTGCATTAATCTGTGAATATATAACTATGGCCTGAACTAGGGTGCTAACAATGAGGATGGAGAGAAGCAGATAGGTTTGAGAGACATTGTGAGGGGAGAAGTAAGAGATGATGTTCACGTTTTTAACTTGAGCAAGTGGATGGGTAGTGAGCTCATTCAGTAGGTGACAGCTGGGTATGAAAAAGATTTTAGAGGAAGGGCAATAGCTCAGTTTGGGATGTTAAGGTTTGTGGTGTAATCTTAAGTTTCTAAGAAGATATTTACATGGTGTCATGGCTAAGGGAAAATACTTGTATTCTATCCAAGTAATGGTGCTGAAGAATGACATAATCCACTACATTTATATAACTGACATTTCCAGGAACCCAAAGCAGTTCATAAAAAATGCAAAGTGTATTTTTTTCAATTCACTGAATTATTCCTCCTGGAGACATTTCCAGTTTAGGAACTGGAGCCTTTGTACATTAATTTGTTGTCCACACCAAGGTGCAAAATTGATGACTAGAGCTTGCATAACCAGAGCAATTACTTAGTTCCCTACAGTAGCTTGAATATCTAGCTTATGCCAGTTATCAACTCCACTGACAACAGGGTTTTCTGCTTAAAGAAAAATAATTTTTAAAAAGCTACGTGGGACATATGTTTTCAGAAGTCCTTGAAAATCTTTATCCAATAATAGGAGCTAAGGTAACCTTTAATCTTAAAAGTTAAGGACAACAAGGAAAAACATATCTGCCTATGTCACATGTTTATCAGTAGACTTAATTATGTTTGTGCTATGTAATACTTAAAAGGACTGGTTGAATTTTTGTTCTCATTGGTGCTGGAAAAGTTGATACAGATCCTACCCTGAAGAGCTAGAAATAGTCATTTTCTTTGCTATCTCCTCCAACAAAGCAAAAATAAACCATTAAAGCATAGGGGTTCTCAAAGCCATAAATGACAATACTTGCTCCTATTGAATTTTTGTTTGTTTGTTTCATTTGTATAGATCTGATCTTCAAGAACATCATGGTCCTTAAAAAGTGTATCTACTGTTGCTATAGAGTTTTCCCCTATCTTTGACACAATCCTGGACATGCATTCAGACTTTTTAAAAGATACCAATTGATAGTGACGTATAGTAATGGATCTTAAAATGTTCTTAGGTTTGCTTTACTTTGAGTCGCTACTTAAATATCTTTCTTTTTCCACCTTAAAGTCTGTTCCACTCTTCAACCCAATCCATACATAAACCATTTTCTTTACTTCTTTCTCTCTTTCTCTCCCTCCTTCTCAGATTCTTAAAAGCAGGAAGAGCCTGCCATAAAGGTTAGGGAATGAATTAAATTATTTATAACTGGTGTTTTCAGTATGTCTGAGGGATCCAGCTGAGTCTAAGTGGGATTCAGAGTCTGCCCAAATACGAGGAACTGCTGATTTTATTGACTCCTCTGGGGAAAAAGAAAAAGGCCCAAAGGAAAAGATTTTGTGTGAAGATAAGCTTATGCCAGAGGGGAGAAGTATAGCAATGGGGAGAATAGGATGACATCAGTTACCTAGCCCAGACCCCAAGACTAGGTCAGATTCCTGGGAAAAAGAAAAGTTGTGCAGTATTTTAATCGTGTAATATATTCTTGGATGACTTTATGAGTCATAGGACCTAAGCAGAACTACTTTTTTGACCAAGGTAACCAAGTTTGTACCCTGATTTAATACACTAATGGCTTTTTGAAACAGCACCAAAGAGACTTTAAGAATATGATTCCAGGGACTCCATTCTCATGTAAAAAAAATGAGACTAAATGGTTGAGTAGCAGTTAACCAGGTGAAGACTTGAAAGGATGGGGAGGACATATCAGGGAAAGCAGATAGATTGAGCAGAAGCATAAGGAATAGCTCGATGTTTGGAAGAATCCCAAGTATTTCATTACTGATGGAGCCTGAAGTTACAAGGCAGGGAGTGCAAGGTATGAAAATAAAAAATAGGCAGGTCTTGATTCCAATCAAGATGGCAGAATAAGTAAACAATATGCTTGCCTCCTCTCATGACCACACCAAATTACAACTAAACTACAGAACAATTACCATTTAAAATCCCCTGAAGCCTATCTGTACAGAAATCCTATAACTAAAGATATACAGAAGAATCTACATCAAGACTGGTAGGAGGGACGGAGATGAGGAATGAGCTTTTCCCACGTCTGTGCGTGGCAGTTAAAAATCAGAAGAAATATCTCAGCTGCAGAGGTCCCCCTTGAGAAGTGAGGGGTCCAAGCTTCACACCAGGCTCCCCAGCCTAGGGCTACAGTGCCGGGAAGATAAATCACCATAACTTCTGGCTATGAAAACCTGCAGAGATTGTGGCTGAGTGAAATAGAGGGCTGCTGGAGTCCCAGGCATTCTTCTTAAAGGGCCTATGCATGAAATTACTCACCAACAAACTTCTTCTGAACTCCAGTGCTTGGGAAGCAGCTCAAAAGGTGCCAGGGACACATGGTGAGGAACTGGCTTTCCTGACTTCAGGACATGTACTAGAAGGACAGCTTTCTCCTAGACAGAAGTACTGGCAGAAGCCATTGTTCTTTTGTTGAGCATTTCTCACACCCGGCATGCATGTACATGTGCAGACAGGCAACAAATCTGAGTCTCCATCAACCTGGCTAACCCTGGTTGCCCTGCCCTACTGATTCCGAGACCCCACCCCACCTAACTTGCAGGCAACCCAAGCCATTTCCAGTGGCTTTTCCATACAAATGGCCTGTCTTGGCTCACACTGTGTACTTCACTAAAATCTCTCAAAGGTTCACGAAACCTTAACAAGCAGCAGCTACACCCAAAGGGTAGACTGGGAAAGCACCAAAGCCCTGCTAAAGTAAATTCTGCTTTGTAGGCTCGGCCCCTGCACAGCAGCTCCTCTATTGTAGTTACAAGCCAATTCTCACAACCAATCAGACTGAGGATCAACCCTTCCCATTGACATGCAAACAGCAATCAAGTCTCAACTACAATAGGGGAGCACCTAGCTCAAGTGACCAGGGGGACTGTGCCACTAGACCCCATAGGACACCTACTATATAAGGCCATTCTACTAAGATTGGGAGACCTAGCAGCTTTACCTAATACATAAAAACAAATATGGAGGCAGCCAAAATGCGGAGACAAAGAAACATGTCTCAAATGAAAGAATAAAACACAGCTCCAGAAAAAGAACAAAATGGAAACAAGCAGTCTACCAGATTTCAAAACACTGGTTATAAAAATGCTCGATGTATTTATGGAAAGAGTAGATGAACTCAGTGAGAACTTTAGCAAAGAGAAAACAAAACATAAAAATGAAGATAAAAACATAAAAAAAATCAGTGAGAAATGAAGAATAACTGAAAAGAAGAATACTTTAGGAGGAATGAACAGTAGATTAAATGAAGCAGAGAATAGAATCAGAGATTTAGAAGATAAGGTAGCAGAAAATACCCAATCAGAACAGCAATAAAAAAAAAAAAAAAAGATGAGGATAGTTTCAGGGGCCTCTGGGACAACAGCATGTGTACCAACATTCACATCATAGGGACACCAGAAGGAGAAAAGAGAGAAAAGGATTGAAAACTTATTTGAAGAAATAATGACAGAAAACTTCTCTTACCTGGGAAGAAAATGGACATGAAAGCCCAGGAAGCACAGAGTGTCCCAAACAACATGAACCCAAAGAGGTCAACGCCGAGACACATCATAATTAAAATGTGTCAGGGTAACTTTCAACCTATCCAATCTAATAATCAAAATAATTTTTTCATAATTTAGTTTTTATTGTATTTACAAAAGTACCGGTTTGTGATGGCTTACAAATAAATAATAATAAAAGATTCCATCAAACAAAACAGAAAAAATAAGTAGGTCTTGTTTGCAATGTCTAAAAACTGAGATTCTACCTTGTTAACCAAGAATTGCCAATTCCAATCCAGTGGCTGTGGCTTCCTAAAGAGCTGTGTCAAGGAGGAGTCTGGGGTTACAATGGACTCATCAGGAATGTCACGATCAAAGGGAAAGGAGGAGAATAATGGTATATATGTCAGATTCTAGTGTCCCTGCTTTGGCAGTGAGAAGCCATTAACAGTTCTTAGCCCCTGAAAGATGTAGACTCAGACACAAGCCTGTCAAACCACCAGAATATGTTCATTAAACTTGGCCTATTTTTCTAGATCCTGGGAAATCAGTAATCAATATTAGGTGATTGTATTCATAGCATTTGTGTCCTCTTGGTTCTGTTGAACTTTCTAGTAAGGCTGAACTATATGCTACTTTAGCCAATAACATTGGTCCCTTCTGATTCCTAAAAAATTGACTGGTACAAGATTCAACTGAAGCACAACCATCTATAGTTCTTAATCCACTCATCTTAGTGTGATCTGTAGCTTGTTGAGTGTCTCAAAAGCTGCTTTGAGATTGACCTGCCAATTAGCAATACACATTATCACCTAAGGAGATAACCCCAGTTTCCTTGTAATTCAAGCCATAAAGATTTGACTTCTCATTTTAAATGATATTCCTTAGGTTTTCTTGAGATTTTTAAGACGAGGAAAGATCTCCATCTGAATACATTTAATTATAAGCTAGCAAAATTGAAAAGGAGAGAACAATGAAGATGTTGGGGAAAGGAGAAGTCATCAGTAAGTATGACTTTGAGTTATACAGTCTAGGTAATGAGTTGAGCAATGGCATATCGAACCATAACAGAATCTAAGAGGAGAAAGTAAGAGGAAAATGATAACAAATTTAGATTAGAAATATCAAGATGTTAAATGTAAAGCCTTAGTTTAGTTTATATCATCATAAAAGTATATATTAAGAACTGATTGAAAGCCTATCTATAATAAATGTCTTTGCAGCTACTCTATGAGCTTTAAGATTTTATTATTTAATAAAACAGTTGTAAAGTTTTCAACCTTTCTAGCCATTTAATTATTTTTATGGCTCTCTACCAAGTTATCTGTTTCTCTTACATTTTGGTACACAAAATTGAATATATTATGACTGCCAAGGCTGACTAATTTTGATTTTTTGGCTTTCTAATTTTCTTCCATACTTTTCCATTTATGCTGCCAGTAGCTTTCTAGAGTCCTACGTTTGGGCACTGTGCCTCAACTCATAGATAGTACCTTCATTCTTTTGGATCACTGTTCTTATCATATTGACTTTCATCCTAAGGTTTTTGTAGCAAAATGGCTGCCACCATTCAAGCATCATTCTCACATGACAAAAGAGAAATAAAGAGGACAAGACAAGGAGAAATAAAGGAGAAATAAAGAGGACAAGACAAAGTGTAACTTTCTCCAATTTTATCAAGGAAGAAAAATTCCAAGACACTCAGACAACTTACTTTACTTTTTATTGGCCAAAAGTAAGTTGTGTGGCTATCCCCAAATTCAGGAAAGGATGCATAAATGAGTATCTGACAAAAATGAATGGAATTCCGAGACTAAAATAACCAATTCATAACTTATCCCTTTGATCTAAGTGCATGGCTATTCCAAAGTCAGGGAACTCTTATCAAGAAAAATGTCAAGAACAGCTTTTAAAGAGGCAACCAATAGTTTCTGACACATTCCCCCTTGAAGAAAGGGAACTAGAATATGGAGGTGAAGCATTTTCTTGATTTAGAAATTTTGTAGATAATAAAGAATGCTTGAAAATGAGTAAATTGGGGTCGGGGGGAAAAAGTGATTTTCATATTTGGACATGTAAACTTTGAAATGCTTGTGATGCACTGAGATGGATGTGTCCAAGCAGATGGGGGAAAATATGAAACTAGATCTTAGGAAAAATTTGTGTGCTAGAGAGAAACATGAGAGCCATCAGTGTATTTTGTGGCAGTTGAAGCCATAGATTTGAATGTGACCATCTAGGGAAAGTATAAAGAGAGAAAAGAGAAGAGGAATTAGTGGAAAAGCAGTATTTAAAGGATGGGAAGCAAAATTTAGACCCTGGAAGGCAGCGCAGAAAGATAAGTCAGGATATAAGAGGAAAACCAGGTCATGGTATTGTCATGAAAATCCAGAAAATGTTTCAAGATAGGACTGATAAAGAGAATACTGTAGAAAAGTCAAATAAGTTGTAAGAGGAAATGTGAATGATGCAACTTAGACAATTAGAATATTATTGTTTGATAGCAGCATTTTCAATAAAATGATTAAGAGAAGCCAAATTATAGTGGGTTGAAGAGTAAATGAGAATGAAGGAAAAGGAGAAACATGTTTAATAAGTTACAACACGACACACACAAACACACAATACAGTTATCAGTAAGGTTATTGATGTCAATGAAAAAAAAGAACAAAACTGATAAAAGTTTTAGGCACTATAATTTTTTCTGCCTTTTCAGACACCCCTTAAATTATCTATGGTGTCTAATCTGTCTAGAGTGGACATATGCATGAATTTAATATGAATTCTTCAGTCTCATAAATGCTGTAATTTAACCTGAATATTATTTTTAATTTAATCTTAATTCCAATTTTTCCTACCATTGTGATATTGGGTTATGTAGTATTCAAGGTCACACATCCAGTTTGTAAGATAGTTGAGCTTCAAATTCAGGTCTGATTTCAAAGCACACATTCTTCACCCTTGAGACTTCTTGTAAACCTATTGAAATATGAGTCAGCTTCCACTTTTATCAATGTCAGCAGGACTTTAGTTTTTCCACATGAATCTACCTACCCACCTTTGCACAGTACAGAGACAAAATGAATGCCAGATGAGAAGGGATTGGATAGAGTCCTTAGGTTAAGAGTTCTGCCAAGAGGTAGGAGTAAAAGGGTTAGTCTCCATATTCCTTAGGATGAGATCCATCCATTCTCTCATCTAACCATGCCCTTTCCTGGAATTCCCAGCCAGCTGTAGCAGAGAAAGAGATAGATAATCTGTTATACAGAGAAGTTCTCCAGCAAAGGGCTGTGTGAAAGAGAAGAGTAATTAGGTGGTGTCAGTTATGTAAATCAATCATATACAAATGTTACAGGCCATGCTATATTCATTGTGGAGGCCCTGCAAATAGCATCATCTGTGTTAATAAGCAGTTTGTTAATTATGTCCTCATCAGAGTAAAAAATTGGGGGGACAAAAACAGCTCTAAATATGTATTTGAAGTCAACCACTCATATTTAAAATGATTTAAATGTGTAATGCAGAGAACTGTTTTTAATTGAAAGAGCAAATAAATTATTACAGAGTTTCAAAAGAAAAAGATTGCTATCTTACATATCAGCTATTTTTTATGGGTTTTTCATGACCATAGGCTTGTCATTTTTGCATTTCACTTTATCTCTTTTACTAGTGAAGAAACAAAAACTGACAGCAGCTAATGTTATGTCCTTTGAGCCATTTCTCTATAACAAAGCAATTTAGAGAGGCAGACATAGGATGGAGTCAACTTTTATGAGAAAGTTGCTCATGTTTTCCTCTGATACAATTTTTCCATTCAGATGTTTTATGACAATTACAGTCTCTAAGGACTGATTGTGCAAAGTTAAGACTGATATTTTATAGGAAGACTTCCCCTATTACTTAATCACTACAATCTGATAATAAAACCATCTGACTTTAACAGGCCAACTCCACAAATTGCTCAAATCCAGAGAGCCAAATGTCTAAAAGGACTCATTGTTTTATCTTGGGATGCCAAGTTTTATTCTGAGACAGACTTTGTGTCTGAATTTTATTATGCCATTGATAGGATGAGACACTATTTTTTTTCCTCCACTATAAATATCTAAAATTTTAAAAATCTGATTAGTTTTACATTAAATGATGACAATCATCATCACTGCTCAGAATGATATAGATTCTCACACTCAGAAACCTATTGTTCCACAATCACAATAACAAGAATTCTTGAGATTTATTGAGTTGTTATGCTAGGCAGTGTGCTATACACAAGAACCTTACAGGATAAGAACTATTACTTTCTCCATTTTATAAGGAAAAAAACTAAAGCTTAAAGCCATGAAATAAACTTCCAAAGTCACACAGTTATTAATGGCAATGGTGGGACTCAAACTCAGGATGTTTGAGATCAGAGTCCAATACTCCTAACCCTTATTACAAAGAAAACAGAAGGTATCAATTCTATAATGAAAGAGAACTCATCTAGAAGACCATGTCAAATGGTAAATGAGTTAATATAACAGCAAGAAAGGGGGCTAATGAATATATATTTAAACAATATATATAGCATTTAAGAGAGCTATAAATATATCCCTTTTTTGCTTTCATTTTTGGTATAAGTGAGCAATTTGAGCAAAAATTTAAATAGATGACTTTAGGTCAGAGCTATTTTAAAGAGACTAAATTTTGATAAATAGAGCATGTTATGCTAAGCACTTAGGAAGTTTTCTAATACTTTACAAAGGAGAAGTATATGTGTCCATTTACTTGGTTTTCAAGAGAAAAATAAAAATATTCATCTTCTTACTAGTGACATACTTTCCAATTATGACATCTGTTTCCTGAACTGATGCTTCATAACCAGGTTAACAGGTTCTCTGTGTCACATATTGTTATAAACTGATCCATTGAAGGCCCATCGCTGAACCATGGACCCAATTGTTCCAGAATGGAACAACTGAATGTGATGAAAGTCATAGTCTCTGAGGTGCCCATGCTTTATCAGTTTGATTCTGTTTAAACAGAGGCACTTTCGAAATGGAAATGGGCACTATTAATGATTTTGATGAGTCAACAGATATAAAGCTCTGCAAAGTTGATCACCTGAGCTAAAGCTCACTCTCTGATCCTTTCTTCATGCTGCCATTGTCTGTGTTGGTAGGAGAGTGAGATCCTTTCTGAAGCTTGGGTGCTAGAAAAAATGTTTTTGATAAAAGTGGGTGTGGACAAAGTACTTGAGCCCCATTAAAGAGACAAGATGAAAATTCCTGTTTGGATCTTATTTCTTTAAATGCAAAACCACTCAAGAACTGGACCAGAGGGTCATGGCTTATGAGTTTTAATGGAGTTTGTATACAAAAAAATCCAAGAATACATATGAACATAATTAGAGTGAGGCTGGTAGAGGCTGAAGGGATGAAAGTTGTACGAAAACAAAAGTGAGAAAATTAAAAAAAAAAAAAAAGTCTTGCCAAAGAGGAGAGAATGGGCAATTTAAGTTGTGAAGAATGAATTTAGAACCACCCACCCCATGTTAAGTTTTTTTAATATGATATGTGTGGAAATAAGAATGATGAAACTGATCACTAAGTGACCTGAGATTACAAAAAAATGAATAAATAGCTACACATATTGGCTTCACACAGAAGGAAATAAATTCAGAAATTGGAAGCTTGTTTAGAATTGAACATAACTCTAGACACTTGGCTGTCTCCTCTCACTGGGCAACAGGAGCTCCTTGTTTCATGCTCTGCCATGGTGAAAACTTGACTACCCTCTCTGCCTCTGCTCTTTTCTTTGCGTTCCATCTGAAGTACTCCCTCCTGTGGGTGTGGCATTCAGTAGCTCTGAGGCAGAGGATCCAATTTGTTCATTAACCTACCATCCAGTAGAAAGCTCTTGCTGGAAAGAGTATTTGTATCAGAAAATCTAACATGCTTCTGGTTAGCCTGAAGAAAAGCTGTCTTTAGGTCAAATGCCTACCCCTTGTCTAATAGCCATGATGAGAGTAATGGGATCACAGCAAATAGAATGTAGTCACCCATGGTACTGGAACACCACACTCTCCTACATTACCTACCACCTCTCTGGGTTCTCCTTGGGTTCTTTTGTAAGCTTATGCTCCTCTGTCTAGGCGTTAAATGTTGGATTTCCTTGAGGCTGAGCCTTAGGCCTTTTTCTCTTTTCCTACTATCTTTCTCCTTATATAATCTCCACCATGCCCATGGCTTCAGTTCACATACATGTACCAACAGTTTCCAAATGTGTATGTCTTGCCTAGATCTCTTTCTTGAACTCTGTATCATATCTAATTAATGTCTTGAGATTTCCACTTTTACATCTCAGAGGCATCTCAATCGAAACATGTTCTGAACTTAATTTATGCTCTTCCACCTCAAACCTGTCACCCAATATACCCTTCCTTCCAATATATATTATTATCCACTCTGTTGCAAAAGCCATAAATTTAAGAGCCATCCTTGCCATATTCTTCTGCCTCAATCCATTTTCAATTTACTCTCTTGTTCTATCAATCCTATTTCCTCAACATCCCTTAAAGTCACTTTCCACACTCTTTACCACCATAGTCCATTCTGCCATATTCTTCTCCTGGACCACTGCAGGAGCCCTCACATTTGTCCCCTCATCTATTCTTGTTCCTTTCAATTCATTCCTGCCACCACAGTCACAGTGAACTTTACAAAAGGCAACTCTTATCATGTCACTCTCTTATTTAAAATCCTTCAGTGATTTCCTATTGCTCTTAGAATTGAGAATAGCCAACATGACATTGAAGAAGAACAAAGTTGGAGGATTTACACTACCCAACTTTAAGACTTACAATAAAACTATAGTAAGCAAGACAAGTGTGGTATTGGTGAAAGAACAGACAAATCAAGGGAAAGCCTAGAAATAGACTAACACAAATACAGTCAACTGATCTTTGACAAAGAAACAATGGCAATATAATGGAGTGAAAACAGTCCTTTCAACAAATGGTACCTGGGACAACTAGACACAGACCTTACACCTTTCACAATAATTAACTCAAATTTGGTTAGAGACCTAAATGTAAAACATAAAATTATAAAACCCTTAGAAGATAACATAGAAGAAAATCTAGGTAACCTTGGGTATGGTGACAACTTTTTAAATACAACATCAAAGGCTCAATCCATGAAGGAAGTAACCGACAATCTAGAAATGAGCTATCAAGCCATGAAAAGACATGGAGAAACCTAAATGCATATTACTAAGTGAAAGAAGCCAATCTGAAAAGGTCACATACTATGTAATTCCAAGTATATGACATTCTGGAGAAAGCAAAATATGGATACAGTAAAAGACCAGTAGTTGCCAGGGGTTAAGTCAGTGGGGAGAGATAAACAGGCAGAGCATGGACAATATTTTGGGTAATTAAAATGCTCTTTATGATACTGTAAAGACAGATACATGTCATTATACATTTGTCCAATCCTATAGAATGTACAAAATCAAGAGTGAACCTTAAACTATGAACTTTAGATTATTATAATATGCCAATTTATGTCCATCAATTGTAACAAATGTCCCACTCTAGAGGGGGATATTGATAATGGAGGAGGCTATGCTTATGGGGGAAGGGTACATATGGAAAATCTCTGTTCCTTTTTCTCAGTTTTGCTATGGACCTAAAACTACTCTTTAAAAATTGTCTTTTGAGAATCTACTGAAAAAGACAAGTATCTCAAAGGAGCAGTCAGCTGATAATACAAGCATGTAATTTAAAAAATGCTATAACTGGCAAAAGAAGAAAAAAATGAATAATCTAACTGGTAATTATTTTAATTACAAAATAAAACAATGGAATATAATTTTTCCCCTCTTAACTGAAAAACACTTAAAAGAATAAGAATACCCAGTGTTGGCATAAGTGTTGGAAAAATAGGCCTCTCAAACACTCTTGGCAGTAATGGAAATAAATTGGTCTAATAATTCTGGTGAGAAATATGACAATATATATGTCAAAATTGTAAAATGTATGCCATTTGACCTAGAAATTTAATCTGAGAAAGTAATTAGAAAAATGTGAAAAAATATTGGGAATAGAGATGCTAATTTCAGCATTTTTCACAACAGCAAAAATTCTAAAACAACCCGAAGTTAGAATGAAAGATCAGTTAAAAAATAAATAATTATGGTAAATATATTCCATAGAAAACTCTGTAAACATAATTTTGTTATGTTGATGTATAGTTAGTGACATGAAAGATGTCCATGGTTTATTCAGTAAAATGCATTACAGAATAGCATTTTTCATATATCAACGTTATCTGTCTATAAATGTTTATATATGCATTAAAAAGTCTCAAAATCTCAAGAACGTTTATCAAAAGGTTAACTAACAGTGGAAATTTTGGGATAATAAGATTATGAATGATTTCCACTTTTACTTCTTTCTATACTATTCAAAATTTTAAATATGCATTACCATTATAATAGTTGAAAAAGGAATAATACATACTTAGTTAATAGTTTTTAAAAGCATAAAGATAAGTCACACTTGTATTTATATCAAAGCTCTAGCCTGCTACTTCAGATATCTGCTTTTCTTTTTTAAAAAGTTTAATTATTTTTAATTTATTTTTATACCAGCAGCTGTCAATTCAAAGAACAACAACAAAATAGCCATCAGCTGAAAATTTCTATGCTTTGGAATAGACTTCCCTTTCCAGGAATAGTATATTTCTATCATGCCATCTAGTGTTAAGAAATCGTGATGTCTTGAGAAAGGTTTGCAACTCTAAAGGATTCTTAAATATTTCAATTCACAATTGTATAGGTAACTGGAGCAAAACAAGTACATTTT
Source organism: Pteropus medius (assembly GCF_902729225.1). Taxonomy (NCBI): domain Eukaryota; kingdom Metazoa; phylum Chordata; class Mammalia; order Chiroptera; family Pteropodidae; genus Pteropus; species Pteropus medius. The sequence continues at coordinate 30,277,069 of NW_024344378.1, read as the reverse complement.
TAAAAAAGGACACTGAGATTTGTCCTGAGGTATAGTGAGGTCAAAGTCTAAGTTGCGAACTTGCAGCTGTGTCCTTTTAATTAAGCTGTAATTGAAAAAATCACAAAAGAGTATTTGAGAGCCGAGGTGGTTAAATATTTAAACTGATAAAGGAAGAGAGTGAATCTCTGCCCTCATCTTCATCCCTGCCACCCCCCAACACACACATCTACCACTACTACCATCACCACCATCACCTACAAAAGTTGAGAATCCACCAGTTTCTTTAAAAGATTCCAAAAACAAAGATTTTATTTGAAAATATACCCAAAGTCTACTTACTTTTTGCTCTAATGATAGAAAAGAAACAAAAATGATAAATAGCAGGATATATTTTCTTCCGTGTTATTGACACAAATGAGTACTCAGAGGAAGTTGATGTTCTATTGATAGCTTGTCTCCAGACTCATTTGGGAATAACTTAATCAATACAACTCTAAGTAGAGCCATATGTTAATCAGGCAACAGTATTTTTGACTACCTATATGCCAAGTTGTTTTAAGTGTTAGAAAACTATACTAGGTGTTAGGAAAAAATACTCTAAGAAGAACAAAATTTCTGCTATCAAACAACTTACAAACTAGTGTAATTTTTTAACCCGACAAGAGTTTTCCAATTTGAGACCATGTACCAAGTACCTTAAATTTTTCCGACCCCATGACTGATAATTTTGTTTTCTGGGAATTTATCCTAAAAAAAAAAAAAAAAAAAATACAAAAAACTCATCTCAGCAATATATAATAGTGACAAATTGGAAACAACCTAAATGACCAAAAGTAGAGAGTTGGTTATGAATTATGCAATGAAATACTATACAGCCATTCGAAATTACATATCAAAAAATTTTTAATAGATTTTGCAAATATCTAGATGACAAATCGATGGGAAACTCTTTAGACAATTCTAATGCTTTGAGAAAGATGATGTGTTCCATTTTAATGCGGAATGTTGACTGTGCAGTCAAAAAGTCAATATCATAGTGAAAGTTTTTAAAAACCAAAAAGTATATTGTTCCTCCATTTGTAACCTACTTGGAAACTGTCTTTATAAACACTTTTTTTATGCCTTAAATATAGAGTGAGTTTGATTAATCCTATAAAATTGGCCTCCTTTCTGAAAAACCAATTTCAGATCATTCTACTGTAGTGTAAGTTGCCACTATGTTAAGAAACTATTTTAAAAATCGACATTTTGATAATGTAGGCACTCCTTTAAGAGAAATGTCAGATATATTATTATTCTTTTAAAAATACTCTTATGTCAGAAGAAAAATTAACTTATTATTAGATGATCAATGTGAACACTAACTGTATCAGTTTAAAAGATCCTAGCTCTATTAGAGTCCATAATATATAACGTATTAACCTAGCCCTGCTATAGGGATTTGTGGATAGTGAAATTAACCCAAATTAGAAGTTCAGTATCCAAATTATGTCTAGTGTCATAGTATGCTGGGAATTGATGTTTAAAAAACAATTTTCTTTGGCATTTAATTCCAGAATGGAAAAAAAAAAGAATCTAAATTAAAATATTAGAAGGAAAGTGCAGAGATATAACTGCTACTTAAAAAAATTCAATAGCCTAAATGTCTATACTGTAAAGCCTGTTTAAATAGTTTTAAGAAATTTATAACAATTGTTTTAATTCCTTTTAATATTAATTTATACCCTCCACAATAGTTGATTAATTACTAAATGTAAATTTTAAGTGTTTAAAATATACAATATATGTTTATATAGTAATATATATTTATTATTTATTAATATATAGATATATTGCATTACATATAATGGAATATTATTCAGCCTTAAAAAAGAAGGAAATCCTGCCATTTGTGATAACCTGGGTTAACCTGGAGAGCATTATGCTAAGTATAAGCCAGAGAGAGAAAGACAAATACTTCCTGGCTTCACGGTATCACTTATATGTGGAATATTCAAAAACAAAAGTCGAAATCATAGAAACAGAAAGTAGAATGGTGGTTGGAAGTGGGTGGGGGAATATAGGGATAGACTAGTAAAATGGTACAAACTTTCAGTATGAGTAAGGTCTCAAAAATCTATTGTGTAACAGGGTAACTATAGTTGATGGTACTGTACTATACAATTGAAATTTTCTAAAAGAGTAGAACTTAAGTGTTCTTACCCCCAGTCACTAATAATATTTTATGGAAGACTCGAAGCCATCCATTAAGATAATGCGAGTTGCAAACAACAGTCTCTAAAACTCTCCAAAGAAGTTGACAACTTAAAAATAAGTAGGTGGCTTTGTTGGCTTTGCTTTTCAGTATAATGATAACAGCAATGTTTTCATACTTTGAAATATAATTTTATAAAACATTGTGAAAGAACAGAGGTGCTGCCACCTCAACAATTAATGACTCTATCAACACACTAAAGTACACTAAGAGACAGCCCATAGGTACAATGTTACACATCCTATATTATTTCTCACTGCTAAGATTGAATAAGTATTTACCTATGTTCATGACTATCCCTATCAAGATGTCTTTTGATTTTTAACTGAAGAAAAATTACTATTAGCAAACTGAAAAGAATTTAAAGGTGGTTCCCAGAAAAAAAGAAAATCTGAAACATGGGGTATTTTCTCTTGCTGCTGCTATTGCTACTATTTGAGAATAGTTTGTGGGTTTGTTTGTTTGTTTGTTTGTTTATTTTTTAAGTATCCATTCCCCTATGTTTTTTAGAGGGATTAATAAAATTCAAAAATCCTTAGCTATGCCCATTAAAAATAAACAGTTAAAAAGGAAAATAAAGAGTGAAAATATGAACAGGCAATTTACAAGCAAAATACAGAGTTCTAGTCAAGATGGCAGACAAGGTAAAACAGAGTTTACCCCCTTCCATAACTGCATTAAAATTACAACCAAATTATAAAAAACACAACTTGGAGAACCACCTAAAGTCTAGCTGATCATAACACACACATCTGAGGATGTAAAGAAAAAGCCACTTCTAGACCAGCAGGAGGATCAGAGATGTGAAGCCAACTGGTCCTGCACCCGGGCATGGTGGTTGAGCAGCAGCAGGGAGAGTACAGCTGCAGAGTTCCCTCTGAAGGAGTGAGGGCAGGGGCTCTCCAGGCCAGGGTTCCTGTCCCCAGAAGAAGGTTTCCCACAAAATCTGACTATAAACAAGTGGGGACTCTGGCCATCCGGGTGAGACAGAAAGAAACCTGAAGACCCAGAGGTCCCCTTTAAGGGCCCACACACAAACTCATTCACTCGCAGACACTCACCCTGGGCCCCAGCGGAGGGTCAGTGTCTTGGGAGGCACAAAAGACATACGGGGAAAAACAGAGTTGCATGGTACAGGCAAAGGCCAGAGGGACAGCATCATGGTTCCTTTGCCAGCCTTCCTCCAGGGCAGGCTACAGGTAGGTACCATCTTGCCTGCGTTTACCTCTCCCTTTGGGTGGCCAATTCTGAAGCTGCACTGGCCTGGTGAGAGCGGTTCACTCCATCCCATGTCTCCCTGAGGCCTTGACCCACCCAGCACACAAATTACCTGCAGTGGCCCACTGCCAGGCAGCCAACCCCACATCTACACCTTCCCTGGGCTGCACATTTATTGGCAAGCAGCAGCCCTCAGCTCAAGCGGCCCAGGGCATGGCGCATACATTTTAGCAGAGACTTGTGGTGGCGAGCCACTGGTGCCAACCCGAGCTAGTTTCTCTTGGGTGGATTGCAGGGGTCTGAGGTCTGAGGGCCTGAGGCAGATAATGGCTGCCCTTACTACAATCTGAGACTTTTACAGGAAGCTGAAGATTCAGCACTGGCATGAAATCTGACTCTGTATTGGTCATGTGAAATTCACTTCCTTTACTACCTGAGTTTCCACCCCACCCAACTCGCATACCCCGCAAAGCTTCTTCCAGCTATGGAGTCATATGGGCAGCTGACAGGCAGTCCCAGGCCTTGAGGTGCACTTGTCCTTTTCCTAAGTCACCTCAGGCCTGGTACTAGGGGCAACCAACCTTGACTTTCAGCATGGTCTCTGCCACATGTCTCCAGATCCAGCACAGGCAGCAAACATTCGTAGATTGCTTTGTAGTTCTTACCAAGTAACACCAAGCAGTCAAAGGCAGCAGCTGACTTTGGCCTACACAGAAGTTCCTCCCAAGGTGCCACAGAACCAACACACGCGAAGCCTGGCATCAAACCACAAAAGAGTACCACCTGACTAGCCCAATAAGTGGTTTACCCAAAGGATGGTCTCAACAGGTACATGAGACTGCTGGGGCTAATCTCACTCTGTGGGGTCAGCCCCCACACAGCAGTTCATAATCTGTGGGCATGACCAATCCCCATATCCAGTCAGCTCGAGAATCAATTTCATCCACTGATATGCTAACAGCAATTAAGGCTTAGCCACAACAGGAGAAAACACACAACCATAAGGAACACTCCAGAGCCCAGAGAGCAGATTATCAGGAAAATTGAGCCCCTGGGCCACACAGGACACCTACGTAAGGCTGCCTGGCCAAGACTGGGAGATAGAACAAATCTTCCTAATACATGGAAATGAACACAGAGAGGCAACTAAAATGAGAAAACAAAGAAACATGTTACAAATGAAACAACAGGAGAAAACTCCAGAAAAAAATACTAAACAAAATGGAGGCAAGCAACCTATCATAGACAGAGTTTAAAACACTGGTTATAAGAACGCTCAATGAACCTAGGGGGAGAATTAATGATCTTGGTGAAGACTTCAAGAGAGAGATAGTAAGTATAAAAAAAGACATAGAAGCCATAAAGAAGAATCAATCAGAAAAGAAGAATACAATAACTGAAATGAAGAATACACTCGAAGGAATCAACAGTAGATTAGATGAAGTACAGGATCGAATCAGTGAGTTAGAAGACAAGGTAGCAGAGAACACCCAATCAGAGCAGCGAAAAGAAATAATAATCCAAAAAAAAAAGAAGAAGAAGAAGAAGTTTGAGACCTCTGGGACAGCAACAAACATACCAACATCCACATCACAGAGTTATCAGAAGGAGAAGAGAGAGAGCAAGGGATTGAGAACCTATATGAAGAAATAATGACAGAAAACTTTCCTAATGTGGCGAAGCAAATAGACATACAAGTCTAGATAGTGCAAAGAGTCTCAAACAAGAGAAACCTAAACAGACCCACACCAAGACACATCATCATTAAAATGCCAGAAGTTGTAGACAAAGAATTCTAAAAGCAGCAAGAGAAAGGCAGCCCGTTACTTACAAGGGTACTCCCATAAGAACATCAGCTGATTTTTCAACAGAAACTTTAAAAGCCAGAGGGATTGGCATGAAATATTCAAAGTTATGAAAAACAAGAATCTACAACCATGAATACTCTACCTAGCAAGGCTTTCAATTAAAATGAAAGGTGAGATAAAGAGCTTTCCAGACAGGAAAAAGCTAAAGGAATTCATCGCCAATAAGCCAGAATTCCAAGAAATGTTAAGGAGACTTCTGTAAAAAGAAAGGCGGAAAAAAACCCAGAAATACAAATAATGGCAATAACTATGTACCTATCAATAATCACTTTAAATGTAAATAGATTAAATGCTCCAATCAAAAGACATAAAGTAGAGCAACAAAAAGAAAAAGAATCGAAAAATAGATAAGAAAACAAGACCCATATGTTGTCTACAAGAGACCCACTCTCAGATTAAATTACACACAGAGACTGAAAGTAAAGGAATGGAAAAAGGTATTTCATGAAAATGAAAATGAAAAAAATAGCTGTGGTAGCAATACTTATATAAGACAAAACAGACTTTAAAACAAAGATTGTAATAAAAGACAAAGAAGGGCATTACATAATGATAAAGGGATCAATATAACAAGAGGACATAACCCTAGTAAACATATATGCATCCAACATATGGGCACCAGTATATATAAAGCAATTACTGACTGACATAAAAGGAGAGATCGACAGTAATACACTCATAGTAGAAGACTTTAACACCACACTGGAACCAATGGACAGAACTTCCAGCAGAAAATCAAAAAGGAAACAGCAGCCTTAAATGATATACTAGACCAGATGAATTTAAATGATATTTTCATAGTGTTTCACCCCAAAGCAGCTGAATATACATTTTTCTCAAGTGCACATGAAACATTTTCCAGAATAGAACACATGTTAGGCCACAAAACCAGTCTCAATAAATTTAAGACGATGAAATCATATTAAGTGTCTTCTCTGACCACAATGGTATAAAACTAGAAATCAACTACAAGAAAAAAATGGAAAATACACAAACACATGGAGGCTAAACAACATATGACTAAACAATGAATGGGTTAACAATGAGATCAAGAAGAAATCAAAAGTTACCTAGAGACAAATGAAAATGAAAACACAATGACTCAAAAACTATTGGACACAGCGAAAGCAATCCTAAGAGGGAAATTCATAGCAATATTGGCCTATATCAAGAAACAAGAAAAATCTTAAATAAACAATATAACCTTACACTTAAAAGAGCTAGAGAAAGAATAGCAAAACACAAAGTGAGTAGAAGAAAAGAAATAATAAAGATCAGAACAGAAATAAGCAAAATAGAGTCCAAAAAAACAATACAAAAGAATAATAAAACCAAGAGTTGGTTCTTGGAAAGAATAAACAAAATAGATAAACTTTTAACCAGACTCAAATAGAAAAAAAGAGAGAGGACCTAAATAAATAAAATCAAAAAAGAAAGAAGAGAAGTAACTAGGAACTCCACAAAAATACAAAGGATTATAAGAAATTAGGACAAGCAATTATATGCTAACAAATTGGAAGAAATGGACACATTCCTAGAAACATACAATCTCCCAAGACTGAATCAAGAAGAAACAGAAAATCTGAACTGACTGATTACCACCAGTGAAATTGAATCAATAATCAAAAGACTTCCAAAAAACAAAAGTCCTGGACCAGATGTCTTCATAGGTGAATTTTACCAAACATTCAAAGAAGAATTAGCACCTATTCTTAAATGATTCTAAAAAATTCAAAAGAGGAGAAGGCTTTCTAACTCTTTTTAGAAAACCACCATTACCCTGATTCCAAAACTGGACAAAGACAGTACAAAAAAAGAAAACTATAGCCAACATCCTTGGTGAACATTGATGCAAATTCCTCAACAAAATATTAGCAAACCAAAATCAGTAATACATTAAAAATATCATACATCATGATCAACTTGGATTTATTCCTGGAATGTAAGCTTGGTTTAATATCCACAAATCAATTGATGTAATAAACCACATTAACAAATTGAAAGATAAAAATCATATGATCATATCGACCGATGCAGATAAAGCATTTGAGAAAATCTATCATCCATTTATGATAAAAACTTTCAGCAAAGTGGGAATAGAAGGAACATACCTCAACATAATAAAAGCCATATATGACAAACCTACAGCTAACATAACATCATACTCAAAGGGGAAAAGCTAAAAGCGTTTTCCTTAAGATCAGAAACAAGACAAGGATGTCCACTTTCACCACTTTTGTTCAACATAGTATTGAAAGGCCTAGCTATAGCAATCAGACAAGAAAGAGAAATAAAGATATCTAAATTGGAAAGAAGGAAAACTGTCATTATTTGCATGTGACATGATATTATATATAGACTATCCTAAAGATTCCACCAAAAAATTTTAGAATTGATAAATGAATTGAGTAAAGTAGCAGGATACAAAATTAATATTCAGAAGTTGGTTGCATTTTTATACACCAATGATGAACTATCAGAAAGAGAAGTTAGGAAACTAATTCCATTTACAATTGCATCAAAAACAATAAAATACCTAAGAATCTAATGAACCAAGAAGAAAAAAGACCTGTTCTCAGAAAATTATAAATCATTGAAAAAAGTTGAAAAATATACAAAAAAATGGAAGCATACTCTGTGCTCATGGATAGAAAGAATCAACATTGTTAAAATGGCCATACTACTCCCAAGCAATCTATATATTCAATGCAATTCCTGTCAAAATATTAAGGATATTTTTTCAGAGAACTAGAACAAATAATCCAAATATTATGTGAAACCATAAATGATCCTAAATAGCCACGGCAATCTTGAGAAAGAAGAACAAAGTTGGAGGTACCTGATATTACACTACCTGATATTAAACTATACTATAAGACTATAGTAGTCAAAACAGCATGGTACTGGCATAAAAACAGACACATAGATTAATGAAACACAATAGAGAGCCCAGAAATAAATCCATGCCTATATGGTCATTTAATATATGACAAAAGAGGCAAAAATATACAATGTAGTAAAGATGGTCTTTTCAACAAATGGTGTTGGGAAAACTGGACAGATACATGCAAAAAAAAAAATGAAACTGAACTACCTTCTTACACCACATACAAGAATAAACTCAAAATGGATTAAAGACTTAAAAGTAAGACCCAAAACCATAAAACTTCTAGAAGAAAACATAGGCAATAAGCTCTCCGATATTGCTATTAGTAATTTTTTTTTCTGATTCGTCTCCTTGGACAAGGGAAACAAAAGAAAAAATAAACAAATGAGACTACATCAAACTAAAAAGTTTTGCACAGCAAAGGAAACCATCAGCAAAATGAAAAGACAACCTACTACATGAGAAAAAATATTTATCTACAATACATCTGACAAGAAGTTAGTATCTAAAATTTATAAAGAACTCATACAACTCAACAACAACAACGACAACAAAAACAAATGATCCAATTAAAAAATGGGCAGAAGACCTGAATAGGTATTTCTCCAAAGAGGATCTACAGATGGCCAACAGACATATGGAAAGATGCTCAAGGTCACTAATCATCAGAGAAATGCAAATTCAAACCACAATGAGTTATCACCTCACACCTGTCAGAATGGCTACCATCGATAACTCAAAGAACAAGTGTTGGCAAGGATTTGGAGAAAAGGGAACCCTTGTACACTGTTGGTGGGAATGCAAAATTGGTACAGCCACTATGAAAAACAGTTTGGAAGTTCCCCCCAAAATTAAAAATAGAACTATCTTTTGACCCAGCAATTACACTTCTGGGTATTTACCCAAAGAAAACCAAAACACTAGTTTGTAAAGAGCTCTGCACCCCTATGTTCATGGCAGCACTATTCACAATAGCCAAGATATGGAAGCAACCTAAGCGCCCATGAACAGACGATTCAATAAAGAAGTTATGGTACGTATATACAATGGAATATTACTCACCAATTAAAAAATGAAATCTTACTATTTGCAATGACTTGGTTGGACCTAGAGGGTATTATACTGAGTGAAATAAGTCAGAGAAAGGTAAATACCATATGATTTCACTTATATGTGGAATTTAAAGAACAAAAGAACAAACTAAACTAAAACAGACTCACAGATATAGAGAACAAACTGGTGATTGCCAGATGGGTGGGGGTTTGGGAGGCTCGGTGAAAAAGGTGAAGGAAGGGATGAAGAAGTACAAATTAGTAGTTACAAAACAGTCACAGGGATTTAGAGCATAGCATAGAGAATATTGTAGTGTTTGTGTGTAGTGCCAGATGGTGCTAGAGTAATTGGGGGAATCATTTTATAAATTATATAAATGTCTAACCATTGTACTGTATATATGAAACTAACATAAGATAATAATAACTAAATAGTCATGGGGATGTAAAAGTAAAGCATAGGGAATGTTGTCATTAATATGGTAATAACTATGTGTAGTGCCAGGTAGCTACTAGACTAGTAAGGGGATCACTTAGTAAATTATATAAATGTCTAATCACTATGTTGTACATTTTAAACTTATATAAAATAATGTTCAATGTCAATTATAATTGAAAAATATTTTAAGGGGAGGGAAAAGGAATAAGAGGTTCAAATTTCTAGGTATAAAACAAATAAGTCATGGGGATGTAAGGTACAGCATAGGAAATATAGTCAGTCATATTGTGATAGCATTGTATGGTGTCAGACTGTTGCTGGACTTATGGTGATCACTTCTTAGGTATATAAATGTTGAATAACTATTGTGCATACCTGAAACTAATATAATATTGTATATTAGCTACATTTTAATAAAAATCTTTTTTAAAAAATACAATCAACATATCAATTTTAGTCTCATTCATAATTAGAGAAACATAATTCTAATCAGCTGCTTGCATACAGATAGGCAAATATTTACATTGTATAACATATAAGTTATGGGAAACCAAGTACTCTCGTACGCTATTGGTAAGAATACATAATTAGTGGAGCCATTTCAGAGGACAAATTCTTGGATTTCATAATTCCACTATATTAGAAATTTCCTTTTGGAAATACCCACAAAATTATGCCAAGATCTATATGTACGGGAATATTTCTTAAAGTATTGCATATGCTAGGAAATCTAGATACATCCTGAAAGCTCCATAAGAGGAAACTTATACAATTTAGCGTCCATCCATCCAATATAATAGTTTATAGCAATGTAGTTGATGTCCCTGGGCAGAAAATATCATTTTTGTGGGACCTAGGTCACCCCAAGGAAATGTCTACTCTATAATAAGATTTTCTACATTTGATCAACAGGCTACCCCCTATATTGAGTCTTTAGGAGGAAAATGAAATTCAGTTGAAATTCAGTTATAGTTCATTTGTTTAAATATTCATGCAAATGCCATACTCAAAATGTCCCCTTATGGATCTACACATGAAAAGATAGTTAATTGGACTAAGGCCATAAAGGTGGAAAAAGCACAAGGAATCTCTAATGACAGTACAGGTTTTACTTTTTCTATTACATTTGAATACAGAAACTGAGGTAAAATCAAATAATGCTTGGGGTAGCTTTGCCATTGCTAAAATGAAAAAAAAAAAACCAGCCATAACTTTGGTCAAAATGAACTTTCTCTTGTTTGGTGGGTCACTGAATCTGTTGGCAGTGTAGGTGACAGTAATGGTGAAAATATGAAAATATACCCAGAGCTGATTCCTGGAAGATGTAGTTTGTGTCTACATGTTTCTATCAAAACTGGAAAAATTATCTTGGAAAACCTGAACTGGTTGAATTCAAACTAGACAAAACTAAGAGACCAATAGTGAATTTTTTATTTAGACTCAATTTGGATCATTTCTTTTTCCAATTCCTTTGAACTCGAATATGCAGTCCCAGCATCCACATCCATCCTCTTTCCACATGCAATACTGCAGTGTGTAGAGTGACAAACCTTCCCGCTGCCCAGGATACAAGACTTTCAGTATTAAAACCACAATAATACCAGGTGAATTAGGACAGTTGGTCACACTAAAGCTTAGTGTTCATTGAGGAAAAGGTTTATAGTATTGTGGCCCCAAAGGTCTGCTCCCTAGGAAGCCAGATCCACTTAGGATGGTCCCATTGCTGAGAACAGGGCAGACCTACAGCAAAAAGCTAAGATGAGGAAAGGACAAAGAAAACCGCCCGTGTTCCTGATGGTTTCCTGATTTCTGATTTCAGTGGTACACAAGAACCAGCTGCAATCTATCCTTTTAGTTACATAAAATATACTTTTATAACAAATTGCCTGGGTTTTATTTATTTATTGTTTTGGTTTAAATTAGTTGTGGTAGGTTGCTCAGAACCAAAATAACTTGATTAATATGATATCCATCACCAGCACTGTCCAAATAATTAAAACTTTTTAAAAATCTCATTGCCCTCGTGATGGTGTGTCAGTAGTATCGTACTTGAGCACCAAAGGGAGAATTATTAATAGTTTCTGGAACAGTAGCAAGGCGTATCCATTAATGCTTCAGAAAGCAAAGCACTAATGGAAAAGTGCTGCCCAGTTTCCAACTTTCTTTGTTAATGAGCACATTTCATTCTCAGGCCAACAATGACTAGTTCAGATTCCCTGGTGCCGGGAAAGTTTTAATCTAAGTGCTATCTTGGTCTATTTTGAAATCGCAGTGCAGATAAAGGCTTAGATGTCCAGAGTTGAAAACAGATTTGAAAACTAAAACTATATAAAAAACAAAATATTTTAAAAAGTGGTATCCCCTAAAGTCTCAAGTTCAGGTGTGGTGAGATCTAATTGATAAGAAGACAACAATTTATAAAACATCAGGATCTGCCTGAGCTCTGAGTTGTCTCATACTCAAAAGATGAGGGCGATTTTTATCCTTGTCCCTGTTACCTGCCTCGGACTGGTTGGTCACCTGCTTTAGTCTCTACCATGTGGTCTCATGCTCAGATAGAGGAGCATGAGTCACAGAAAGTCAAAGAGAAGGCCCAAGGTGGCTGAGAGAGCTCTCTCTCCCCTTCCTGGAATATTAAAGTACTGAAAGGAGCACAGTTTTGAAGTAATAATTAATCATGAATCTCGCCACTTTCCCAATATCAACCTAATTCACACTACTATAATCTCTCAGTTTTACAGCAATTGCCTCCTAACTAGTCTCCCCACTTCTGCTTTTATCTCCCTAAAGTGTACTTCTCACAAAACAGCCAGAGTATGATCTTTTGAAATCATAAATCAGACTTTGACACTCTCTGCTTAAAACACTCTTGATTTCCCATCATACTCAGAATAAAATACAAACTCCTCACAATAGTTTATAAAGCCCTATGTACTCTGGCCCCTGCCTCTCTTTGCCCAACCTCAATCCTCAGTTCCTGCTACTCTCAAACCTCCTACCGTATCCCAGTCCCACCACACTCTGGTTTAGCACTCTGGCTTTGATTATACTTCAACACACATTATTCTTTTAGGGCCTTTGCAGGAGCTGTTCCTTCTGCCTAAAATGCTCTTACTATAAATCTTTGCAAGATCCTTGTGAGGTCTCAACTGTCACTTCCTCAGAAAGAACTTTCCTGCCATCCTATCTAAAACAATACCTTTGGCCCAGTCACTTTCTTTCCCTTAACCCTGCTTATATTTCGTATATAGCATCTATTTCTTGACTACTTATACATACATATGAACATCATCTATGACACATGCACACATATTCTCTGGGTCTGACTGAGGATCCACTGAAACAAGCTCATCTAAGCTTCTCACAAGACCAAAATAACCTCCGAAGTAGTCTGAGTCTCTGATATTTGTACCCTCTCATTTCACAACTCTTTATTGGCCCTGAAATATCTCACCAACCTTGTCTCTTCTGGTCCCATAGAGTCTGTAGCTTAAAAGTACCTGGACTCCCTGAATCAGAGAATTTAGAACCAAGGAAAAGTCCCTGGAAGCCTATTATCTGTGGTTCTGTAACATTGGAAGATTTCAAAGACTTTCTTTTTATTCATTTAATCTTCCTCTATGATATACTACCTTTCCTCACCTCCATCTGCCATCCCCAACCCAGATAAGCTTTTGAAATTTAAAATCTTTTGAAAATATATAAAATTCTATCCTTTTATAAAATGTATTCTCTGGTTACCAAGATATATTTTTAATAGTCTATCACATCCAAGTGTGTACAATCATGGGCAGATTTTTACTAATTAACATGGTTTGACTGAGATATTACAGCTTTTATTCTCTTACACATTCCCTAATATAGTTTGAGCCTGCATTCCTAAAATGAATGGCTCTCGATTCAGTACATAGACATACGTAAACTGATCTTTGGATAAATATAAACTTTAATTTTTGAGAAAGTGGCGCTCATTTTTACACACCCATACCTGAGAACCAGCCAAAACTGTCTTCTTTCTTATAGAAATCTGTTCTAATATTTCTTAGGGAAGAATGACCTAAAATCTAATCAGTGTCCTAAATTCTGTACAAGTAATTTTAGAACCATAATTTTAGAAGATGAGATCGCGCTGAGGAGCTAATAATACTACTAAAACTTGTAGCTATATTTTCTAAGCCTAGATCAAAGGTTTTATAAGCAAAGTACATCAAAGCTCTAAAAAAACTTAATCGTTATCATGCCATTTGCAGGACAACCCAGATTAATCTTTCATTTTTAGGGACCACCTTGTCGTCTCTACATACTAAAGGTAGAAGAACTGGCAAAGAACATCAGAGTCTTAATATCGACTTACTTCGATGGTTAAAAGAATGTTTTTCAAGCAGAAAGGCCCTGACCTTAACATTTTATAAAGATCTCTCTGCTATTAATACTTTGATGATGAAGAGGAGAAAAAAACATGAGATAAACTCCTGGAGTCATCATTTATTTAAAGGTCTTCCAGGGAACTCTTATGATGCATCACTGACAACTGTGCCCCAACAATTGTTTTTTCCAGTTTCAGATAATGTTTTCAAACTATTGAGTGTTTGCTAGAGGCCAAGCACTTTTCTAGGATGTGAGTGTAAAAAGTTGACTCCATGCCTACTTTCAAGACAATAACAGTCGGAATGCTCACTTGCCAAGGTAAGTGCCCCTACTCGGAATGTTGAAATCATCACTGTTTGTTCCTGGAAGCCCTCGACCCTCTTGTTCCCTTTCAGTGCTTTGCTTTCTCCCAAGGCTCTGTTCTACAAAGTCGCTTGAAAAATAATTCACATTTATGTGAGTAAATACATGACTAACCCATGCTTTCCCTCTCTTTACCTTTACCTACAATTCACCTTCCTCAATAAGCTAAAGATCTACCATTATAGAAGATACATGATGATATATGTAAGTATTGCCTTTCAAGAAATAACACTTTTTAAAGAGAAACATGGAAGAGAATAAAGTTCAGCTCAAGATATGAAGCTTCTGGCAATGAGGCTTCTCAGGCTCTCAGGCTATCTGGCATCTAAGGTATATAGTGTCTTATATTTATTCTGGTTACAGAAGCAGAAATATACTAACGTCACTACAAAGTAGAATTAATGATAAGAGTGCAGGTATTTCCTGGGACTGAAAGTAAGAGTAGATAGGCATTCAGTGGCATTTTAAATGGAAACCAGCATGATCAAAGGCAGTTATTATTCTCTATTCCTTTCTTTCTCTTTCAGGAACTACAAAATGTCTAATTTCCATCCCTTTCTCTGAGTTTAGTCCATCATCCTTTCTCAACCAGCTTCTTCTCCTAACTAACCTTGCACATGGCTCAGTATGGCCAGCAGTCTCAACTCAATATCATAAAGTTTCAGCCTTTCTATCTATTTCCAATTAATATAATCTTAGTTCCTTGGTTCAAATATGAAGAAGAGAAATGAAGAGAGAGTATGTGAGTCTGATTGGTTCAGTTCATCTTTTCAAGCTAAGTCATAAAATGTGCTTACAAACCAGTGCATAGGCAGGTATTGGATAATGTATTCACTCCTGGCTCAATTATTTGGGCCAGAAAGCACCAAAGTTCCAGAGTATGTAAGACTGTCAACATGGGATCTGGATAGAGTGGAATGTTCAAAAAGTCTGTGGATAGAGGCAGACAATAAAACATTTAATGGACTAGTCCTCTATATTTTTACCATAAATTATCTGTAGGTTATTATATAGTATCAACTACCCATCCTCTCTTCCTCCTTCCAAATTTTTACGGATTTTCTTGGTTTAAGTCCATTTCACTTTTGTTTGCTTGCCTCCCACATCATGTTTATTCTCATTCACATTAAGTTGTCGACCTTAAGAACCTAGTTGATAGTGAAACAAAACAAAACAAAAAAATCTATGTAGATCATCTAGTGACCATGACTGCCCACTTCTACAGCAATCATGATAAGAGGTAGCTCAGACAATCTCCATTTGCCATGGTACACTGTGACCATAACATTGAGTACCATAGAGACAAGTGGGCAAAGAGGATGAGATATTTATAAATGCTCTTCACAACATATCCAGAGAGGAGCCAAGGGGCATCTACATTGCCCTCTTTTCAACTCATAAGATTGATTTGGCCTCGTCTCATAAAAACACAATTTGGTTATTTTTTAGACCTGCCTCATCTCTTTAAATATCTCTCTTTGTCTTTTTCTCCTTCTACCTCCTCCCACTGTTAGCCTTAATCTTTGCTATTGTGATAAAACAAAAAATTTTACTGCAGATGGCAAATTAACCACTTGCACATAATTGACAGTGTTCCAAGAAACTATGCCATGGAATATCGAAAGTAAAATCTTCCCTGATACAGAACTCTCTTATGAAATGCTCTACTATCCCACAAATTCAACTACCCTCTGGTTATATCACAGATCTCATATAAAAGTGATGTATTTGATAACATGGAAAACTTGCAAAGTAAATACTTTTTGTCCTTCAGGAACAACTTTTTGATGAATAGGAAGCTACTGAATATTAAGAAATGGTAAATAGAGTAGAAGTAGAACTCAACTAAGTTCACTGGCTCTATCATTAGATCTGTCATTGACTAATCTTGTCATTGACTTTGGACAAATTGTTTAACCCTGCTGGGACTCAGTTTCCTTAAAAGTCAAGTGCTAAGTTAGATGCTTAAGCAAACACTCTTGATTGCCATAAGTCATTCTCTCCGCTTCTTTCTTGCTTATGGAGCTAATTTCCTACGATAGAAGCTAAAAATGACCATTCTCACTTCTTTGGCCTTCTATGCAGCTAGGATTTGGGCACTTAATCAGTCTTGGCCAATGGAAACTGCCTGGAGTCTTCTGGGAAATGTTTTCCTCACTACTGAAAATAAATTTCCCTCCTGTGGTCCTCTGGAAGCTTTCATGCCTGGAGCTGTGGTAGCCATTATGCAACCATGACGTGGGAGCTAGGAGGACTACATGTCATTGACTAATCTTGTCATTGACTTTGGACAAATTGTTTAACCCTGCAACTTTTGAGCTGCTGAACTGCGAACCCTAGAAGTCATTAAATAATTTCTCACTCTATATTCCATTTTATTTGGGTATTGCATCATTTGTAGCCAAAAACGTCCTTATTAAATAAATGCCATTATCTCTAAGACTCCTTCCAGCTTTAAGAATATCTGATCTGATAAGAAAAAAATAGAAGAAAGTTGTCTCCTTGATAAATAAATTATCTGAAAATCTTGAGTTTTAAGGACAGGAGTTAAGAGACGTCAGAAAAAGATACTCCAATAGACTCCAAGATACTCCAATAAATCTATTGGAGTATCTTTTTCTGACGTCTCTTAAATAATGAGTAGAGAGCTTCTGATACAATATTGCCTGAAAAGCACAAAGACAAACCAACTTCAAAACATCTCTCACTGCCTTTATGCCTGATTAGAGAAGGATTATCTATAGTACATATCTGTAATATTTTGACTTTTAATCATTTGAACACCCTTCCTATTTTAGGAATCTGCCTTCCATTATAGAAGTCAAAGGGAGATTTGCCCTCTTCCTATCACTGGCAAGCAGAGTAAAAGAAGATGGCTAAGGCCTGACCAGCTGAGTGCTCCTACACCAGGATTTTTCATCTTGGGGAATTGGAATGAGGTGTGCCAAGGCAGTTGTAAGGTTATTGATGTCAGAATCCTTGGTCTTAACAGGGCAGTGATGGTATCACCAATAGTGAATCCCCCCGTCAGATTGTTGCCACGGCGTGAACTTGCATAATAATTTCTGATGCCCAGTCTCCCTCAGTCATGCCTGTGTTTTGATTTTGGTTCTCCAAACTTCCAAATGATTCTAGGAGCTATCCCCAATGTATTTCAAATAAACTGTTTTTCAGTTTTGGTTAACCAAAGCCTGTTTTTGTTTATCACACCCAAAATTACTGACTGATAGAGAGTCAAATCTATAACATGAAGAAATGTGTCCTCACAAGTCTAGATTTCATACAATTTGTGAAAATAAAATTTGGAAGAATAACTGGAACATTTGAAGAACATCTGGAACTTTACAAGACTTTCTGGCCCTACCCAATAGAGGAATATCAGTTTGGGGAGGCAATGAGGGAAGTGAGTCAGCCCTCCCAGAAGCAACCCCAAGCACTTCTACTGCTCCCCGTCCTGTGAACAGCTTCCCCTAAAAACTTTAAAATAAGTAGTCTTTCAGAACACTGGCACTCTCAGCTCTCACTTCTATATTTCGGGGAGAGACATGATTGTCTTTCAAAAGTGTTTCTGATATATACTTAGAGAAGTGTGAGTGTTTGAGAAACAACGTTGAGTGGAATATGACTTTTATTAAGAGTAACACCTGCAAAATTGGCCATAAAGAAAGAGGCCTACAAATTTTCCATTTATGGTGGAATTGTTTCCCTATCCTCCAGACACCAGACTTCCTGCTACAGTTATAAAAACAAGTAACAAAATTAAATAAAATTAAAGGAAAGCATAAATGAGAGCAACATCAAAACAAAGATAATAAGTTCACTGTAGGCTAAAGTTGGTAAAAAAAAAAAAAAAAAAAAAAAAACCACAAACAAATTGCGAGAAAAAAATATTGTCAAAAAGAAAACAGGAATCAGGACAGTTAAATTATAGTGAAAGAAAAATACAAGATTCAAATAGATAAAAGATAAAAAGAAATCAGAGGATAAGATTTAAATAAATAATGAAAAGTCAAATAAAATCAAAAGATAATATGAATCTAAAAGAAAACACTATTTTGAAAAACTCTAATTCAAAATTTAAAAATGTACCAACTAATGCAAAGTTCTAAATGGTATGTTTGTGTGTTTTAAATAAAAATAACTCTAGTCTCAGTAACGATAAGGAAAACATAAACAGCTGAAGCCTAAGGGGACTCAGAGAGTGAGCCCAAACATGCCACAAAGGCCTCAGTGTCAGGCCATTCTCTTTCTCCAGACTCCAGAATGTGGCTCCATGTATTGTGTGGGAAGCTGGCCTACCTCTCACTTCAAGCGCTTCCATATGCTAGTGACCCTTTAAGGCTTGCTTATTTCGGACTTTTTTCTGGTCCATGAAACTTCTGGCTACAGAGAAAACCAATTGATTTTTGAAGGGACAAAAGTGAGAGAAATAAACCCTAGAAAAGATTCTGGGCCCTCACTGACTCTGGTTCAACAACCTCTATCATAACCATTTACAGCCTGATTTGAATTAATTTGAAAGTGCTTTGTAAACCATACAAGTACTTTGCAGTTCTTGCTGAGGAATGGTGGCTAAAAGCCTACAAGCAGATTGCTAAGAATGAAGAAATATTCTCTATCCACTATCTGAGCTGTCCTGACATGCTGGCTGCCTTCCAGACCACATGATTAGATCAGGACCTAAATTTGTCACTGACCTGGTTTTGCATCTTTGGTATAGCCAGTTAATGTAAGCCCAGTGCTCTGGAGTTATATTTGTGTAAGACTTAGCTTTAGCCTATTCTGTTTTTCATAACTGAATTTTGTAAACAATAGCCTGTACTCCTAGTTATTATCAGAAGTGGATAATAGAGTGAGGGCCAAAGAAGCCTGGGAGAGATCTAAGCAAAGTAGACGATATGCATCTCCATGACTGAACTCATATACTAACTACCAGATTCCTGCAGATGAGACACAAAGCTATGAGGAAATCAGAAATCATTGAATTGACCTGATTTCATTCAACCCTTCTGAAAGCCATATCCTGCACTGATATTAAGAACAAATCTTATACTGGCTACCCTGTGACTGAGAAGCTCTTCGATGAGGTGTTCAATGCCTAGAATTCTAGAATGGGTATACATAATTAAAATACACAGTTCCTGGCCCCAAAGAATGTATAGCCTAGTAGAGGAAAGATAAACATATTGACAAGACAATGTGATAAGTGGCCCGATGGAAGTAAGCCTTTGTGTTGTAGGAACAGCTAAGATGGGCAGCCAACCCAGAACAACATGGCTCAAGAGCTGAGAGAGGAAGGTCAGGGATAGAAGGATATTTCACTGCAAGAGTAAATAAGACAGGAGAGGAGAAGAAAGGAGAGTAGAAGAGAAGTGAGGATGGGAGAGCAATGGAGAAAAATCCTAAACTACTAGGGCACTGATTCCCAAACTTGGGTGGGCAAAAGAATCACCAAGAAGCTTTTGTTGAAATGAAGGTTCTCAGGCCAGTCCTCCTTAACCCCTTCTGAGTTTAATTAACTGGGGTGCACCCTTTGCACTTCACTTTACACCCAGTGTGAAATGAAGATCTTGAATTACCACAATCAGGATGAATTTGCTTTTTATCCTGACCTCTGAAGGAATGAAACATCCTCAGGAGACAGGATTATTTGTGTAAGTACCAGGGAAAGTTTCCTAGTGGCCACCTTGAAGTGGCCATTTATTCAGCTTATGGGAAAAGGTACTCCAGAGTCCCGGGACAGGCTTACTCTTTGGAATGCTCACTGTATTCACACTTCTTATCTCTTACATGAGATGAACAAAGAACAAGTATTGATTTCTTTGTAGTCCAACGAGTCTTATGCTTCAGTCCATACTCTCAGACGGTAAGGCCTAAGAATAACCTCTGATAAATCCCCTGGGTTTCCCAGCAAAGCCAGGGTCCTTGAGAAGCCTGTCCTTCCTTGAGACCTTGAGAAGAGAAGGAAGGAGTTTTAAAGAGGTAAGGGCAACAGGAGCTTTCTCAAGTAAAGAGTTTTGTAAGACAATGAACACTTACTACCAAATACCAAAAATAAATAAATAAATAAACAACTTAGAACACATAATTGGGCACTACTTTTCCTAACTGGATTAATCCTAATTCTTCAAAGCCTCCTGTGGCTCTTTTCTATATTGCTTCCATCCGTACCTTAACACATTTCCTGATTCTAATGTGTCCATCTTCCCAATCTTTCTCACTCCCATCTCTTCGCTTCTGCTCTTACTTGCATAACACTGCCAAGATCCTCATAATATCTCTTCTGGTGGTCCACAGTAACTGGCTCAGATAGCCTACTGGTTCCAATTCATCTTACCAGTGCCACAAGATGAGTATCTGTAAAGCATGGCTTTTGTCAGGTAAGTCCTTTGCTTAGTGGTTCCTCAACACCTCCATGGATGAGCTTCAACATTGGGACCCAACTTTACTGTATTCAACAACCAAACAAATATCCATGTTGTCTTCTTTCAAGACTTAACTCAAATGTTCTTTATTTTGGTTGTTGTTGCTGCTTTTGGCTTTACATTCAAAAATGTTATAAGTACACATGGTAAGTATTCAAACAGTACAAAAGACTATGAGGTAAAAGAAAAAGTATGGACTTTCCCCCTCGTAGCCTTTCCCAGAGGCAACAATGCTACTGGTTTCAGAGTTATTCACTGCATCTATAAGCATCTCCGTGTATATATGTCCCCCTTTTTAAAATAAATAGTAGCACACTATACCATTCTACACTTGGCTTTTGTCATCTAAGAATGTCTAAGAATGTTGTTCTATCAGTACATATAGATAGATCTCCCTCATCCTTTTTAGCAGCTGCATAATATTCCATTATAAAATGTATCATAATTTAACCAGTACTCTACCAATGAATTCTAATTAGTTGAGAGTTTTGCTACTAAAAATAATGCTAGATTATATACTCTAGCTCCAGTCAAAGACAGACTTACAATGACACTAATGAAGCTTAAATGTCAGTGTTCCTCATTTGCATGAGTCCTTTGGTATACTTCTTCTCATAAAAAGGAAATCCGAAAATTATGTACACTTCAAGATCCACAGAACCTGGATCAACACCTGGATGTACAATAAATTTTCCGTGACAATGGAGTCGAAGGGCATATTTATTTTACATTTTGAATAATGTTGCTGAGTTCCAAAATCAAATCTGTAATCCATGCTGATGACAACCCTCACCACCTCCTTACAATTCCCATGGGCTTCTATTGACACTTCTGGTAGGATATATCCCTTTGTACTTTGCTTTAATTATTCAGGTAATTGTCTTATCTTCTTCCTAAGGCTGAAAGCACCTTGAAGTCAGCATTTCAGTCTTCTGTCTCTGTTCTACCCAGCACCTAGCATAGGGCTTTCATACAGCAGATTTTGAAGTATTTGTTGTATCTGGAATCCTTTTTGGATATATAATCAGTCAGTCAACAAAATACCTGTTGAGTGAATAATAAAACACTTCTGCTTCACCTTAAGTACAATTTGATTTTAGATTCTATCCATTAAATACCAGCTCTGCCAATTTTTCAGATTTAATGATGATGCTTTTCATCGTTAAAGTCATGTAAAAATAGTAGATAGAGGTGGCCTAAGACCAATAAAATATTACTTAATATGTTTTCTTCATTTTAATGTTAATATGAAGCCACCGATATTGCAGTCTAAATAAAATCTCATGAACAAATAAATTTAAATAGCAAATATAAAAAATCAAAAGTTTATTAAAGCTGAGTGCTTCCTCATTGTTTTCACTAGGGTTCTATTACTTTGCCAAAGAGGCAAATTTTAATTGGTAGACACAGTAGGTTCTTCACAGAAGAGCATCAA
This sequence comes from Pteropus medius, assembly GCF_902729225.1. NCBI lineage: Eukaryota > Metazoa > Chordata > Mammalia > Chiroptera > Pteropodidae > Pteropus > Pteropus medius. The sequence continues at coordinate 30,254,778 of NW_024344378.1, read as the reverse complement.
GTACTAGCAAAGTTTTCTATTTCTTTTCAGTGCTTGCTAAACAGTTCAGAGGCATTCAAGTTACAGTGAGCAGAGAATATATAGGTAGTAAATTGGATGGGGTATATAATTTCTCATTTTAAGTGGTATGAAGTTTAGCAGTGTTGGAATTAGTGCTGAAGGCATCATTTTCCTTCATCTAATAAACACTTGTAACAGAGGATCTCAGAACTCCATTTAAGCATTATCATACATTAATCTTAGCCTCTTTGACTGTCGTTAGATATTCTCTTAATCCAAACTCAGTTAGTCCCTCTATGTTTCCTAAAATCTCTATTTTTCTTCTTTAATTAACCCCAGTAGTTCTCCAACTTTGATATGCATCATAATTGCCTGGGAAGTTTATGAAAAGCACAGTTCCCTAGCCCCATCTCTATTGTGTCCAACTCATTTTCTCAAGATTTTGCTCCTCAAAATTTGGTCCCTGCAACATAGCCTTGACATCACCTAGGAGCTTATTAGAAATTCAGGATCTCAGGCCTCAGCCCAGGCCTACTAAAAAGATCCCAAGGAGATTCACACATATGTTGAAGTCAGAGAAGCATTGAGCTATACGCCTCTTCCTTCCAGTCCATTCAGTTTGTCTCCTTGACTCTATCCCTTCATATCCATTCAAAGACATTATTCCTTAAATCACCTCCTTATTTTCTTAGATTTTACTTGGAAAAGTACTTGAAATATAGCAGTAAATGAGTAAAACAAAGCTTCTGCCACTATGGGGCTTATGTTACCTTCTGGAGGACAGACAATAAACCCAACAAATAAAAGAAATAAAGTAGGTAACGGCTGGGATAGGTTAAGAAGAAAGAAGCACAGTAGAAGGAAAATGAGATAGGTACTATTATGCTTATTTTACAGACAAGGAAACTGAAATTAGTGGTACATAATTAGGTAAGAGTCACATAACTAGTAAATGGCAGAGCTGGAATTTAAACCTAAGTCTTTCCAACACCAAGACACTACAGTTTTAACCACTCTGCTAATGTGTCCAGATGGGATTATTAAAAGCCCAGATGGGATTATTCTGCATCCCTTTCTGGTCACCTATGAGAACTTTGCTCTTATTTTCCCAAGATTTCTAACCCCTCTGCACCCAATTCCAAATTTCCTTGCTCTGATACATTTGGAAACATTTTACAAACTCTAATCCTGGCACAACCTTCAATGTACTTATCCTCTGCCTTCTGATATGGCAGTATGGAGACTAACAGTCTAACCTTTTACCTCAGTCGCAGAAGGAACAACTGCCTCTCCCTTGATAAGGAAATTGTATGCTGCTGGACACTTTGTCCAAAATTTAAGAATTCCATTATATCTTAAAAAAATAAAAAATAAAAAAATCTTGCTTTTCTGTATTCACAAATCACCAACATTTAGTGTCTTCTTGACTCTTTTCCCAAAATTAAAAGACAAAAAATTAAAACACAAACCTGTGATATAGAAGAGATCCCATCTTTTCATTTAAATCCAGATAATGTCAACCACTCTCTATCCCAGGCCCTAGGTTATAAAAAATTCAGCAGATACTAGTCAACTTTAGGCAAATACCTTCTCAAAGAACAGTGTTTAATTTTCACATGTACTATGCTGAAACAGCCTCACCCAACTTTCTCTGATAAGTTGATACCATTTATGATACAACAGAATTATTCAAGTACTAGAATATTCTAACATAATTCTGAAATTCCATACATGTTTGTTCCAAGAAAGTATTTTACAACTCTGCCCATATTTAAATGTGACAACTGCAAATATATTTTGTGAAAATGCATACCAGAAAATTTCATGCTTATTGAATCAGGCAATGAGAAGAGGTTTTTGTTCCAGCAATAGTGTTAAACTTTAAAAGTGTGCCTTGAAAAAATAAGTGCCTTGACGCTGTTAGTTTAAAACAGAGAGAAAGAAAGGCTTGGTAGTAGATACTGTGCAGTCACCTTTCAACAATCTTCTCACCTTTTCCTGTTCATGTACCAGTCCATGTGGTTTTCAGATTTGACCCTGACTAATCTTGAGAATATAATTCCCTTTTGCCAATAAATGGTTTATGAAATCAGACTTAAACCAAGCAGTGCATAGCTTTTTTCCTGCAGACAGAGATAACATAAAGATATTTCTCTATCTTTGGATTTTGCTGTGTGAGGACATTAGGTCAGAACTAACCTAAGCATGAGGCTTATTAAACCAAGAGTGTTGGCTGGAAAATGAATCCAGAAGCTCTAGAACAAACCGAAAACCTGAGGATATCCAGCTGCCATATTTTATCAAATCTAATATGCATTCAGTGTAAGACACAGCATTATTTGAGGTACTACTCAGAAAAGAAAAACATGATCCCTATGACATAATGCATCACTTAGATTTTTTTTAAGAACTTTCTTATTGAAATAGCTCTTTTAGATTTATTTGGGCATAGATTTTTTATGAAATCTTCTCTTTATACATAATAATAAGGGATGCATGAAAAACAAATTTAAGGTTATCTCAAAACTTCACACTCAATCTGGCTCAGTCACATTCAGTAGGTAGGTCTAGGTTTTTCCATACACTATCTTTCTCTGTGCCATTAAGACTACAAAAAATGCATTAAAATAAAAAATAAAAAAAGAATGATTGACTACTTTCTTCAGGACTTCCTTCTAATACAATGATATCATTTTTAAATATTGCTATGCATATCATCATTGCATATGATGCATGCAATGACATCATCATGCAGTGAAGGCAATGACAACACTACACCCACTGTTGCTCAACAGTGATTTTAAGACACATCAAGAATATACAAATATACAAACCATACATATTAGAATCACTGAAATATAGCATATGTGCCAATAAATGTCCCTGCTGCCATAGTGGACCTTAACCATGGATGTGAGAACATGTCTCCTGAGAGGGCACCGTACTTCCTGCTATCACTGACTGCTAACTGCATCTTTAGAATCAAGTCAACAACTAGAAAACTGGGGTCAAGAAGAGGATCTAAGTTGAAGGGTTCTGTAAAGCAACAGTGACTTATTGTTTGAATGATGAATCACTGGTGAAACTTCACACAGTATTAGAAAGCACTTCCTAAAGAGCATGGAAACTGGCTGGCAATAGGTAATTCATTGTCCAGCACATCCAGACTGAGTGGTGTTTGACACTGCATATCATAATATGAAGGGGGATTTAGTATCATTGGTTTAGAAGACAATGTTCTAAGTAAGTGCATTAAATAATGGCCTGCACTCGGGGTCACTGAAAAGGGGATGGCATGCTTCTCACAGAGTATGAGGGATAGTGTTAAACAGAGCCTGGGAGCTACTTTTTTAAATTAAAATACAATTTGAGGCTAAATATATTCAAATTAATATTCTTGTAAGGAAAACAGGGTCTCATCTTGACACTAAACTGTCTCTAAAATTAGTCATGTGCAATTGATGAGTTCTCAGCTTGAGTCTTCACTTCAGTCCTCCACTAAAATGAAACCCTTTTTAAAAAAACTCAAATATATTTTGATAATCAATTAAGAGAATAACAATTATGAAAATAAACAATAGCTATCATGTATTGAGTTCTTTGTATGTGACAGGCACTATACTATGCACTTAATACACAATACCCCGTTTAATCTTCATTTATGAAGTGGACACTTTTAATATCACCATTTTATAGAGGAGAAAATGAGCCTTGGAAGGCTATGAAACGTGACCGAGATCTTCAACTAGGAAAGGAGGGAGCCATGAGTCAAACTCGGTGTTTCAACTGTTCCCCTAAGCCTATTTGCTTTCCATGATACCCCACTGACCCTCCTCACTAATTTCTAAGGTAATAAAATACAACCAGGGATGCCTTTTGAGAATTTCCATGCAGATCAGAATGGCCTTTTATTCAATTTTCACCAGTATATTATTTTAAACTACATTGATTTAAATATATAGTTTACTCAAATTTTGGAATTCCTCTTGCAAATTGGGATATCTGAGAAATGGTTGGAAAATGTATAATTTAGCCATTGAGTGAAAGGTTAGAAAATTTTAAAGATTTTCTTGAAATTCATACTGATTTTTTGGTTCCATTTATTAAAATAGATAATATCTGGGTTGCATATAAGTATGGATAAACATAAAGAGACAAAGAGAGATATAGCAGTGATTATAGTCAGATAGATGTAACTTTATAATTAGATTTCTGAAGTCCTTTAACAAATTTTTCAATAGCAATATTAAGGACTGCCTATGTGCATAAAAAGTAAGGCAAACAGGTTTAAATTCTTGCTTACTATGTTACCTTGGTCACATTACTTAACTTCTCTGAGTTTAATGCCTCCATCTATAAAGTGGGGGATAATAATACTTTCCTTTCAGTATTGTTTTAAAGTTTAGGAATGTTTTACCTGATGTGCCTTACACAGTGTCTGAAATATTCATTTATTCATTCAAGTATTTATCCACTCAGTATTCATAGAGCACCTACTATATTCCAGGCACACTTCTGAGTATTAAGTATACAGTGGTAAAAAATAAAACAAAACATGTACCTGCCCCATAAAGGTTATAATTTTGTAAAGAAAACTACATAAAATCAAAAATCTTACAAATATATGTAAAATTACAACTGTGAAAATTGTGTGTAGACTGAGAAATTAACTGAAAAAGCTCCTAATAGCCAAAGCTAGAACAAGTTGAACAAGAAAAGAAAGTCATATTGGGTTATAACCCAATGTACAAAATAAATGTCCATGAATCCTTACTCATAAGAGAAGGAAGGGAGGGAAGGGAGGGAAGGAGGGAAGGGAGGGAGAAAGAGAGAAAGAGAGAAAGGAGAGAGGGAGAGAGGGGAGAGGAGGAGAGGGGAGAGAGAGAGAGAGAGAGAGAGAGAGAGAAGAGAGAAAAGAGAGAAAAGAAAGAAAGAAAGAGAAAAGAAAAAAGAAAAGAAAAAAAGAAAAGAAAAAAGAACGAAAGAAAGAAAAAGTTGTTGAAAAGAAAGAAAGAAAGAAAATTAAAGAAAGAAAGAAAGAAAGAAAGAAAGAAAGAAAGAAAGAAAGAAAAGAAAAGAAAGAAAAGAAAAGAAAAGAAAAGAAAAGAAAAGAAAAGAAAAGAAAAAGAAAGAAAAGAAAAGAAAAGAAAAGAGAAAAGAAAAAAGAAAGAAAGAAAGAGAAAGAGAGAGACAAATCTCCTTTCCTTCTGTGTGGGCTGTGCATAGTGATTTCCTTCCAGAGAGCCTAGTATGGAAAGAGGAAAATAAGAATAACTTCACAGTAGAGAAACCTGACAAACACTACTTCAACCAAGGGATCAAGGTCAACATTAACAGTCATAAATCATGTTGATAGTATGTACTCTAGATATGATGGAATTAAAACATCATTTTACCTCTGCGATCTTCTCAAAAAAAACCAATCTAATCATAAGAAAACCCTCAGATAAACTCCAAATATGGGACGTTATTGATCAGTACTCCTCAAGACTACCAGTCAGCAAAACAAGAAAAGTCTGAGAGACTGTCATAGTCAAGAAGAACTTAAGGAGACATAATTACTAAATGTAACATTGTATCCTGTATAAGATCCTGTGATAGGGAGAAAATATTAGGTAAAATTTAAGGAAATCTGAATGAATTATATTATTTAGAAATAATGGATCAATTTTGGTTTATTAATTGCAACCAATGTTCCATCCTAATATAAGACATTAATAATAAGGGAAACCTGGTGCTAGATATATGGGAAATTTTATGCATTGTCTTCAAAATTTTTCTGTAAATTTAAAACTTTTAAAAATAAAGTTTATTTTAAAGGAACATTTATAAAAATGTAGAATCTTTTGTTCTGAACTTTAATGTTCTTTCAAAAGCTTTTTTAAAAATGCTCCTAAAGAGAAGCATATGGAATGAGGAGAACAGGCAATTGCTGGACTTGACTTCTGACCACATGTATATAGCTGGTTTTCTTGAGGCAGTACCAGTAAAATTAAGTTTAGACTCGTTAAGAGTAGCTAATGTTTCTATTGTGATAAACTTTGCTTGTTTGGGAGTAGGGAGGAAAGGATTTCCCTTCTTGGCCAGAAATCTATACTACTTGAGTCACTAATTTGAGTTAGGCTAGCCATGGGCCATTAGCCCTTCAGCCTAAGAAGAATACTAACAGGTATTAAATGCTAGTGTCCTCAGCACAATAGCAAGCTCTTTAAACAGAGAATCTATCTCACTCTTCATAGCATCTCTGAAGATAAGTATAAGAACTTCCATTCTGCAGGTGAGGAAACTAAGGCTGAAAAATTATATGGCAGACTTGCCAGAGCTCAGATTTAAACTGAAATCTTTCTGGCTCTCTGCTTTTTCTATGAAACCTGGAAAATTGCTTATTTTGTATGATACAGAGAGCATAGCCCTAATGAGCTAAAATCATTTATAAGGCCTATCTTTGCCATAGATACATAAGAATGTATAATGTTCACAGAATGGTGAAATGTAAATCTACTTCCCTGCTAAAAATGTTAAAAAAGAAAAACAACTCCTCTGGCATAAAGCCAGCAGTTAGATGTTTGAACTCAAAGGAATTCAACAAAGTAGGTCTAGCTGAATTAAATGTGTCTTTAATTGATGTTTTGGTTGAATGTCCCTTTTGCAACAAACTAATGCCATTAACATGGAGTTTGTTTTCCAACTGAATGAACAGAATTGAGTGAGGTTGTAAAGTCTGTTCTATTTTCACTGCTGCTTTGTTGTGTGAAGGTAATGGGTTAAAAGTAATTTATGTGGTCAAGCTAAACTATCTCCAGCTACAAAATCTAGAAATAGTTGGCCAGAGCAAACACAACCTGGGATGTGTTTTATACCATGAGTTGCCTTCTTCTCCAGTTCTCTCAACCCAGGATTCAGGCACAATGGTGCTATCCTGAGCATGAAACACACATTTTAATTCATGTTTTGACACAAACTGAATATACTTACACAATCTTTTTTATATTTCTGTCAAATTGCAATATAAAGGAACTCTTCTCATCCCCATTTATTAGTAAGCTTTTCTGGATAGTGAACTAATTATATCATTGGAAATCATGTTTACTTCAATAATCTATAGCTAACATTCATTGAATACTTACTATGTGCCAGACAATGGGCTAAGCACTTTTAAAATATTCCATTTTATAGAGAAGGAAATTAATCACCAAGAAATTAAATATTTGCACCAAGATCTCATAGCTAGCGAGTGGGGAGCCAGAATTTAATTAAGTAGGAAATCTAGCTTGAGAACCTGACTGCCTAGCCACTGCACCATCCCACTAGGCATTACTACTCAGCCATATCATCCCAGTTAATTCCAGGACAGATGTCCCAATTCAAACATAGGTCCAAGTTCTAAAGTTGGAATTCAAGTTTGGGAGTGGCTTAACCGAGGTCTTAATGTTCTCCTCTAAAATGAACCATTTACCAACCTTGCACAAGTCCTTTCTTTTTGGGACTCAAGTCTCTCAATTGTAAAAGGAGACAAAAGACTTTTCCAAATCTCATCTTCTCTTTTTTCTTCTTCCTGTGTATTGAAGTTCCTAATTTGGCGGTCGATGTGAAAGTCCACTGTGAGCTTCCTGCTTGTCCAGAACTATAAATGCACCAGTGCACTTGCCTTTCAGGAGCTCATATTACAAAACAATCACAGACTTTTACTTCTGGAGGGAAGTTAATGCTTAAAGGATGTCAATGATCACCCCTTTTCAAAGCCTTTTTGTAGTGTAATGGCTATTTATATGATAGAAGTGAAATTAAATGTGAGCCCTCCCAGCCTTCTCTTTTCTTGATCCAACCCCATTCCAACAAGTCAAATTCTGTTTTGTTAAGTATCTCTTTACCAACCAATTTATTTAACACAAAATTTACCAATAGTAGCATAGAGATTTTAATTCTAAAATAATTAGTATTATAAATAATACCTACATATATTATTATTGTAAGAATTCAAATAATACTGAAGTGAATATCTTTAGTTGCCTAAAAGTTCTTTTTTATAGCCTGTTCTCTTTTTTTAATGCTAATTCCTTTTAAATATCTGAGGAAAATGATTCTTAGATATTCTACATTCTGAATTTGTTGCTTTTGGTTTACAGAGTTGTATTTCTTCAAATACTAAATGATATTTTCTGTTCATTTTTTAATTTTATCATTCCTGTTTGATTTATCATCAAATTTCTAATGTAAGTTTTATAGTAGCCTGTCTCTTCTGGTAAGTGTGATACGTCTATGGGTGTGTGTGTGTGTGTATCTCACATTTTATACACATATATATAATCTGCTTTACTCAAAGTCTACTATCTATATGTTAATATCATCTAAAAATACTTTCACAAAAACATCTAGAATAACATATCAACAAATATCTCGGTTCTATAGCCTAGCCAAGTTGACATAAAATTAACCTTCACAAAAGCCCTAATTGGATGTGAAGATAACAGAGACATGAAATTTTCTCCCTAATAATTAAGTTATTATGTATATGACAATTTATCACTCTAGATAAAAGCCCCATGAGAGCAGAGACCACAACTCCTGGTTCCAATAACCCCAGCATCAAGTGTGATCCAAGTGTTCAATGAAAATTGTTCCTTTAGCTGCAATCCTGTAAGCTAAATTTCTTGAAAAACTTCTTGTGATGGAAAAAATTAGTTGCCCACCCCAACTTTGTCCTCATGGTAAAAGAATTCTGACCTTATTCAGGGCATCCTTGAAAGAATAATTTCCCCAGCTAGGATCTAGGCAAGGCCATATGACCAAATTTTGGCCAATGAAATGTAAGCAGAAGTGTTGAGTGGGATTTGTGGGAGAGTTTTCGCAAAGAGAGGGGCACAACTTTTAACCTTATTTCTGTCTCCTGCAGTGTAGATTTCAGATGCGATATTGAACTCAATTAGGATCCAGGTATATGAAGATGATGTCACATCCTAGTTGAGAGCAAGAAGGAGCCCAGGTACCAGATAAAATCTTATAGCCACTCTACCCTCTTTGGACTTATTTTACATAAGGAAAAAAAAAAAAACTTCTATCTTGTTTCAACACTATCACTGCTATTTTGGGTTTCCCATTATATGAATTGAAACCTAATTCAAATATATATTTAATTTCCTAAAAGATCTGGAAAGGTGGGTAGAACATAGCACATTCATATAAATGCATAGCTGACCTCACGAGAAGGAATGGTAAAAACAATAAGGAAAACAAAAATTGGCGGGAGCTGATATTAGTAACCGAGTGGAGTGGATGTTAATAGCTATATGGAGAACCTTGGACTTGAAAGAAGCAGAAGTATAGTATTAGTATTGACATTGAATCCTTTTAAATTTAGGACTCTCTAATGGAACTGCACTTCTCAAAATCAAATGTAGATTTAAAAATATTTACCCACTGGTAAAGGGCAATGAAAATTGGATTTTTTTCTGTCTCAATCTTATATCTAGATGAGCCAAAATTTCTCCTAATATTAATAACTACTAACATTTTATGCAAATTTTAAGAGATATATATATTATGTATGTGTGTGTATATATATATACACTGCATAGTCTCATATATCCCAAGCTAAAAATTAAATAGAAAAGTGTCCCAGAGGAAGCAAATTCAAAACCTCTCTGGAGGTACACTCCATCAACTGAGTTAGCAAACACAGGTGACCCAGGATTCCTACATATAAAAGTGTTATTAAACACAAACTCACAATCTAACATGACAAAGTTACAAAGACATAAGATATTTTGACAGAGAGTTGACAAACAAAAAAGAATTTAAATACTAATAAATTGACATACTGTGATTATCATATATATAATATAAAAAGTTTATCGTGATTCATGAAATAAAAAATGTAACTGAAAACAAAGAAAAATAAATAAGGATGCACGGCTCTGTTAAAAAAAACAAATAGAACTTTTAAGATATATATGCATACATACATACATACACAAACATATGTATATATGTATAGGTGTGTATATATAAGTGTGTGTGTGTGTGTGTATAGTTGGTATAGTTTAAAACTCAATAGATGGGTTACACTGAGTTAAACAGCAGATTACACAGTGTTGAGATGGAAATTTATGAACTGGAAGGTATATCTGAAGAAATTACCCAAATGTATGTAATCATAGTGGTAAAAAGATTAGAGAAATTGGGTTCAAGGGCAACATTTGAAGAAATGATGATAAAGAACTTTGTAAAACTGGTGAAAGACTTATGTCCTTAACTTTAGGAAGCAAAAGGATTCTCAAGAAATCTTAAAAAGTATACAGATTTGTAAGTGGGAGAACCAGGATAAAAACCCAGGTCTGCCTACTTTTGATGGATCATGGTATAGTAGAAAGACACCTGAAGATGAGATAGAAACTTACTAAAACTCAATCTTAGTTGAGTTTAAAACACATAGTTCATTTAATCCTAAAAAAATGATAAATTAGAGATTATCAGTCTTACAGATGAGAAAATTGATATTCAAAGACATTATAAGAACTTCTACCGTCACTCAGTGAGTAGAAGCAAAAGTCTGTACCCTTTATTCCATCCCTGCGTTGTTTCCAGGTATAAGACCACTTTGTACAAACATTTAATCTCTTATTATCTCATCTTCTCTTCTTCAATTTTTTTAATTCTACAGTGATCTACAATTCTCAAAACATGTTCACAGTGTTTACCCCACAATATAAATGCATGGTGTTGTTAACCAAACCATGCAGAAGATCTTGGACTTTCTGACAGGCTATACTAATTTTTAAAATGGTATATTATAGATCACATGGAATCAGAATTTTCTGTTTGCTGGAATAATAGAAGAAAGACAGTTAACCTTCAAGACTCCTTTGAAAACTGATTAATATAAAATTAATATAGGTAAATATTTACTATGAATTGGGCTAAGCACTTTCTATAACTTCTCTCCCAGGAAATCTGTGGGATAGATGTTATCATTATCTCCATTGCCAAATGTGAAAATAGAGGGTTAGAGAGGTTAAAAGTCCTGTCTAAGGTTAGTAGCTAGTGAGTGATTAGTTGAAATTTCAACCCAAGCAATTAGACTGAGAAACCCATGGTCTTAAACATTATACTCCACTAACATTATACTTCTAATACTGATATGGTTGTCACGAAGACCCAATAAAAGTGTTTTGGAAACTGCAAAGCACACTTGAAAGGTAAGTTTCCATTTTATATAAGACATACTGAACACAAATTAGGCCCATTAAACAGCAGCCATGGTTTTGTTTGAAAAATTAATGTTCTCTTCACAACAATCTTGTCATTAATTTCGGCTTTCTTTTTTTGAAAATGTAGTAATGCATATAATCAGTATTTTATTATTCTATTTCTGTTATCCTTAACCCCCGAAGTTATTTTAGCATTTATTAAGAAAATTAGAAAAATTGCCTTATTCAGTTAACTGACAAATGGGTTCTTACTTGGATGTTGAAAGTCTGAATTTGCTAAATTAGACCTGATTTGATTTCAGGCTATTGTAGTAGCCAGATCTAGTTTTATCGGAAAAAAAAAAAAAAAAGATGTTGCCTAAATTGCTAGAAATTGCTAACTTCTTAGATTCTTCATTAATCTGAAGAATTCACAATACCAATTGGTAATGAACAGTTGTGTGAAAGGGGGGGAAATGTGGTTATACCATAGTTGTGTCTAGGGTGTATGTGTATGCTTGTGGTGGTGTGTACACACGTGCATATGTATGCAAATGTTTTAGCTTCGATTCCTCCGGAATGCCTTCTACCTTCTAAAAAGAAGACATCTGCTTTTGTCAAAACAGTAAAATTAACTCAAGGAAATAGGTAATGACATGGTCATTAAAAGAGAGATTATGTAATAACGCCCTCTCAAGAAGTTATCTAAAAGTTAGTGGAGCTTTTTCTGTAGGAATTATTTTGTGACACAATAGAACACAGCACAGATTAAAGACCTAATGATCTATATATTGTAATATTTATAAAGGAATAAACCAGATTTGATAACTAGATTTCCTTTTCTAAAATTTTTCTTTTTAAAAAATATTTGTTTTGGAGTTGGTTGAGCTAAATAATATTGCTTTAAAAAACAAGAAAACATTTAAAAACTCTAATTTCAAGAACATTTATAAAATACAAGGGAATAAGAAGTGGGAGACAATTGACTCATGCTTACAGGACAGGCCCAGGGTAGCATCCCACTCAATACCAGGGTTTTTAATCTAGACTTAAAGAAAATTCTCAAATATTCGTTTAATCCTGCAATTGTTTGATATTGAAAATGTCACTCAGGAGAACCAAATGTAACTTCTTAAAGCACAAAGCAAATGGGTGTGTGTGTGTGTGTGTGTGTGTGTGTGTGTGTGTGTGTGTGTGTGTGTTTTGATCAATTCAACACTAGATGGCTCTAGTTACAAAACCAATACCTTTTTAAAAGCCTAAAGTCTTAGGATATGACATTATGAGAACAGATGGATTCTAACCCACTGAATCAAATTGTACTATCTTCCAGAGTCTTGTAGGCATTAAGAATAGCATCAAGCTTTCAGATTTGAAATACTATGAAGCTCTAAAAGAACAGGCATAAATCCTAGAAGTCCTTATTTCACAGATTAAAATAAGGAGTGCCACTGACAAACTGGGGCATGTAGATTTAATTTGCTCTGTAATTAAACCACTCTGTACTCTTATACTCTTCTTATTTTCAAATTATTTTCATGTATTCCAATTCACTTGACCCTCTCAATAATTAGTGAGGGAGAAAACGGAGGAACATGTTTTCCTTATACGTGAGTTCACTGAGTAGTCAGACGAGGGGCAGACATAGTTCATAAGTGAAAGTATTAAGACCAGATTCCTCAGGTGCCAACTTTAAGTTCAAAGCTCTTTCCACACAATAGGCAGGGAAAGAGAATCAGGTTTTTTTCCTGTGTCATGCATCTGACATGGTCCTTTCATTCTTTATAATGCTCCCTTCCAGTTAACTAAATATAACCCCCCAACTATCCAACAACCAAAATGAATTTTGAATTACTAGGAAATTGAAAATAGTAAAGAAATTTCTTATTGATGTTGGCGAGGGACAATGGTGGCTGGGATGCAAGCTTCTTACACTTGGTAATCTCTGGCTTTGATTTCTGTTTTCAGTTTTTAAAGCTTTTTGTTTTACCTAAGCCAGCAATAATCAATGAATTTTGCCTAAATATGCCAGCTCTGCTGGATGGCAAAATTAGTCTGATATTAAAGACAAGATTAGTTAAAATTCACAAGCCAAATAATTCATGTGCAAATAATTGATAGCTATCACTTAATGAACATCAGCTGTGGACCTGATTATAGTGCACTTTGCAAACCTCTTCCTCTATCCATTCTTTCTTGCTCCAGTGCCACCACTCTAATTTTAACCACCACCACCTCCTCTCTAACTGGTCTGTTAAGGCTTTGCTTCCCTCAAATACAAATCATTAACTCTTACCTGAATACATGCATGGACAAAATAATTCTAACACAGCACATTTTCATTTTTTAGAAAAGAGAAATATAGTGTTATATGTCAATCATAAATCAATTAAAAAAGAAGAGAGGCAGGAAATGTCATCTCATGACAATTTGTTCTCAACTCTACACCTAAATATACACGAATAGATCATGTGGCTCACCTTCTTACAACCCTTCGGTGACTTGCCATTGCCCCAGGATAACATTGGAAATCTGTCTGAGTTGGCCTCCAGCCACTTTTCCCCTCTCTCTCTTCTTTACCCCTCACACTGGACTTCTACCAGTTATTCGAATGTGCTAAATTCAGAGCATCCACATGTGCTATTTACACCTCCCGGAATGCCCACCCTCCCATGCCATGCATCCCTCAGTCCTCAGTTTAAATATCTGGTGTTCTGGAAGATCTTTCTCACCTCCCTCCCAGTCCCAGTCTAGATTAGGTCCCTGTGTTTTATGCTTTGGGTAGCATCCTGTACTTCTCCTTCGTAATATTTATTACAACTAAGTTAAATAACAAGGGGGTGTAATTGCTTGCTACGTATACATTATATCTGGCTTATTAACCACTAAATATCTAAAGACTAACAAAATATTTTGGAAACTTTTTCAATAATGCTCCACAATAGAAAATAAAACTTACACAATAACCAGTACATCCATACATGTAACTGAAACAGAAGTTTCATAAATACTACATACCATTTTTCTTGATGAAATTCACTTGACGTTTTCTATTCTGTTCTAGTTTTAATGGTGGATAGAACCCAGTGTATTGACTTTTGCAGCCTTCTTATAGACTCAACCCTCATTTTAAATAATCACTCATTTAACACAATGCTTACCAGACAGTATATCCTCAATAGTTGTTTGTATAATAAATGAATGAAAAATATTTACCAGCCACTATTTAAACCAGATTTGTTTGTTTACACTGTATAACAGTTTGATTATTGTTTTGTCCCTCTCAGGAGGATGAGGCCTTAGGAGGGCTAAACCAGGTTTATTTTTACAAAGTAAAAGCAAGCCTTGCCATTCTAGGTACAGCTATTTCCTTGATTAGACTGATGAGATCAAGGTCATGAATTTGATCTCATTCTGATCAGCTAGTTTCTCTTGGTTTCAAGGCCACAGATTGTCCACCTAAGTAACTTTCAGAAAGAGAGAGGCTAATCCATTATTTTTCTTTTAATTGCTCATCGACATGTCCCTATCACTGCAACAAAATATGGTTTAAAAATAAAAAGGAAAAACTTTCCAGCTACATCTTTATAATGCCACTAAATTCATTCCTGCTCTCTGCTTTTATGAGTAATGCATGAATTGTCCTGTTTGAATTGTCAGATTTCAGGACTGTTTTAACCGATTTCTAAAAACTTGGGTTTAAAATTATATTATAATCACACTCAGTTGAATGTCAGGACCCATCAAAGAGGAAATTGATATATTGTTTTTTTAACTAGTAAATATAATTCATTCCTCTACCTGTCATACTTTGTTGTTGCCATCAGATACCTAAAAATAGTGGCTTTCCTTTCGTCATCTCCCTTTCTCACCATTCAAGCACCTAACCGCACAAAATGACAAAGGAAGCCGACTGACAACATTACAACATCAGCAATTCCTTGTAGGACCAGGCAGACTCAAGGTAAGAATTCCTCACTTATTTGGGAACCATACAAGCCCATACTGAGCTTTCATGAGGAAAACAAGTAACAGCTTGAGGAGGGGGAGGTCTATCCCCAAGGAGATTGTAGAAGTACCTGTCCTTCATTCAGCTGTCTAGCTGGGTGGGGCGTGAATATTTATCTTAGGTCTCACTCCAGGGGCACAATTCCAAGGCAAAACAATTGTTCCTGGGGTGTTTTTGTTAAGCCTTGTCATGCATTGCTTTGGGAGAGGTTGAGGTAAATCAAGGCCTCTACATATCTGAGAATTTAAAACTGTAGGCAGTACTAGCCATTAGTAGGTCATATCACCTGTTTTGTATTCCCAGATGTACTTCATCGATTCATCTTTCTCTATGTCTGTACTATGGAAGGATTGCTCATTCTGTGCTTTTCTAAATTCAATGTACTTCTGTTAATAGTTGGTTCTTAGAAAATTAGACTCCTCTTACTAGAACTGAAGCTAAGTGAGAATGTGCTCTAATTCTAGCTTTGGGGCCTGTGGTTTATGTACCCTTAAAATTTACTCAAAAGGGTTTTAGTTTGCTTGTTTAAGTGGACTCTACCCTTAGGAATTTTCTCTGTAGACTAGAGAGCTCTTCTCACAGAATCTCAAATGTAGAGTTCATATCTTTGAAAATACCATTTCTCAATTCTTCAAGAAACACGGTTACCACTGAGGTTTCAAGCAATCAACAACAGCCTCAGCTCTCATATAATCCCAGCTGATTATTATGCTTTCAGTCATGGCTTCCTCTTAATATCTGAATGAGACGCTTATATAAAAAGAAGCATGCTTGCCCCAACCTCATCTGACCCTATTTACTTGGTTATATAAATGCTCTGTGTATTTTAGTTTTGTAAACTAGTATTTATCTACATACTTGACCTAAAACTCCACACTTTACTCCATGTAATACGGTGATATGAAAAGTGTAAAAAAATATTCTCCTAAGTTATCTTAGTTTTTATGTCATTTTGGTATAGCAGAAAAAAAAGGAACTAACATATAAAAAAGGTTATTTACCCAAATTGTAGTGAGTTCTAATTTTTAAATATGTCGCTAAAATAGCTTCAAAATAATATTCACATCAATGTTTTTAATGCGAAGTTCATTTTAATTTTGTAAACAAATGACAACAGTAGTTTTGTAGATTCTGTTTGGGCTGTAGTGACCCAAGTATCCGGTCAAAGGGCTGCATGGATGCAAGAGACGGGGTGAGTTAAAGTTTAACTCCTAGGAATTGTAAACCAAACCTAAAGCCACTGAACCTTTGGAGTTTGATATGATGATTAGAACATAACCAGAGTGACACGTTGAATTCGCCATAATCAAGGAAACCTTTTCCAGGTGAGGATCTCTGAAATCACTCAGGTATGGTCCATGTGTTTGATTTTTCTATTTCAATTCTGTAATATTGTGCAGTGTGGATCAGTGGAAATGCAATGAAAACAGCTTTTACCCTCTTCTATTATAGAACCTAATTTAGGGATTCTTCTACTTTGTTTTTATACTAATGAAGCAACCTAAAAACAAGAAACTATTGGAATGATCATATAATCTCAAAATGAGATGGTGCCATCTTTTGCTTCTTGAATTGAATCATTTTCTGATGCCAAGAAATGTAGATTTACTACTTCGGGTTCAAGAATAGGGCTAATGTTTCTGAAAAGTTTATTTAGCAATAGCCAGACAGCAGGGAGAGTTGTGGTTGCCTACCCGTCCTGGTCCTAGGACTCTGAGAAGCTTTAAAATGTAATTGACAAGAGATATAGTATTAACATCACTGGCAGATTCTGAGTTCTCTGTATGGATCATAATTCTCATACTTCAGACTTCATATATTCAATTATCTCTCTTTTTCTCCTTTATCCTGCACCACTACTGGAAAAACAAACAAACAAAAACCGCCTCGGTAAATTCGTGCTATTTCCTCTGCTACTATTGTACTAACCAAAGGAATGCCCTAAGCTATTCATTTTCATCCTAAAGAATAAAACAAAACAAAAACAGTCATGAAAAATGATTGGCTATGAGCGTGTTAAATCTCAACCTTGCGATGGCTAATTATTAGATCTTTTCCTTTCAGGATGGTTTAGGCAACTGTGTTGCAGTGGATACATTTTTTGCATAATCTTTTTATTAACTCGAAAAAATAATTCACAATCAGTATATGATGAATTTTATCTAAAGAAACAAATCAATCAGGGCACTTTCAAGGAATATCTCATTTCTATCAGAAATCTCTTAAATTCTCTGATTGAAATACTTTTGTTCCATGATTACCGAAGTAAGTTGCAAGGAGGATAAACTTCAAGTTAAACATGTTTATGTTCTATAGAACTTTTCGGATGTGTATTGAATATCTCCAAGAAGATAAAGAACATAGCATTATTTGTGCATTGTGCAGAATTAGTGTTTTGCAAAATACACATTGGCAAACTCAAGTCTACAATTTAGGAGCAAAGATGTGTTGGTCTGGTCTGAAACATTCTTAATAATATGTGCTGAGATGCCTACAACAGGAGTATAGTTCTGGAAATAAAAGTAAAATCACTTATTTGTCAAAGCACTGAGGCCCTCCCTTGCTAACTCCAGAATAATAGACAAATGACTTACAGATTCATTTGTAAGGGCCACATTTTCTGGAATCATGTTGATACTGCTTGTTTGAGACACTTCTCACATTTTACTGTTCCATTTTATTATTATCAAGTGTAAGGGCAGAGGGAAGATAGTTAGTTGGCAAGAAAAAAGAAATTAGTTGTTATGGGCAAACATAAAATGACATAATGGATATGAAAAACACTGAATATTTAGTTATTATGACTAACTAGGCTAACATCAAGTTGATTTTGTATCATCTCAAATACATTTCTATACTGTAGCCAGAGGACATTAATAAATGTGGCTCAAAATGTCACTCCATTATCAAGTAAGTTGAAGAAATGGTGGTTAGATAAATTAAAGTAGGTCTTGTTACTATGAGTGTTTTGAGTAATAATAATAACAGGCATTTATTTCCAAATGCACTTCTCAGCACTTTCCATGACTTTATCTCATGTTATTCTTAGAACAGCCATATAGGGTAGATACTATTATAACATTTTACAAATGAGAAAGCTGAGGTACAAATAAGTTACCTAACAGGCTTAATATCACCCAGTTAGGAATCGACAGAGCCAGGTTCCCCAGCCAGGTGGTCTGACTTCAGAGCCCAAGTCTGTCACCATTATACTGTACTCACAGTATAAACATGTCTATGTATAAACATATTCATTCATGGTGAATATCTATGGGAAGGCAATGTTTTGTTTCCTAATCATAATTTACAACAGAACAGCTTTCAGGAACACCTATAAATGTCTCTCAGAAATGGTATTCCTCAGAACACAGATTAAGAAAGAACAAATCATTTTTATAGCCCACGTCCAGCATTTATAACAACAATTGACTGAAATCATCACTATTGAAATTGTCACAATTAAAAAGAGACCTTACAGTCTAGCTATCTCCCATCACACAGGACCATGCTTATCTTAGAGATGTCCCAAATTAATTATAAAATTAACACTGAACTTTTTCCTGATAGAGCTGGGTTGGAATGCATGTTCCAAAACTCCGTAGGTTTGTGACAGGCGTAATATTTAACTTCCCTGAATCTCAGACTCTTCAAATGTGAAATGAGGATAAAATCTGCCCTGCAGAATTTAGTGAAGATTAAATGAAATATAGCAAAACAGTTAAGCACAGTTCCTAGCACTAGAGAGAAATTTAACAAAACTCTCTTCCCTTTCCATTCCCTTATTTATAACAACCTCCAGAAAAATTTCCTAAAATTTTCTGAACCTACTCATTAGCTCCTCATTGTCAAAACAATACTAATACGGTTTAAATAAAAAAATTGAACACAAATAGTAAAGTTTGTATTAACCACAAATAGTAACCCATTTCCATTTATTCAAAGAAAAAGACAACATATAATATTTTTTCTAAAAAAAAAAAAAGTATATATTTATTTTTGAGAATTTTGCTCAAGAAAACTCTTAGTTAAAAACCCAATTCTCTTTTCACTGAAACCTACAGGACACCCTGTCGTGCGTTTATTTCATCACATAGCCAGCTGATGTTAAAAATCTGTCTCAATAACTGTCATTTAAAATATTGTCATCTCTCAGAAAGCTGGGTAGTACTCTGGGTACTATTGCACAATAGTTTTCATTACCTTAAGCGTCTCTAAATGACTCAATAAGTTCAAACAAGACAATATTGATTGACGAAGGATAAACACCATTTTATCTTATTCGTGGAAACAGTAACCAGGCTCCTCTAAAGTGCAGTTCTAACAATCCAAACTCTGGAAAGCATCTGGAAAAGGAGCAGCACTACTGCAGTGACATTCTATATTAGAAATCTAAATCCCATCTGCCCCTGGGCCCAATACTGTAAAATCTAGGCAGTTATTAACATATGTTTACTGATGGTTGGATTAGGAAAGCTAGTTTATTATTTTATTCCATCAAACCTACTTCAACTAGGTTATCAGCTTCTAAAAACAATTTAGAATTTTTAATAAATTAAAATTTTGTGTTGAATATTTTCAATTGATCCAAACCAAAAATTAAAATATTTTCTTTTATAAAAATGGTTGTCTTGACTAAAATATGCTGGTATCTTGAGCCTCCAATTTGATTTTTTAAAAAGATATATAAACTAAGCTTTTTTCCTTCATATAGATATGTATGTGGAATTTCATATATGTAGATTTAACGATCATATGGAAAACATTTTTCAGGTTCAGGTTTACTAATTCCATTAGGGCTTGGTCCCTGGTCATATTATTAGGAAAGTAATAATAAGGACTAAGGTAACTTTTTTCAGTTTGCAAGGTTACGTGCAATATTCTGCCCTAGTCAATAATATGGCTAAAGAGAATTAGTACATGACAGTTTGTTCAAATGAATGACTAATTGAACAAACTAGTTCGTAATTCTATAAAATCCCTTCAGTGATATAGTAATGTCTTCTCTTCCCTGGCAGTTAAAAAATGACCATTGTTTCTGGGATGCCCAATTGGTTTAAGAACACTTGACTGACATAGCAGAATTAACTAATATAATACCTTATGTCTATAGAATAATCTAGTTTACAAAGTATTTTATACGGAAGAATTTGTTTAGTTTTTTTTTAATGCCAAATTTCTTCATAGTCAATTTAACATGCCTAGTTCCTTTAAGGGAATTGAGTCACTATTTATCATTCCAATGGTACAAAGCTAGTTAATTGAAAGATGCTGTCACCTAGAATGTATAAGCCTAGCTCTGTTTATGCAGCACAGTGCTGATTATGTAGGGAGCCTTCAACTACTGTTCTAGACATTAACCAATTTGTTGATAAGTTAATTAAGAGGTTAGATGAAACTATAAAGAGAGGTCATAAGACTCCACATGGAAGGTGAGAGAAAAATCAGCCCCAGGCAGGCCCCAGAAGAAAACAACCCTCAAAAGATTTAATTTAGTACAGATGCTGTAACTAACATAGTGAAAGAAGCGAAGGAAGGGAGGATACTATAGTATGTCCTAAAAGAATGGCAGGGCGCTGGTGGAGTATTATGTATAAATACAGTTGTTTTTCATTTCTATTAACTCGCCTTTTGTATTCTTCTACCCCGCTCTCATATCAGGATTGTGTTCAGTGCTTATCTTTTCAGCTAGAGCCTCCTGAGTGAAGTAAATTGATTTATTAGATATACTTAAACCTTAATGCCTCCAATTACATGCAGTGGAAGTCAGAAATCAGAATCTGGTACCCTGGAGGGGAACACTGTGTTAGAACATATAAATGCTCATCTCAGGAATTGTTTTTCCTGAATATCCCTAGCAGTGCCTCACAATTAAGGCATTTACTACCAACCGATTAGAACTGGCACCCTATGATGATGATAACAGTGGTATTAATAATAGCTCTTACATCTTTATATCGCTCCTGCCACATGCCAGGCAAATAGACTAACTTGTTCAATCCTCTGGAATCCTATGAAATAGGTACTATTGCTGTGCCATTTTTCCAATAAAGAGAGTAAGTCTTAGGGACATGGAGAAACCTGCCCAAAGTCACAGAGTGAATAAGTGGTAGAAACAAGTGAACTCCAGCAGTCTGGCACATACTACCCTGTAAACAGAGTAAAAATGGAACACTGAGAAGCACTGAATCTTGGAATCAGAAAGAAACTTTTGAGGTCCTTTATTTCTCAGAGAAAAGCTAAATGACTTCCCAAGGATGAAAGATACTTTTTGTTAGGGTAAGAACCCAAGTGCAGGACCCTGGCACTCAGAGAGGCCCTTTCGATTATACCACCCCCCACTGCACATGGCCTGATTCTACACAAATTCTGGGAGACATTAACAGGACCTCCGTGGTTAAGGGGAATATTCCCTTCACTATGAGTTCCGCCTTCCTTGCTATATCCAGAATCATGGACAGACACAGCCAGAGACTAGGTTACAGGACACTCATTTTGTGACTTTGAGAGATTGCCAGGCCCAGAGCACAGAGGAAATGTGGGCAGGCGCAGGGACCACGAACGTAGTGGAGGCACCTCTGAAAATACGAAGTAACTGTCCTGAATGACTCTGCTGCCTTATGCCAAAAATCTGCTAGTGTCTGACGAGGGCATAGCACTTCCCACCTGAAGAATACACCCTTCTCCCCAGGGAAAGAATAATTGGGCTGCTAGGACTCTGAATGCTAAGGGAGTCCTATATTTAAACTGACCTAATTTGGAGCTTTAAATTAAGACCCAGATGCTCCCAAATAGCAGCTTTACCAGCCTCAATAGAGTTATTCATTTAGGATAATAAGAATATGTTTTCAGAAGTTCCTTGTTAAAATACAAATTAGCTGGGATGCAGAGTGTGAGTGATAGGGACACTCAGGAACACTTTAGCCTAAAACCACTTAGCAGAGAGTAGCCTGGTAAATTTTGTGTGAATGGTACTTAGGACAAGTAAGTTTTGATGGTGGGGAAGATAGATATAGAAGAGAGATGGTCCAGGGTGGACATGTGATGGGTAACCAGAGGATAATATAAAATATTTAAATGGTAGATATTTGTCTGATTTTGGAGGAAAATTTTATTTACTAAATAATTTTGATTTATCATTAAATTCATTTCAGTATAGCACTTACCAGATATCATTTCCTCCATGTCTCTCCCTCATTATATAAAAACTACTTAATACAGGTACACTGACTTAAATTAGAATCATCCAGAAAATACCATTATATGGCCCTTTAGGTATTTTAAGGGAAAAACCTATAAAGTCCAGAAACTCTTATTTTTACTTGCCTTTCAAATTAGCCATAAAGCCAAATATCATCCCCAGTTTTGAAATGAAGAAACTAGGATCTGATTATATAACTTGACCCACGTTTACAAAGTTCTTAAGGGGAGAAACTATAACATTCAAACCTAAAGTCAGTTTGAATCCACTATCCTATGGTTTTCCTACCATGACACCCTCTTGCTTGTAAATCAATAATGAACAACACAGGGCAAAATTTTGTATATTCTAAATTATTCAGCAAAACTAGAAAATGAGGACAAAAAAAAAATACTCTGTAGTATTCGAAGGGGCTATAATAACTAAACTTGTCAACCATCTATGCTACTTTTACTTCCATCTCTATCTCCTAGAGTCCCTTTCTTCTCCCTTCTTTTCTAAACTCAGTCATCTTTCAAACTGGCCTGAGTAGAGATAAGGTCTACACTATAAATTAATATGGAATACAAAGTTGGAGAAGTTTGATAGATGATGAAACAGAAAAGTTGACATTAATTGATAGAGTTATGAAATATGGAGCCACTGAAATTCTTTTAGTAGGAGAGTTATATAAAATGGACATTTAAGAAAACTAACCAGTGCTATGAAGATGGTATTAGAGTTAGAAAAGACTAGAGGTTGAATTAAGACAATGCTCTCGGTAGTAAATGGTGATTGTATGGACCATAATTAACGTGGGTAGGAATTCAAAAGCGGGGCAAAGTATCAGGATTCAGTGGCTGACTAGAATAGAAATAAGGAGCAAGAATTTAGTAAAATCAGTTTATGCAATGCATGTAAGTCAGCATAAAATCAGGACTATATAATCTGTTTTTTTAAGGAAACAGAAGGCTGTCTTTCATTACAAGTGTCAGATTGCTTCGAGGCCACTGTAATATGGAGCTTTAGATAGTTGGACTTTATAAACTTCACTCAAGGATCAAATATATTTCATTAATTAGTGATTGGCAGTCTTGGTGAGAATTGAGCTTTCAACTTAATTTTTCCAAATTTATCTGAGGAAACCACATCAACACAAAAATTCAAAAGGACAATCATAAAAAAAAGAAACACATAATAACACGAGACCAAGAATGAATGAAATATAGTATTCACAGCCCATCACATCTCTGTAATCTGTCACACAAATAATTGGTCCCAGGACTATTGAATAAACATCTGCTTTTGAGGTTAAGGGTATCTAAATTGTATGCTTTGATTACCATTTTACCAACTTGTAAGTCAACTTAGAAATTAAGCATATATACAAAGAATTTCTATTTTTCTCATGAAACTATGCCATTCTAGAATTTCTAAATTCTGCCAGTTCTCTTTCCCAAGTATCTTCAAGGAAGGCAGGCATAGTGGGAAGAGTTGAGTATCATAACTGCCTGAAGATAGCACAACAGCCACCTGTAGCCTGATTTTACAAGTACTAGGACAACACCAAAACCATTTATGTACATTCATTAGCTGAAGTTCTCCTGAGAAACAGAACCAATATCCTAGTTGGAATTTTAATTGGCAAATATATATACATAAAGCTTCTTTATTTTTATTTTTGGAAAATCCCAAAATATTTAGAGATTTATTGTTTTTTAAACTTATTATAGTGACATTGATTAATAAAATGCAATATTTCAAGTATACAATCGAACAGTATATCATATATATATTTCATTGTATGTTCACCTCCCATAGTTATAGTGTTGTCATTGTCTATTATCTTTAAGATACTAGTACTATTTAGTAGTATCTATAAGATATATATATATATAGATATATATATAGATATATATATCTATATATATATATATCAAGAAATTATTATAAAAAGTTGGCTTAGATGACTATGGAGGCTGGAAAGTCCCAAGATCCGCAGTTGGCAAGCTGGAGACTCAGAATAGCCAATGTGGAGTTCCCGTCTGAAAGCAGGAAGGCTCAAGACCCAGGAGGAGCCCATATTTTGGTTCAAGTGTGAAGTCTAGAAAAGACTGATGTCCCATGGCAGGTGGAGCTCCCTCTTATTCAACATTTTGGTTCTAGTCCGGTCTTCAATTGATTGGATGAGACCCATCCACACTGGGAAGGGCAATCAGCTTCACTCAGTCTATTAATTCAAATGCTAATCTCATCCAGAAACATCCTCACAGACACATCCAAAATAATGTTGGGCCAAATGTCTGGGCACCTTGCGCCCCAGTCAAATTACATATAAAATGAATCATCACAGTATAACCTTAAGGAAGTAGGAGGCTCCTCATGTTGTCTGATTTCAAGGCTCTCCTTTTCCTCCCCTTCACCCACTTCTTCCTCTAACACCTGCAGTTTCCATCTATTATTAAAATTTTCCAAAATCTTTTTTAGATTAAAAAACAATTGTTTTCACCTCTCAATCTTCAGTGCTACCAAGAACAAGTCACTTAGGAGGATCTCACAGTTTCTATCTATCTTGATATTATCCAAGATGAGCAGAGGCTGGAGGATTTGTAAAGGGGTGGTGGTATTAGAGCTAGTTCCAGAAATAAAGGGATGTATAAGGAGGTCTCTTATATGACGTGCTGCCAACACTGGCCACCAGGAGTTTATTCACCCCTGTGTAAACACATTCATGTCCACACACGTTTGTGCATTCATACACACATATCCACATAACACACACAATCTAATGGAGTGGGCAGGAATTTGTCTGAGCCAGGGAGATTGTGGAAAGAAAGATGGGAACCCTAGGAAAATGGCAAACAGGAAACAAGAACAAAGGAACCTAAGAAGTTACTGGTGTATCTGGGAGACTGGATAGGATCGAGCATAGAATAGCTCTTGATTTCCCCTGAGAGATAATCTGGAAAGTAGAGTTAGGGCTAGATCATGGCAGGCACTGAATGTCAGGCTAAGGGAATAAACTGCTTCTTTTTAGTTAGCGATGAGGTCAATGAAGGTTTTTGAGCAGAAGAATATTAGAAGAGACATTTTAGGGAGACTGACCTAGCAATGGTGTGCAAAACAGAGGAGCAGTGCCCAGAGGGTAGTAAGCAGTGAAGTTTCATCCTACACTTTGGTTGAGCTCAGGTTAAGTCTAGTAACAGAAGAGGAAGTGGGAGTTGGGGGTAGGAGTATAAGAGGAGCAACAAGTAAGGATACATGTGTATATAAAGCAGGAAAAAAGTCAAGATCCAGACTTCATGAGGAGCCTAGTTTGTTTGGGATAAAGAGGCTATAGGGATTCGTAGGGATAGAGATTCGTTGACCTGCTCAGGCGCTTTGTTATTAACTATGTACGTCCTACATCTGTTCCTCTCTCTTTTAAAAGCCATCCTTACTTTCTACTCTCCTTTCTATATCACAGCTTTTGCTTCCTCGACATACACAGAACCACTACGAGGCACAGTTATGCATACAGCATTAATGTGAATACCTAAGTGACTGATCCTCATGGAAATTGAGTTGAAAACAAATTATTTCAGCCAGAATCTAAGAAGAATGTATAATTTGGGGGTGGAGGGGAGGGCGGTATTTCAAAGTCGTTATTTCTTTTTTTTTTAATTAAGTTTATTGGGGTAACATTGGTTAATACAATTATATAATTTTCAGGTATACATTATCATTTGACATCTGTATATTTTTTGTGTGTTTACCACACAAAGTCCAGTTTCCTTCAGCTTCCATATATTTGATCCCCTTTACCCATTTCACCCTTCCCGTAAACCCTATATTTGATCCCCTTTACCCAGCCTACTAGTAACCACCCCACTAGTAACCACTAGCCTACAGTCCATGAGTCTCTGTTTGTCCTGCTCATTTGTTGCTTTTAGGTTTATATCCCATATATAAGTGATATCATGTGATTTTCAACTTTTTCTGTCTGGCTTATTTCACTTAGCATGATTATCTCGAGGTCCATCCATGTTGTCACATATGGTTAGCAGTTAGGAAAACATTTTTTCATTAGAAGTTATAAAAGTGTAGACAAGACAATTATAAGAGAATTTTTAAATTATTTCTCATTTTTCTATAATCAAGTCTCTATCTTTCTTCAATAAATTTTTTTCTTTTTTAGTAAAAGTTTTATATATCCATCCCATCTCTTTGGAAGGTGAAATGAATTTGATTACTCTCCATTGTTTTGTTTTGTTTGACATTTAACATGTACAGACTGGAGCTTAATTCAGCAGTTCTAAACTCAGTTGCATACTATGACCTGAGAGGTTTTAAAGCATACCATTTCTTGGGCCCCACTCCAGACCAGTTAAATCAGAATTCCTCTGGGTGTGGGAAGGTGATGCCCAAGTACAGGTGATTATAATGCGAGGCCAGATAGGGAGTCTGTTCTTTCTCAACAGCTCCTGCATCTCATACCTGTTGTCAACTGGTGTTGACTAGTGCTATTCTTAAATAATCTAGCTCTAGGTTGGAGTATGTTTTAATAGTGGTACAGTATTTTAAGGATAAGGTCCTGTGTAGCAAGATATTGCAAGTCACAGTTAAGAAATTCACTCAAACTGGACACACACTGAACAGAAGATTAGAGTAAAGTTGTTTTTCAGAGCATGATAAAAATAGGGAGAGAGATTTAACAGAGTGAATATTATTTGCTAAAATTTAGGAATGCTTTTGGTGAAATCTCAAAGTCCTGTTTCGACAAGACGTGCATAGGTTAATGCTTCTCTCCTATCTTTTCTTGTGTAATTCACAGTTTGAAGCTAAATTTTAGAGATTTAAAGGCTCCCTATTGATTTTTAAAGGTCATTTTAAACAAATAAATGGTAAAATTATTTTTGAAGCAGACAAAATTGTCCCTCTATAATATCTACTTAATGAGAATGTTAAAAAGCAGGAAGTGTTTCCACTGCACCAAAAATTATACAATTTTTAAACATACTTTTAAAATGATAAATTTATTTTTCATTCTATTTGAAATCACTTATTCCTCAAATGAAACAAAAAAAAATATTTCTTGCTGTCAGGATTGTTTTGCAAGAATGATGATCAGAAGGGCCAGAAGAAGGTGCTTAACTTTCCCAAGATTTGGGGTAAATTTTGGATAACTTTTTCTTTTCAAATGAGATTGTGTGCAATTTCTGATTTTGAATTATTAAAAAAAGAAAGTTGGGAAATCGTGGCTCCTCACTTATTTAGTTCAGATGTGTGTAGGTGTGTGTGCATGCATGCAAGCACATACACAAGGACATATACAAAAATTGCAATATAATCATTTGTCTATTATACACCTGCTGGTCTTTTTTGCTAATATATTCTAGGTCAACAGCTTCAATAATATTTTTCTCTGGTATTGTTATGTTTTTTTCAATAGATATTTTTACTATGGTACAATTTTCCCCAGTGTCTTAGGTTTTGCTGTTTTGAATTATTCTATTTAGGACTTGGAGTGACTCTAAATAGGATAGTTTATAGATTTAAATATAATTAAACTGTAATCAAAGTACTAGCTGGCCCTATACATCTTTGCAAAAATAACAATTTCTTTAGAAAGTCTGTAAGTACTTTATAAAGTACATTACCTCTCTACAACAGTTAATACCTTATCTTAGAAGTATAATATACCTACTAGATGGAATCAGTAACTTCTTTAGCCAGTGTTGTCATGAAGGGAGCAAGAGAGAGCGTGCAAAGTAGAGGATAAAAAATAGAAGAGAGTAAGAGACAGGAGAAGAAAAAAAGGAGTTCTATGGCATTTGAAGGTGGAGATAGAGGAGAGAAATAAAACCCTGCTCCCAAAACAACTGTGT
Organism: Pteropus medius; assembly: GCF_902729225.1. Taxonomy (NCBI): domain Eukaryota; kingdom Metazoa; phylum Chordata; class Mammalia; order Chiroptera; family Pteropodidae; genus Pteropus; species Pteropus medius. Next base: position 30,226,539 of record NW_024344378.1, on the reverse strand, counting down.
TTTGTGCCCATGACAAGTACCAGTGGCTCTGGTTATGCAACACTGTACTACTCCTTTGGATGTTTGGTCCATAGTTGACTTCCTCCTCTCAGGCTATCTACAATCCAGAGAGCTAACAATAAATGGGAAGAAGGAAACACTTTAATAGAAATTCACATGAAATCCAAGTCAGATCCTGCCAAGTGATACATCACTCAGTCACCTCTGAAGACTCTACGCTCATGCCCAGGAGTGATGTTTCAGTTAGGTATGACAAAGTGCATAACGAGGCTGGCAATGACTATGTGTCCATTTTAGACTGTGTCGAAAAGGCGTCAGATCCTGAATATGTCCAAGTGAACCATCAGACTGTCTACCCACCCTACCACTCAAAAGAGCTATTATACTAGTTCATTTTTATCCCAGCAAAGAGGCTAAATTACCAGAGTGCTTTAAAAGATCAAGACCAACAGTTCCTATGGAAGAGAATGCAGACTCACAGTATCACCTTCATCAGTTTCATCATGATGTCACATGTTCCTCACAGCAACAGTTCAAGGGAACTTGGTTAGACATTAAATCTCTCTTCTCCCCCTCCTGCCACTTGCCTATTTTTGTAAAGTAAGGAAACTGAGAAGTCAAATTTAGTAATTAAAAGCATGGAGTCTGGCCCTGAGCTACCTAGATTCAAACTATGGGTCTGCCACTAACTATCTGAATAACCCTGGGCTCGTGAACTTCTCCAACTTGGTTTATTACCTATATCACAGGAATGATAAATCCTGCCCCAATGAATTTTAATGAGAATTAAGTGAATTACACTTAAAGTTTTTAGAACATAGCATATAGAAATTGTTCAGTAAATGTTAGTTATACGTATTTTCCTTCTTATTTGAAACCTTTTCAAATTTTGCCAAATAGGTAAAACCAAGCTATCTAGGTTTTTTGTTTTCATTTGCTTTTTCTGATCATGAAAGACAATGCCCATAGTTAAATAAGTTTATAAACTAGTTTTATTTTTTTCTCTGAATTAATTGTTCATGTCCTTTGCTCATCTGCCCGCTGATTTGTTTCTTTATATATGACAGACATTAATTCTTTGTATACTGTATAAATAGCAATTATTCTCTTTCAGTCTGTGGCTTCTTTTTAACTTTATTTTGTCATTACAGATGTTTTTAATTTTTATGTAGTCAAATCTTTTAGTCTTTTTATTTTTTACTTGTGGCTCTTGATATGTTTGGTTAGGAAGACCTTCGGCATCACAAGTTTATAAAAATATTCTCCAATATTTTCTTCTAGTAGTTATACAATGTTTTTAAAGGTTATTTCTGTAATCCACTTAGAATTTTAGTATGTGTTGTGAGATAGTATACCAACTTTATTTTTTTATCAACTTGTCTATGATCTCCTTATAACTCAAAACAGCACCTATTGGCAAATTTCGGTATAAACAAAACTATGGGTCTATTCCATTAATTTACTTGCCTACTCCTGTGCCTGTTTTAATTTTAACTTTGATCAAGCTGGTTCCAAACAATTCTATACTTTCAATACATGTGGCATTTAGTGCACATTTTTTTTCTCCCAGATTAACTTTAGAATCAACTTTTCAAATTTCAAAATAATTTTATTGAAATTTAAATTGGTATTGAATTAGATTAATAGTTTTGGAAGAACTGATAGTTTTATGATAATACTTCCATTTATGCAGGCTTTTACATCCTTCAGTAAAATTTTAACATTTTCTTCATATAGCTTTTGGATATTTTGTATTGTTTATTCTTATTTACTTTATAAGTTTTGTTTATACTGTTCAGATGTTCTCATTACATTTCTGTTATGTACTGTTCTGTTACATTCATTTTATAACTGTCCTTTTGTAGTATTCTTTTATTAGTTCTAATAGTTTTGTATAGTTGATTTGTTTATAATGAAAATGAATGATTGCAGTGTTGCACTATTGAACAAGATGTTTGGCTCATGTTTCTGATAGATGGTCTTTATCAATTTAAGGATGTTTTATCCTATTGCTAACTTACTAAGAATTTGTTTGTTTGTTTTTTAAACCAATAGTGTGTTTTGAAGTTTATTAAGTACCACTTTTACATTTACTGAGATGATATATTTTTCTTTTTTTTATAAATGAAGTAGTTAAACTACTGGACTCACTAATGTTGAACAATCTTCTTATTCCTGTAATAAACTCATCATGATTGTTATATATTAGTATTTTGATATTTTGCTATATGCAGTTTATATCCATATTAAATGTGAAATTGGTCTAATTTTCTGTTTTGTGATAATTTTTCTGGCTTTGTATCAGAGATATGGTAAGTCTATAGATAATTTCATAAGTGTTTTATTTTTCTATTTTTTCTATACTTCAAAGGCTTTATATAACAAAAGGATTATATTTCTTAAGTGAATTGTATAACTTGCTTATTAAAACCATTTGGACTTTGTGTTATTAGGGAGGAGAACATTGAATTTTTCAATATACTAGTTTATTCAAATTTTTAACTCATCTGGAGGTAATCTTAAGAATTCATGCTTTTTGGGTAATTATCTACTGCATCTACAATCTTTAATATTGATAAAAATATTTTTAAGTCTCTTGACCTGTCCTTATATTCTTTTTTCCTTGTTTTTAAAATAGATTTCCTTCTTTTTACCTTGTCAAGATTGCCAGAAGTGTGCTAAGCTGCTAATCTTTTCAATCAGCTCTTACATTTATCAAGTCTATTGGTTTTTCTGTTTTGTTACTGTAATTTGTTTAAATTTCTCTAGTCTATTTGGTTTTTTCCTAGCTCCTTGAGTTGAATGCTTATATTATTTTCAGCATTTTTCTGTTTTCTAATAAATGATGAACAGTTTCCTCAGAATAGATTCTCAGCCATATCTCATAGTTTTTGAGATGATTTGTTTTCGTTGATGTTCATTTATTAATGTAACTCATTTTTTAATTATTAGAGTAAGAGCTGTATGTTATAAAAAGCTAAAAATAGTCAAATAAACAAGAATGATAAATATAATTTATTAATCTACTACCCAGGTATAACCAGTTAGCCTTTCACAATCAGTCTTTATTAAACAAAATCAGACTATACATTCTGTTTCGTAGCCTTCCTTTTCTACTTGATTATATTTCACAAATATATATCTGAATCATTACATTTTCTACCATAACGTCAACATTATTAGCTGCACTGTACTACTGCTTATCTAAATCTTTCTTCATCACTGAAAATTTAGGTTGTGTCTAACTTTCATCGCAGCACTAAGATGCTCTATGAAAGACACACACAGACTCGGGACCTTAAGGATTTTTCCAATTAAAAAATATAAACAAACAAATGAAATAACTAATTATTAAAGCCATATGAAAGAGGTTAAGATAATGAATTCAAAACTACATTTCTCTTTACTTCAGACAATTGCTAGAAAGAATAACTATCCAGAGAACTCCAGATGATGGCTAAGATGAATCAAAGAAACAGATAAGGAACAAAAAGGGAATATTTCTTGAGCACCTTCTGTATGCCAAGCACCATGTTAGGTGACCTCATATCCATTATTTGATTGATTTAATCCTTTGTTAAAATACAAAAACAAACAAAAAAACTTCAAGTTAGATATCAGTGCACCTATTATTTTCTTAGAACTGGAAACAGGGTCTCACAAAAGTTGAATCCTGGTGGCAGAACTGAAATTTAAATCCAAGCCTGTCTTTCTCTAAAACTGTGGAAGCTACTAAAGTAAAATAAATATATCTACTATGAAGAAATTTAATTTCTTTTATTTTGGGCCTTAAAGGATCAAAATTGATCAGGACCAAATTAATGTATGATTCATTACTAATGATTTAGTAACGAAGAAGGGATTCTGGTTAATTTCCTTTTTCTTTTTTTGCTGACATATTCTATAAAATAAAATGCCACATATTGGAACTTTGTGTGATGTTTTTATGGCTACATATTGGAATTTTATGTATGCATATATTCTATTAATTTTGCTATGGTTCATGATGCATGAACAAATAAAGAGCTATCACATTAATTCACTACCAAAATAAACTTAAGACCAATTGTAAACATTTTTTCAAAGAGAATATTAGGGCTAATCTATATTTTGCAAAGTAATGCAAAGTAATAATTAATTAGCATCAGTTGGCAAATGCATAAACTAAACCTTCAATACGGCCATACTTTTGCTCTGGAAATTCATAAATTTGAACAACCATCACATTGGGAATGGAGTTCAAATCCTGTTCTCAAATAGAAAGTCTAGACCAGAAAATGCTAAAGTTGCAATATTTATCTACATACATAAACATGGACATATGTAAACTTTCATAATTTCTTAGATTTTTACCAAGGGCTTCATGTCCTCTACTGAGTGGTCTATCTGGTATGTGATTTAGGTTTTAGTAGGCCTTTCTAACACCACTCAAAAGAATCTACTCTTCTTGTTTTGTTAAAACCCCAGTGACGTTTTTATTACATAAAGTAGTTTATATGATGCCTTCTGTATATATCACCAGGACACTCTGTTTTATAAATTATCTTTGGAAAGTAAGTAGTTAAATGTCTTAGTTAACACATAAAATAGATAAGTGAAACTCTCAGGATTTTGATACTTTACACGACTTGATTTGTTTTAGTAACAGTGCCCTCTTCCCACATCTGTGAGGACCATTCTGTACATTCTTTTATTATTATTAAACTTATTGTTTCAGTTGGCAAGAGCTAACTTGTTTTTGAGCCTCTGGTGACATTCTGAGATCACTGGATGGAGAATCACTGATCTGCATTCTAATCGGACAAAGGATATTAATCATTTTTTTTCTTTTAAATTTCAACTGAAATTGAACATCTATAAAAACTCTTTTTTAATGAGGACATTTAACTGGCCTTGTCTGTGTGCGGCTATTAATTGCTCTAATCTTAATGACTCATTTATAGAGAATGTTTCCTAAAGCTGTCTTTCATGAAAAGGACAAGTTTAGACTTGGCAACAACAATTTACTTAATTTATCTTAAATTTGGTTTCAGTGAGCAACCTTAATTAACCTGATTTTTTGCTGATAATCACTCTCAATGGAATCAAATCACAAATCCGGGGATGGATTGAGCGGCACCCAGAAGGAAGCAGCCCTTCGCGCACTGGTCCAGCGCACAGGATATAGCTTGGTCCAGGTAGGAACTTCTTGTGACATCTGCTGAGACCCACCACTGAATTCACAGAGTGGTGAGATACAAAAATGGGAACGGTCAGTCGTATAACTCTTTATATGGATGCTCCTTTCCAGTGGGTAAAGAGATTGCATCATTTCAGTTTTGTAGGTGACCCTGCAGGTGATATTCTTCCTACTCTGGGCTATCAATTCAACTTTGTCATTTGAAAGCAGAATTGGTGTCCACAGTCATAGAGATTATCACAATTTTGAAAGGCCATTTTAGTAAATGAAAAGGCAGCTGGAGTTTATCACCCAAAGCTGTCTGTGAAATAGAACCAAGCTAGTGTTTCAAGAATCAGTGAACAAACTATCCAGGCAGCAAGTAGTCTTAGTTTCCAGAGAGATCACTGCAGATGTGAGAACACTTCTAGATGTGGGATCCAAGGTCTGCTGATTTGGCCAGCCTAGCTATTCCAAGAATTTTTCTCATAATACCTACCCAATAGTTTAGGATAATGTAATGATTTTTCTCCATGTTCAGCATTTTTGAAAGGGAAAAATATATCCTAAACTGTCTCTTCATAGATGTTGGTTAAGAATTATCGGTATGTTACTTTCTTTATGATAACCTCCTTTAGAGATTTTATGATACATTAAAAAGCAAACAAGTATTAGACATGTAAGTGATCTTATTTGAAGTACTGTTGCTTTTTTTTTTTTTACAGTAAACCAAAGTATTTTCACCCGTTATAATTTTCCAACTTTAAAATCTGTGGTTGTTATAAATACCAATATCATATGTGGATAACAATAAAATAGACAACAGTGTTCTTTTATTACATGTTACTTTGTCACATTGTTGCAAAATGTACTAAATTTAGTTTTCAACTAATCTTATAAGTCAAGGCATGCTTTGTCAGAGATAATATAATGATCAGTTATTTCTAATTCTTCACCTTAATGAAGAGTATTTATTTAGACTTTAAGATTTCAGAAAGTATTATTTCACAGTAGACTTTCCAAAGTTTTATTTAAGACAAGGGAACAACTAATGTATTATTACTTTTTAAATACTTAATAAAAGTCAAATTATTCTAGGATCATTGATAAACTTTTAATGTTTTCGTCTCCAAATTTAATGTACTTCAAAATGAACGACTGATTGAAGTATTTTTGTGCAGGCTTCTGCCACATAAAGTGGTGTTTTATAATTCAGAGTAAATCCTATAGAGTTGACGGTCTATAAATCAGATACTCTTAGAATAATTTGCATATGCTCAGGTACAGTTGAAAGTGTTTCCCCTCCCTCTTTTATAATCAATATTTGATGTATAAAATCAAAAATTGTTTTCAAATCAGTTATTTTAAACTTCTTTGTATCTGAAACATTCATGCAAACACAGTAGTAGTGGAAAGCACTTAAACCCTTTTGAAACTTGTCAATATTTATATATAAGTGTGTTCACCTTCTGGAAATAAATCTCTAGTAATCCAAAATATAATGATAGAAATATATATATATATAAACCTGTCTAGTGTGACATTGTTTATAATACCTCAATATATCAAACCTAAATGTATAAAAGGAAATTATTAAATATGAATATATAATCATTACAGACAACAAGCAAAATTTTATGAGATATAATCCTAAAACAATATAAATTGTCCATTTAATTTTATTCTGGGAACTGGTTTTCCCCAAATAAAATTTAGGGCAAATCTCATGGCGTTTCTGATAACTTTTAGACAATAAAAGATCCTCCACTAAATATGTCTAGTCCAGTATAACAAAAACTTAACTTTATTCGAAGTTATAGCTATTTCCTTTTTCCAACTGTGTCAGAGTGGAGTGCAACTTCGTTTCTATATTTCCTCCTTTATGCTTTTAGAAGCATAGTTCTCTCCACCGGTTTGCTAACTATAATTCCTGACTCCAAGTTGAAACAGAAGGGAGGAATAAAAGCAAAGGAAAAGGGACAGGAAATTTCTTCCATGACGGATATTGGCACTAGGCTGTCTGGACCTGGCACGTAAAACTCTGGTACATAAAGCTCATGGGATAGTTTGCAGGCTCACCAGAGACATCCTTAAGTCCATGGTTGGAGAATCTCTCACGGCTACACTCTCCTCTGGCTGGCCACTTGCCTGAGCCTCAGTCTCCTCTGCAGAGCTCTTTTTGATGTCCCAAATAGCCATCTTAGAGAAGATGAAAAATAACTCCTGATTCCTATATGTGGCCACTCTAGTCCCCTGGAAATGCTTACACATTCTCTGACCCATCAAAATCTAGAAGCATAAGTGACAAAGCAACCAGCTCTCCTTCCCACCAACATCAAAGCAGCAGGCCAACCCACTGCCCCCCAGTAGATATCTCAGGAGTAAGTTAGACCCACCAGGCTAATGTGTTCCCAAATGCAGAGAATACGAATTAATCTCTCTACTGGTTAGAATGAGGAAGCACCTTGCAGTTCCTCCCAATTTACAACACACCAGCAGTGCTCTCCAAATATCTTTGAATAAACTCCAAAAATTTCTCTTAACTCTTCAATCTCTTTTTCTAAACTTGGGTGTGGAAGAGAGGGCAATGGGTGTTCAGTTATTCAGTTAAGAATGCAAAACACTTTCCTCTACCTCCTTGTTCTGCTTTGTGGTCCAGTGACTTGATTTTATATCCCAGTCAGAGGCAAAACAGTCTCATTCTATCTTAAAACACCGTTACAAATGAAATAGTATTCAGTCATTAAGCGATCATTTAAAAAATTCTGCAGGACAGAAAATTGTTATTATTACAGCTATGTAAAAATCTGCAAATCACAATATTTTAAAAAAGAGATGCAAACAACAATGGAGATCATTTTATAAACCTAATGCTATGATTAAAAAACATTTTCATTATAAAAGAAAAACACTAACAGGACTATGTTATCTTTATAATTTAAAATGTTTTTAAAAAAACTAAAAATATATGGCCAATCTGCATATTACTTTGCTCTTATATATTCAATTACATTCAGAAAATGTTAATGAGGATTTATATCAGAAGTTAATATAACAAAATAATAGTAAATATTTATTGGACACATTCTAATTGCTTTGTATATATTAACTTATTCCATCCTTAAAACTGCACTATGAGGTAGCTACTACGATCATCTCCAATTTCCAGATAAGGAAAACAAGGAGTTTATGTAGCTTGCCCAAGATTTATAGGCTATAATTCCACTGCTATTGGCCAAAATTTCTGACAAAATTTACAGAACTAAAAACTGCTATAATGTTATCTCTAAGATTGTGATTTTAGAGGTTAGCATGTTAGGGCATGCTAAAAATATTTTGTTGAGCCTAAACTTTGTAACTTAATTAAGTAATACTTATCCATCAGCAGAATAACTATTGGATCAGAAATTCTCTAATAATGTAGAAATCTAAAATTCTAAAACCTAGTTATCTAGATCTAAAGCCTCTAATCAAGTTGTAAATACACACATGACACTCAGTTCAATCATTTTGAGTGAATTGGAAAATCCTTCCTGATTTCAGCTGCAAAGTATTGAAAATCACCCAACACTTAAAATCAGAGACTGGTTGAGACTGGTCTCTTCCACATACAAGTTGTATGATTTTGAACAAATTCTTCAGCTGCCCTAGGGTTTAATTTCCCACAGCATTGACTAGGAACCCCCACTCTCTCAGTCATGATTTTGTAATCTACCTTCTGCTTAATCTAGTTATTGGTCAGCTAATTGGATTAATTGGCTAGAAAAGAAGGCCAACATGCACTGAAATACAAGTCTCAAAATCTTTGTAACTGAGGGAAAACCATTTAGCCTTCTCAATACTTAAGTCTTTCTACGCTAGATTAAAGAATAATATTATTTTCAAAAAAAAAAAAAGAGGGCAACATCAAGTTTACTTTTTTAAAATCTTCTGTACAAAAAATGAAGATAAACATTTTAATACAATCAAGGGAATATACGCATTTCAAATTGTATGGTTTTTGCTAAATTTGGGTTTGACGGATTAATTTCTGTTATATCTTTGCAGTCTCTGATACTGAGTGTTGAATACTTGCAAAACAAGAATTAGAAAAAATAGGTAATGAATTTGTGCTCCCTTATCACTAGCAGGACAAATACAGCTGTCAAAAATAGGATTTTGCAGGTTACTTAATAACATGAGCCAGTCTGTTATATTACAACTGATGCAACAGCACATCATTGTAAAAGTTTGAAAATATACTTTGCGATATCATTTTTATATAATTGGATATTTTTAGATAGTGATAGCTAAAAATTTTTATTAAATTACTTGAGATTAAAGAAACTGAATGCAATTCCCTGAATATAGTAGACATTTCGTAAGTATTATTGATAAAAAATTATGCAATGTTGACAAGTTAAATTTTCAACTTCATAGATGCATCATGCCACATAGAAATATTTTGAAAGCATGCTGCAATGTTAACTTGTAAAAAGTTCTTGTCTCCAGGCAATGGAATTACATAGGGTGATCTTCTCCTCTACTTTTTCACTCTTAACTATATGTCTCATTTTTTACAAAACTAGCATATATTTCTTTGAGAGTCAAAAAAAAAAAAATCACATGATGATGATTCTTTCCTCAAGAATGCATCAATGATGCAAGTCATAAACTCTACAACACGTGATGTTCCTTCCATCTGCAATTTCTCCTTAGAACTAGAAAAACATTCTTCATAGATGAGCATTTTCAGAAAGCTTTCCACCCAACGTGGGGTTAAATTACACAAATTTTAAACCTACTAAAACTAAAGCCAAACATACATTTAATACAGATAACCTTCAAGTAGTCTAAGTATTTTTTAAAAAGTAGACTCAGAATATTTCTATATTATTTTGAAATAATTTAAAATATGGTATCCATTAGCACTATTTGTCCAGTTATCCTATTGATAATCTACTTTCTAAAAATCATTACAACACAATACATTTTTATGAAGTATGATACTCCCATTGCTTTCTTAATCCAATGGTTGTTCTTAATAAACATGAAGGGTTTTGATTATATATTTGCTTTTCTGTTTTATTTTCTTAGTCCCTATTATTGAACACAATCTGTTGGTTGGTATGAGACCTTGGCATTGTAGAAGATATAATGCCTGACCTAAAATGCATATAAAGTAGTTGCAATGAAAATAAATGTACCCCAAATTAAAACTGACAACATAAGCCTGCACTGAATGAACAATACTGATGTGGCTGCTACCTTTCTGTTTTAAGCCTTAAAACTGACCATACTCTTAGACCTAAGGAATGAGGATAAATATTTAGACATAAAGATGTTCATAATAGTAGAATTTATGTTTAAAAATTAACATAACCTAAATATCCAATAAAATATTACCAGTCACTAAAATATGATCACTCTTATATTTCCAAATTATATAGTCATGTAAAACTAATTTCAAAGAAAAATGGAGAAGTGTCCAAATTTTAATTAATGTTTACTGAAAAATCTGAATGTAAAACTGTATATATCAATTTCCAAATATTTTAAGAAATTATTCAAATGCAATAAAAATATTAGAAAATAATAAAATGTAATCTCTGGGCTATTTTTTCTTCCTTATTGCTCTTATTTTCCAAACTTTCTACAATGATTATAAATTATTTTTATTATGAGGAAAAATCTCATAAAGTGGAAAATTTTTCTATGGAGCATTCACTTCAGAGTAGAAAAATTGGGAAAATTTCATGGAGAAACCTTTATTATTAAAGTTGGCTGATATGCACCTGGGTTCATTAGGCTATTCTTTTTAATTCTTTATATGTTTGAATTTCAAACTGATATAGTCCAATCCTTTTGTTTTACCATTAGAAAACCAGCCCCCGAGTTTTACAACTCAGTAGAGACATAAGCCAGAGGTCTGCAAACTATGACCCATGACTCAAACGTGGCTACAACCTGTTTTTGTAATGATTGTAAGCAATGAAAAGTTTTCACATTTTTTTAAGGCTTTTTTTTTTTTTTAAGCCTTTTAAAATATCAACTATCTGGCCTTTTTCAGAAAATTTGTTGACCCCAATTCTAATCCTTAATCTATATTAGAAGCTAATTCACAATTTTTTAAAAAAATTCCTACCATTGCTTAATCAAAACATTTGTAAAGTATATGACCCCTTGAGCAGTGACGTTGGTGTGTCTTAAATTTAAAATTCAATTAGATTACAGCAGATAAATAAGAGAAATAGTGGTTTGATCCATCTCTTCTTTAAATCAGCCATCAGCCTGGTTTCCTGGGAATAATTTCCTCAAAATAGAAACAAAATACAGTCTCTAATTCCTACCCCTCAAACTTTTCTTTCCATGTATGTTCTCTTACATGGAATTTCAATACAACTATTTTTTTTAATTCTAAAATTCCTCAACCAATACGTACAAGCTATAAGGTACAAAGGATGGTGCTAGGTCAACATAAACCTGATTATTTCTCAAACTCCAATTTTTTTCCCTACGAATAATGCAATAAAAATAAATAACTTTGGGCCTCAGTGTTTACAATTGGCTTCATCTAGATTAGCTCAGCAAGAGGCAGATGGAAAAACACTGTGGCACTGGCATTCTTTTCCAAGCACCACACAAAAATCCTTGGGACAGAAATAGGAATTTGACTTCACAGTGAAATATAGCTCCCGGGTCCTACTTTTTCTTCTTTTGCCTGGTCTCACCACCTGCTCATGTCTCTGCTACCCAAGGACTTAGGTTATTCACCAAGTGCATGAATACTAATTCTTTAAATAGGAAGACTAAGAATGAGAACAAGATGGGACCAGCAAACCATCACAGACACGTGTTTCCCTAAGCTTATCACTCCATCCACCCACAGGCCAACTTAATTTTAAAGTTCAGAAAAGCCTTGTTTCCGCTAGCCAGAAATGCCATAGCATGGTGTGGAAGACGCCAAATGAAGGAACAGTTCTGTGAATGCTCTTGTGGAAAATGTGTGTGCCTGACATTGATGGGAACTTCAGCATCCCAAGAGATAGAAATACATTCCAGAAGCTATTTTCCAACAGCAATGAATTCTTCCACAAATAGCCTAATAGAGAGTTGGTTTTGAGGTCTCCACCGTAAAGTTCAAAATCTTTGCAAACTATGTATTATAGTGCTTTCCTTATAACTAGAATCACATGAGGTTTTCCATTTTATCAGCTTAAAAATCTGTGCGAACATCATGACTTAAATACACAGAAGCACGGTCAGCTCTTTTGGACTTTAGACTTTGCTTTCAGGCAACTTTGTTGTTTTTTTTTTAATTGTTACCTGTTTAATACTGATCAGCAACCAAAAATAAGTGACTCTTCATCTTCAGATCCTAAAAGCTTATCGTTATGAAATGCAAAGATAGATTTCTGACATAGGCTAAGGAGTAAAAAAGTGAGATTACAAAGCCATACAATTACAAATTTGCAAGGACTTCAGCAGCTGTGTTCTTTTTAACATTGTTTCAGAGGTGCCTGGAGAGAGCTGAGATGACGTCAAATGGTACATTGACATAACATTAAATAACTTTAAATTTCATAGTGAAAAAATTATTCCATTTTCAAATCTCTTTCAAGCTTTCACATTGAAAAATTAGTTGTTGGAAGTATGTCTTAAACACTTCTTCAACCCCTGCTAATTTTTTAAACCTAGAAAGCAGGACGAGGGCTCAGAGTTTTTAGTAGACAATAGTGTCTAGCTAGAATGCGATCGTAATTTCCCTCTTTCGTAATTGTTTTTATACTTTTTTATGAGATATAATACTGATACTTATAAGAATAATATGTATTTTCTTTTCTGCATAAATTTCTTTAAGAAAATGAATCAATTCAAAGATAGCCATTAAGTAATTAATGAAATAGATGTTAAGTGGATATGCAATTGGAGATACACTAATTTTTAAAATCCCTATAACACCCCTACAAAATGTCTTTAAGGATCCTATTGACTAATTCATAAAATATTCAATGAACATTTTCCCACATTTTAATATGGTGTCAAAGTGAGCCTCTCGTTCACAAGCATCTTAACACCCTCACAAGATCCTAACACCCTCACAAGATCTTTGCAATCACTTAGTCAACTGTATATCTTTATAAATGAAGAATTTAAAGTCAGGAAAGATTTAATGCCTTGCCAAGTTTCTCAACTTGTCAGAAATTTAAATTCATGAGACTATGGTAAGGAGAATAATGACTGCATAAAATTCTCACTGTGACAGATTTATGTTTCTCACCTAAAAACAAGTACATTCGATGAAATTCTCCCTGTCATATGTTGAAGTAGGAAAGGGCAGGTGAGCAATTACCCAAACCAAATGTTCTTTATGTACGCACACATGGATAACTGTCTTTATCTGTATGTGTACAGCTTTATATAATTTAACCAGATCTTCAACTACTATAATACTAGTCAATTCAAAAGGCAAAAAAAAAAAAAGTAAATAAAGTAAATAAGTAATAAAAATTTGTATAGGTCTACTGAATAAATTATATGTGGCAAAAAGATAAAAGTCCAAAATGGATAAAGTCATCACCAAAACTTTTACCTGGTTATTTCTTGGATGAAATTTAGAAGTTCCTGTAGATTGGACCGATGCATCAAGACACATGCCCAGAGCCAGAAGTGAGCAGTAAACACAGCAAATCCTAGTATCAAAAAAGTAAATATATGCTTTGCAGTCCATCACTATGTAAACTTTGTTGCAAAATATGAACACAGTCCCTTAGAAGTGAGTTGGCATTTTACTTGTTCTCTTATGTAGAAACACACATATCTGCTCAAAAAAATGTTTTCTGAATCTAATTTTGTGTAAACATGTTCTTGAATTTAATGTTTCCATGAATTGACAAAAAGCTTATACAAAGCTTTACAAAATACAAGTCATTTTTTAAAGCCTGTTTGTTTATGAAACTTGAGGTGTTGATTTCCTAAAGCATGGTTTGCCACACATAATCCTTAAAAGCAAAGGAAAAATATTAAAAATCTTTAATTTTAAGTGTATCATTTGATAAGAAATTAGTTCTGCCTCCATAAGACAATCAATAACTTGAAATATAATTAAGACCATTTTCCTGGGCAATAGACCTTTAATAGTCTTCTGATCTGATACAGAAACATGATTCATAATTTACTAATAGGTGTTTTCATGGATGAACCAAATCATATGATTTTAAAGATCAAGTGCAAGAGCTTTGGGGAGAGTGATATGAATAGATACATTTTCAAGAGCCAAAGTCTTTTGTATGTTTCTTTGTGCATTTTGCCATAAACAAAAGCTGCCAATAATATTATTTACTTAAAATTTATTAAATCAACTATTTCCACTTAATTTTAAAAGTAAACTTTTTGTCACTTATATAAATGGAAAAGCCACAAGTTTTATGTGATAATTATATTTTTCTAATATACAATAAAATAAATGCATAACTATTAAAATAAAGCATTGGTCTATAAATTATCTAATATCTTCTCACATACCACATTTTCAAGAGACTCTAAGCTATATAATGACAAAGCTATATTTATATTTGTATATTATGTTTATGCCCTGCTTCCTTCTCGTTCTAACTATAGTTTCACATTTCTACAAATTTCAACATCCTTTTTATATCACAATTGTTATCACTCTTTCTATTTTTAGAAAAATAATATCTGGCATCCATATTACATATATTTTGCAAAGAAAAAAAGAAAGGCTAAAAAGGGCATGCCATCTTCTACAGTATATAAGTTAAATAAATTATGCTTTCTAAAAATTCCCAGTCTAAAATAAATTTCACCAACATGAAGTCACTGATCTTAACAAGATGTGAAGGTAAAAAAACTAAATACACAAAACAGATTATTATCTTTTATATAGAATTAACGAAATGAATATTCCCATAGCCCCATCTATTGCCTTCATAAGCAGAGCCAAAGTAAAAATCACATCTAAGAGAATCCTTTTGGCATATCTTATTAAAATTCCTTTAGATTTGCCTTGAACCTATCACATAATGAGATATATAGGTGGTATATAAGTATGAAAGACATAGAAATATTGTCTAATAAGGACTTTTATCCAATCTTACAAATCAATAACTGAGAAAATACAGTATTAATTCATAAACTCCCTAGACACAGTCCAGAGAGACTTTCTCAATGCATTCACATCAACTGTGAGAACAGTCCCCAGGAGCTTGGTGACAAAATCACCATTGTGGGTATGGCCCTGGTGACTGGCATGCTTGTAAAGTCTAGAGATGCCACCTAACATGGGTATATTGTCTAGCACCTGAGAACAGGAGCAGAAATAAATACATAATCATTGGGAGGTGGATAGAACATCTGAAAGCAGTTTTATAAGGGCATACAGTTTTTCCCCTCTTGGCAAAAAAAAAAAAAAACACACACACACACACACAAAGAACCACGATGATTACAGATTTAGAATATAAAATTTCCAAAGAATCATTACAGGAATTGAAATTACTACTCAGGAGAAAATAAAAAGACAGAATGAGGGTTCATTCGTTAATATCCTTCTACTTTATGAATGGGCTCATTTATGAGAGACAACACACCTTCTGGTCTCCACATTTGGTGAAGCTAAAGAAGAAAGTAGATGTGACATAACAAAATGCAGAATTATGAGGCTGGTAAGCCTAAGAAGAAAAGTTATCAGGACTTTTGAACAGTATATATGCCTGAAGTTCACCAGATCAAGAATCATAGGACCTTTATTCTAGCATTGTCATATTTAAACCAATGTGACATAGACAACTCATGTAATATCTCTGGACTCAGTTTCCTCATCTGTATAATAAATGTAGTAGGTTAATATAAAGAGCAAAGAAAAATGATGTCATGACTACAAGCATGGACTCAGGATTCAAATTGTCTTTGTCATTTACTGCTTGAATGACTTTGGACATATTCCATGCCCTGGAGTCCTGATCTATAAAAAGTAGTATCATCTACATAGGTTTGCTGAGAAGATTAAATGAGTTAACACAAGTGAAGCACTTAGCACAGTGCCTGACTCAATTAGGATTAGCTGTTGTTTTAGTTGTTTGGGGTTTGTTTGTTTGTTTTTTGTTTTTGTTTTTGCTATATCTATTATGTGTAAGTAACAGAAGCTAACTTGACTAATTATACAAAAAAGGAGTTTATTAAAAGGGCATTTGTTCACAGAAACTTTGGATTTGGAGAACCAGAAACAAGGGCAAGCTTTTAGGAATGAACCCTAAAATCATATCACAAATCTGGAATGATAAGAAAATGCATCCACCATCACAGAGTTCTCAACACTGAAGTTGACACCATTATAATCTCTGCAACAGAACTTAATTTTATTTTATTATGACTATGACTGTCCTAACTGCAAGGGAAGCTAGAAAAGCAAGTCTCTGACATGTTAACTGCTATAGGAAAAGGCAATTTTGCCCAAATTCTCCAGATGTATAAAAAGTTCTGATGTGTGACTGGAATGAAATCAGTCTGCTTGACCTTCATGCTAAGATTTATTGCTTAGAATTATTTGTTAAAAGTTGTGTGGTTTTATCCAAGAAGATGGTATACATAATCTCTTAAAGACTCTACAGTTCCATAATGAAAGGCTTAAAATATCTGACAAAAGGAACTTCCAAATACTCTTGACATATACGCTAAGTTACTAGGTAGGCTCAGCATTCAATATTTAGATTAAAACCACTGGATTTATAGATAGAATTGGGTCTTCAATTTTTAATTTACGTAGTTGAATATTTTTACCCATTTATATGTGACTAGAGAGAGTGAATGGTTTCCAAGTCTTAGACTGGGGAAAAGATAAAAGTTCACAGAGTTGAATGAATATTCCCTCATGAAAAACAAAAACCCATATTCTCTCTCTGAACTATTAATATATTTATTTGTACTGCTGGGAGAATGCATTCCACAAGAAGAACATCAGCTAGAAGGGGAAAGAGCAGTCATAACTGGGTTTATCTATTTTAAACTCTACAACTATAAAAAACTGTGCCTAAAATACCAGCAATCCAGCTCCCAACTGTCCTTCCCATGTGATGGACAGCTATTCTGACCCCATGACTAATGCCCAGTGCCCGTCTTAAACTGGCCTGAACCTTGATCACTGGTACATTCTCAGCCCAGTGGGTGGTTCAGAGAGCACATCTCCCCTAGCGCATAAACTTCATGGCATCTCTGAACTAGTCAGACTCTTTGTGATCCCAAAAAATATTCTTGGAGAAACTATTTCAAGTGTTTATAGAAACCATTTGAAGACAATTAATAAGCTTTCCTGTCCAATTATTTTGGCTGGTGAGCAGATGACTCCTTCTATACACATGATATGCACAAAATAGTTTGGTGACATTTTCAGCAATTATACCAAGAAAGTTGAAGGGAAAATAAAAAACTTCAATATGCTCATTGCCTATTTATTTTCAAACTATTAGACAAAACTTTCAAATCAGAAATTCTAGAATAATCATTTTACTATTACAGGATGAAAGTTTGGTTTCCTCAACCTGAAGAATAAAAATACTGCCAGATTCATTCTAAGTTTTTTTCCAATAACCTATTGAATAGTATATGTCTAGACATTTAAGATATACATACAGAAATGGCCTCAGAGAGATCACCATCAACCAAATGAAGAGAGTTGACCCAGGGAGGCATACTATAGTCTAGGAATCAAAATACGCCTCTCTGTAAGCAGCAGATGTAATGTTCTCCCCTCAAAAATTGTGTGAAAAAATAATTGGAAATTGAAAACGATTTCAAATGCAGCAGAAAGTTTGCAATTTAATGGTATGATAAAAATCTTTCATGAATAAGTATTTAAATGTATGAATCTATGACAAGTATTAGGCTTTCATATAACAAGGCAACAAAATGAGAATTAAGCTGATGGATTCTGAAACCAGAATGCCTGGGTTCAAATCTTCATTTCACTTCCCAACCACATAATTTTAGCAAATTACTTAAATCTCTCTGGGCTTAGTAAGTCTTTGTAAAATAGGGATAGTAACCCATGACATTGAGGATAAGAACAGTATCTGACATATAGCAAGTATTTTATAGGTATGTTTAAAAAAAAATAAAAGTAAACAAAATCCTTACTATATCTGTAAAAATATCAAATTTATAATTTTCAGGAAATTCTTGTCTGAGATACCAATTGGATTCCTAAGGGTTTCGGTTTTTTTTTTCTATAAGTATAAAATATTTTCTTTCCCAGATTTCTCAGAAATACCAAAATTTTGCTAATGGATAATCATGCAAGAGTATAGAGGAAGAAAATAGTATAGGAACTCCTGAGGTAAATATTTAAATACTTAGTAAAATGAAAAACATCCAGTCGTTTGAAGCATTTGGAAATTTTTCTTTTTAACTTATACATTATTATGTTTTCCCACTGTGTATCATTTTGTATTATAAAACTTTTTAAAGTATTAATTGTAGAAGTTAGTAATGCAGCTGATATTTGATCCCTTACAGTTTCTTTTCTTCAAAAATCACCAAAAAAAGTATAATGACAAAAAGCCTCAGCCATGTCTAAATGGAAAGTAAGTTTACCTTTCCCCAGCAAATGAACTATTTCAGATCAACAGTGGTGGATTAAGTCTATTCTTCATTTTGGGGCTCTTGAAGTTACATTAGATCTTTAACCTCTAGAAAAATAAAGATATTTGGCATCACAAAGAAGCACCAATACCACTCCTCCCCAAGCAAGGACATTAAATTAACCAAGGGTTTGTTAGGACAAAGGAAAAAACTAGAAGCTAATTCTATTTGGACAGAGAATGGCATTATTTCCCACAAAGAGATCCAATATTAGTCAGCATCTTTCACTATCTTATCAACTTTGAAAACAGATTTAAGTTCCTCACCAGCTACCCCCAAAATTAGCCAGCCCCTCCTTCAAATGATAATCTTCACAATGTTTCTATTTAGAATCTTCAAGGAGGCAAGAAGAGAATTACCAGTGAATACATATCACATGCCAAGAGCTGTGCCACGTATATCTGATGCATTATCTCCTTTAATCAAAAGCCAATATTATCTCCCACTTTGCATACGAGAAAATTGAGGTTCTGAGAAGTCATTTGCCCAAGGCCCCATAGCCAATGAGAGCCAAGCAGTACAGTTCCAGAACTCTTAGCACCACACCATATAGCCTTAAAGTGAAATTAGAGCCCCAACCCCAAATTATTGCCAGATCTTTTGATGATCAGGCTTTGATGAATGACAACAGAAAAAAATTATAACCCCTTATATTTGTTCAGCACTTTACAAGTTTCCACATGCTTACATATAGCATGGTATTAAAATACACACAAGAGACTTTGATATTTTTATCCTCTGACCATTCAACAATTATTTGTCAATGATAAATATGTTTCTTACTGTGAAATGATTCTGAAAAATAATCGAGAAACTAGATCTAAAGATTCTCTTGTTTTCTTCTTTCCCGCATACAACCTACTCTGGATTTGCAGGAGAATGGACAAAGAAAATATGGTGGCCCTCCACCTGGTTGGGATGCTGCACCCCCAGAAAGGGGCTGTGAAATTTTTATTGGAAAACTTCCCCGAGACCTTTTTGAGGATGAACTTATACCATTATGTGAAAAAGTGAGTCCAAATTTAAATTATCTTTTAAGGGAAAAGTACTATTCTCTTCACTCTTTTTTAATACTCATTCTTCTTGGTCAGTGATGGTTTCTCTTCCAATTGCTATTCCTCAAGCAGTTAAAACCTTTCCACCTGTTAGTGATTGTCACAATTATCATTGCCTTCACTCAGCACTTTGTCCTGTTACTGACAGCTTGACATCAGCTGTTACAGATATCATTGCTGATGACTTTCAAATCTATATCTCAATCCTCGATCTCCAGTGGCATACCATATCACTGCAAACTCAATGTGTCTGTCAATATAAAATAACGCTACAACAACCTGTCTAAAAAGAAAAAAAAAAAAAAGGTTTTTTTTCCTCAACACTTGACATTTTAATGTGTGTGCAACATTTTTACATAAAAAGAACACGGCTCAAACAGGTGATTTTATGTTTTGATCCAGAATGAAATTTTCTTCAAGTTTGAATTTCTTGTCTGCCCAAATGCATCAACAAGATTAATAACATGGGTTCTCAAAGTCATTATATAATAATTAAGGAATAATAATTCCTCAGTTTTAATTCCAATTATTTTAAACCCTAAGTTAAAAGAAAAAAAAATCAGTTATTTTCAATTTACCAAGTAGTGTTTAAACAACCACATTCCTAAAAATATATATATGTGTATATATATATATATATAGCATAAATGAATTTAGCTATGTCTTTCGTTAAATGCCCAAATCAATTGTGTGTGTGTGTGTAACTCAACATCAGATTCAGAACTGCTCCTAATTTTATGCATGTGGCATGTGGACAAATTATGAGAACTTAATCCTATAAGAACCTTATATCTTGAACCTGAAAATGAGCAACAAGAAATACCTGAAACACAGAAATGAAATATGCTTGGACTCTTTCCTAATAAGCCCAGAAGAAATAAGTGCCCCTCACTGAATACTTTGGGGCGGGGCAAGGCTTAGATGAGGGGTAACCAACAACTATGGTAATAGCATATGTTTAATAATGCCTCTTCTCCCTGCACATGTCCCTCATATTTTTGGGGTCACCCTTCTTATGGCAGCCAGCAATAATGAATTGCTGAGTCTGGATTTCTGGAGAACATATAGGTACCAAGTAGAAGTAGTATATAGGCAAAGCAGAGGAGCTGTAATCAGAGGCATAGCGAGTGCCCTCCTACTATAGAGTTCCTGGCCCTGGATCAGGTGTTTTAAGATTAGCATTGACCTTCAGCCTACAGAACTGTGAAAATAACAGGGCTCTCCAGACCATCCCCTGAAACACATCTTCTGTATTCATTTTGATGTCATAGTGAGGGAAAAGATAGCTAAGAAAGTTTATCAAAGTTCCAAATAAGTGTTCCTGGGTTTTGTTTTAAATATTAGCAGTAGGGTATGACCAAGTAAAGATAAAACTATGGAGACTTCAGAGGTCAATGGAGAAGGCAAGGACAAACCAATCAAGAAATTGTACTTCTGATGACAATGTGTTTTCAGGTCCCTAAAGCATTGTATAAATCCCCAGATAATGGTGTGGCAAAAGGTCATCTGCTCTGTGAGAAACAAATTCTGTTAACTCAGGCTGAAATGCTACTTGTACAATTTTGTTTGTTTGTTTTATTTAATTTCACTTTGCCCATGAGTCAGATACTAGACCTGAAACTAGCATGAAAATTTGCAAACCATTTCACCTGGGGTGCAAATGCCAAATATGGCAGTGATAGACTTCAGAAAAACATTGTGTACATGTGCATGCATACAAGCACAGGTGTGTGTGTGCACGTATGCATGTGTGCTCATTTGGAAGTGCAAATGTATACATATGAATTTCTCTTTTTTATTACTTATAGATTGGTAAAATTTATGAAATGAGAATGATGATGGATTTTAGTGGCAACAATAGAGGATATGCCTTTGTAACATTCTCAAATAAACAGGAAGCCAAGAATGCCATCAAGCAACTTAATAATTATGAAATTAGGTAAGATTCACCTCTTCTAGATTTAAAGTGAATCAGACAAGACACCTGTATCTGTTCTTCTATCAAGTTTATCTAACACGGTATATGTAAAAGATAATCAAACCAGAAGTAAAAGAGGTTAATTCTTTTTCTTGGGGAAAATCAATTTAATGAAATATTTATTTACTATCAACTCTATATGAGGTGCCAAATTAGGTTCTGTGAAATGTTTAAATAAATAAAATATATTAATTTATCCATTTCATAAATATTTTCTGGGCACAATTTATTAGAAATATATCAAGGTACACTTTCCTGTCCTCATAGTAAACAAATGAATATATAAGATTATTTAAAAGAGTATAAAAAAATAAAACGAGGAAACAGGATCAAGCTGTATGAGGAAAAGTCAGCCATGACAGTCATACCTGGAGGAAGATTATTCACGAAAAAAAAAAGATCAGGAAGTGCAAAATGATCTCAAAACGAGAACAAATTTGACGTGTTAGAGGGACAGAAAGAAAGCCAATGTGGTGGAAGAGAGTCAAAAGAGGAGAGTTGAAGGCGATGCAGTTGGAGAGCTTTACATGCCATAATGAAGACTTTGGATTTTACTCTAATAAAAGCGGGAAATTATAGGACAGTTTTAATTAGATTCATGTTTTTTAAGACGTCATTTTGGCTGTTGGTAAAGAATGGACTACAGCAGAGTAAGGATTGAAAGAGGGAAGCCAGTGAGAGGCTGCTGCAGTACAGTAAACTAGACGAGAGATGATAGTAGTTGCACAGGTGTTTAGTAGCGAAGGTGGTGAAAAGGGTTAGATTTGGGATATATTTTGGAGGTTGAATAGATAAGACTGGCTAAATATCAGATTTAGAGTGTGAGTACATTTAGAATTCAGGGAGAAAACCTAGGATTTTGGTCCAAGTATCTGAACATGATAGTGTTGTTTTCTGGGCACTATTTAAAATATTAGAAATATATGAAGTTATACTCTATCATAATAAAATAGAACACTTATAAAAATACACTGTAATAAATGTTATGTGAATGGCTTTGGACCATTATTAAGTAAACAAAGTTTACTTGAACACAGCACTGCAGTATCATGACAGTGTTTGGATAACTCAAACCGCTACTCAGTGTACAAGTAGCATATACAGTGTGGATGCACTGGACAAAGGGATGATTTACATCCTGTTAGGATGGAGTGGGAGAGCATGAGATTTAATCATATTTCTCAGAATGGCACACAATTTAAAACTCATGAACTATGTATTTCTGGAATTTTCCATTTAATATTTTCAGACTGTGGCTGACTATAGGAAAACTAAAACCATGGAAAGTAAAACCACAGATAAGGGGGACTACTGTGCAATCAATCAATTTGCTGCAGACACTGATAAGTAACAGTATCCCCTGTAATTTTAGTGTCTTTATAAAATAGAAATAAAAATATATCTACCTCATTGGACTGTTATAGAAAATAAATGAAATAATGCACGTAAAGCTTAGTACTTGACACATATTAAATGCTCTGGAAATGTTTGCTGATGATTATGGTGAAGGTGATGGAGGAGGAGGAGGGGAAGAGGAGAAGGGAGAAAAGAGGAGAAATATGACAAATCATTTGGAAAGAGAAAGTTGATGGCAAAAACTCCAAACCAAGTTCCAGATGCAAGGTGAAGAAGGCACATAGTGACTTTAAAATTTAAGGAAGAAGATAAATGAAATGTGAAATAGAATAGACACCCCAAAGCCAACTTCACCTATTTCCACTCTGCCTTGGGTCAGTGGGAGAAACTTTCTTGTAGAGAAAGAGTGACCTTTGATTTGCTTTTAGCCACTGTTTCTCAAGGGATAGATGAGGTTATGTGAGAAAGACCCACAATTGTCATAGCATCTTCTTCATCATCAACTATTCACAGAGCATCATCTAAATGCCTAGCTTCAGGAGATATTACAGTCATGTCCTCAGCTTGAGAGATGGCTTTTTGTCTCCAAGCAATTCTGGGAAAGGTGCCTGACAAACCACACTCATTTAAAAATAAAATATGGAGACTCTGGGCTCCCCCTACTGGTAACTGGTTCCCGACCAGCCCTATCAAAATAATTTAAGTTCTATATAAATAATATCTTGGAATACAAGTTTTTTTTTTTTTAATAAAGTTAAAAAAAAAACTCAAAAGATTAGTATAGCAACCCTTCCCTCTTCCTCCAAAAAAAAAAACACACATTCCTAGAGCAAGGAATCACCAGACTGAGATGGACCTGTCACAGATCTGATATATGGTCCTTGGTTCTACAGAAAAGCATAGAAGGCAACTTGGACAGTGGCCCAACCATGGCCACTAGTTCCAAGAAATCAGCAGTCTCCCACTCACCTGACTCAATGCTTTTATTCATGACAAACAAGTGATATCTGTTAAGGGAACTTTACCCATTTTTAATAACTTCGTGTTATTACAAAAGTCACACAGTCTAAACGCAACACATAAAAAATAACAAAAACCACAAAGCGATAAAAGTTAAATAATGCCTCCATAACCCCATTGCCCAAAGACAATCACTATGTTGATTTATTGTCTTTCTAGATTTTCTATAGGTTTAATCAAAACAGCCTTCTCACTTATTTTTTAACCCAGCAGCATATTGTGAACTGTATTTTTTATAACCAATAAACATGCTTTTACATTACTTTGTTCAATGACTGTAGAGCATTCTATAGTGTGAATTCTATAGTGTAAATGCTTGTTTTTTATTTACCAGTGATTCTCAGCCAGCAGCAATAATGCCCACCATAGGGGACATTCAGAAAAATGAGGAGGCATTTTGCAATGACCTAACGGGTAGCTACTGGCATGTAGTGGGCAGGAACCGCTACACACTACAAACTTTTTAGTGACAAACACACTACAGTATACAATGAGGAAATGTTTAGCCCCAAAGTTAATAACATCTCAGCTGAGCTCCATTAAATTCATCCTGTGTGTTGGGATATTTTGTTCATTTCCAATTTGGAGGCAGACTATTTTAAATAACAATAAATATTCTTATACTTAAATCTTGGTGCTCATCTGTTCCCTAAGGTCACTTTCAGAAAGGACATTTTTTGGTCAAAGGTCATACGCACTTAAGACTCTTGATACATTTCGCCAAGTGTCCCCAGAAAGGTTTAATCGATCAGCACTCTGCCAGTAAAGGTGTACTTCAGCTTGCCGTTACACAACACTATTCAGTGAATGACACAGTGACAGAACTGAGATTCTGGAGGCCAGTTTCATCTCTTAAAATCCTTAAAATCTTAAGCAAGTGACTTCATTTCTTGGAGTCCTAAGTTCTTTATCTATAAAATGGAAATAAAAACTTCCTCTGCCTATCTTACACGTTCCTTGTGGAGGCCAAATAAAATAATATGTAAAAATCTGTCCACGCATAAGGGACTATTTTTAATAACAATCATGCCAGGATAGCTTCTGTATTTGGCTGGAAAAGAAAGGGAGCATCAGGGGTTACAAACTCAAATACCTCCAGGGCCAGGCAGGCGACATGAGTAATATCAGCCAGGAGTAAACTCATCAGTTTTGGGGATATATTAGGGAGTGGTGAGAATTGACAACAATTGGCAAATCCACATCTAATCTAAAGACAGAAGATACTACTCAGCTTCATACTTTTTTTCTCTTTAAAAATGTAGAGCAAAAGTTGACATATTTTCCAACTTCTCAAAAGCACCTACAACTCTCCAAAAATAGTTTAATCACTATAAAGACCAAACATCCAACCACTATAGGCCATATCAGGTCCAAGGCCGTATGTTTTCAACTTCTGTCTTAAACCTTAATCACACACAGATTCCCATCAATCAAATGTCTGCTCTTTTTGCAGAAATGGGCGTCTCTTAGGGGTTTGTGCCAGTGTGGACAACTGCCGATTGTTTGTTGGGGGAATTCCAAAAACCAAAAAAAGAGAAGAAATCTTATCAGAGATGAAAAAGGTCACCGAAGGAGTTGTAGACGTCATTGTCTACCCAAGCGCTGCAGATAAAACCAAAAACCGAGGCTTCGCCTTTGTGGAGTATGAGAGTCATCGGGCAGCCGCCATGGCCCGGAGGAAACTTCTACCAGGTTAGCAAACACCTGCTTAAAACTGAGTCCTCCCCACTCCACCCTGCCTGCCTCAGGCTGCTGTGTTCCCTAGCGAGGGAAACAAATACTTTTTGTTGTGCTGGAGATTTTTTGCCCTCTCTCTTTGGTTATGTTTTAAACTATTCATGCTTCTTATCTCATAGTAAATTCAGTTTCCTGAAGTTTTACAAACTAAGTTCCGAAAAATGTTCATTCTATGTATTAAGTCTAATTCACACACACTGGAGAAATTTAGGACTTTAAACTACAGCAACCTTATCATGAATTCTTTAAATGAAGAATTTTCTTAAAATTAAATATATCACTCAATATTTGTAAATATATAGATTTTATCAGGCCTATTAGAAATAGGGTATATTATCCATTACAGTGTAAAAATAATGAATCTGCAAGTGATACATTAACCCCATGACAATTAAGTAATATGCTTTTATTATGACTCCCTAGTGTCTATTAATTTCCTTCTGACTTTGGGGAATAAAATTAATAGCTCTCCGTAGAAAGGCACCTTTGTTAGGTGCTACAACCGCAGGGAAGGTCCCGTTTGGGCAATAACTATTAATTCCTGAGTTTAAAAAATCTCCACACCAAGACACTGCCTCGGTTAGATAAACGTAGGAAAATTGTTGAAAGTCCTAAAATGTTCGCTAAAATTAACACACAGTAAGGTGTTAAAATGATTATTAAGTGATAAGAGAATTTTGAGAATGACAGACTGGACACATTGGAATCAACTCTTCTCATGAATATTATGGAAGAGCCACCATTGAAAACAAAACAACAAAATTGAAAACAAAACAACAAAAACACTTGGATTTATCTTGCCCTCGTACACATTCTTAAAAACAAAACAAATAGTAGGATTAGCCCTCTAGAAATTTTCGTAATTGTAAAATGACTTCTGAGCTTGGGGAAGATTTTTTAATAATGTTTTCATAAAGGCAGCTTAAAGTGAAAAAATATGAGATAGCCCCCCAAATAGCTGACTCTTTTAGAGAGGTGCATATTTTTAATGTTAAAGTTTCTATTTATTACTTCTTCACTACCCAGCAGTCCAGTCACCTGACTCACAGGTGCATAGAATCACTAAGGCTTCTTGTGGAAGACACCTAACCTCTCAGTGATCTAAACTTAATATTTTGCTATTCTCTTAAACGCTTCTCTCTTCTTCAGCAGCAGCGATTGTGCCACTGAAATCCCTCATGTCCTTTCTGTTCTCAGACCACAATAATAATCTAAACACAGATATTCACAACCTTAGATTGTTTCAAGGTCTCCTAATTATTCTTGCAGGTCTGCTCTCTCTCTGATACACCTCCACCTCTGCCTACTCCATCCTGAACATTACCATGAGATTAGTGTTCCCAAAGTATCATGTTACACTTTCAATAAATTCTTGCAAATAGTAGGAATTCAATCTCTGTCTGTTGATTGGCTGAATGGTGTCACTCACTCAGCAGTTCAAAAATATTCACCAACTACTTGCTGCGTATAAGATACAGAGTAAACCTGAGCTCGCCATTCAAGGCCTTCCATTCATAGCCGCAGTCCTTTACGACCATATTTGCTACCTTCCATTCCTAATAAAAATGCTCCTTTTTATCAGGACAAACTCCTCAATGTCCGAGACAACATCATGCTAATTTCTGTTTCCTTTAATACTAATGTCGTATCCCCTCCCCGGGGCTCCTTGCTGATTCACAGTTCTCAAAGCCCCAGTTCAGCCACCACTTTCTTGAGAAAACAGCTGCCACTATTCCAGCCTACATTAATTACATTCTTCCTTCATTATCTGTAAAAACAGATATGCACAATGATTTTTTTTTTTTTGGTGGGGGGGAACATAACAGTGAAAGAGAGTCCAGATGGGAGAAAGATACTTTTTAGGGGCCAATCAGTGTTTCTAGGGAATCAGAACTTCTCATCAGCTTCCCCTCTCTTCAAAAAAATAATAAAATAATAAAATAAAATAAAAAATAAAAACAATACAATACACTACACTACAATTCAATACAAAACAAAAAACCAGCAGATTGACCCAAAGAACTTCTGCCTTTACCTGACTCAAGCTGACTAGGTCAGACAGGGCTGAGCACCTGGACTTCAGAAATCCTCAAGCACTTTGTTATGCCTCCACTTAAGATCCCGACTTTTCTCTCTGGATTCTCTGTCCAAGATCCAGCAATATAGATACTACCTCACTCTCTTCATCCGCTGTCTTAATCATGATCCGAGGCAGCACCCCTTGCCCATGGCCCTTTAAGCTGGCTGAGTTGAGTTTAATTCCACTGGATTTTAGTCAGACTGCTTCATCAACAGGCTTACAAGATGAGGCACACTGGTGAATAAGCCAGCCTAATCAAACAGTTTCATTTCTACAGAAGCCTGAGAGTAAAATCTGTTACCCATTTGGACACTCCACCTATTACCACACTGTAAATTCAACAACAAAGTAATTCGGTAATTGGCCATCCTCTAGACAGCCTAGTTTTAAAGAATGAGGAGGTCTTTAAGAAACGTAAACAAGGCCCACAAGAAGCTTTTCCTTCTTAATTGATCCAGACTTGGAGACAGAGAGAAAATTGTTGTCTAAAGTGATATCTTGGCTCCCCAGCCACCTACCTCCTCTGTTAATAGTAGTAGCTCTCTTGACAAATGCATCTTGGCTGAGGTGTGCCTGGAACAAAGTTGTTGTATCCAACTCAGAAGCTATCAAAGAATACTGAAGATGCTCTGGGAAAAAGTGATAACAGTTTTGTTCAATGTTAGCCTGCATCAGAATCACCCAGAGGGCTTGCTGAAGCCCCTTGCTGAGCATCACCTTCCTGACTCAATAGTCTGATCATTTGCATTTATAACTGCTCCTGAGCCTGCAAGACTGAGAACTGAGAATGGGTCATCTAATACAATGATTGCCCATTGTGGGCTGCAAATCTGAATCGCCTGAGGATGTTTGAAACAATACCACTGCCCAAACCTCCTCAGGTGATTCAGATTTGCAGCCCATGATAGACAATCAAGAGGAGAGTGCAGAATTGCCTTTTCATTTAAAAGTGATAAACTAAGTCCCTTATATTTTATAATCTTCTGTCTTTGAAACAAACCTAGTAAGTAGGTACTTTTATTCTCCCAGTTTTATAGGATAAGGAAATTAATGTTTAGAAAAGTTATATTTCCTAACTAGGATCACCGATCTGATATTTGAACATGTCTGACTTCAAAGCCTGTTCCTAAATCACTCTGCAACACCGACTTCCACAGAAATGTTTGTGGAAATCACTGCTTCCCACACCTCCTCTCACTTCTCCCCACTTTATTCTTTTGCAGATAGATCTTCAGGCCCATGGATGACTTACCATGGTCCCAAGCTGGGGAGGCAAAACCCAGTGTGCAAAACAGTGGTTCTCAACCTTGCCTGCATGTTAGGATGAACTGAGGTGCTTAAGAGTCCTGAGGCCCAGACCACTTACATAAGAATTAGGAAGGAGTGCACAAGGGTCAGTGATGAGCTGGTAAATCTTCAGCAGCCAACTCACAGGGGAAAATCAAAAGCCCTGATTTGTAGCATCTGCCTATTTCAATGGTATTAACACTCCCACTGTGGCTGATTTCAAGCTACCAAGTTGATGTCAACTGGCTGACAAAATTCTGAAAATTGAGCGGTCTATTCTTACAAGTGGATAGGAACTGCTTCCAGCACACCACTGAAGTGGAACCCAGGTTTTACCATTTTTTAAAACTCTTCTAATGTAGAGCAAAGGTTAAGAACCACTCAGCTACAGAAACCAGAGTCACCTGGCAGCCATAGGGGTCTTGGGATAAGACAAATAGCAAAGTCTATGTAAACCATGGAAGTGGAAGAGAAGAGGAGGGGAAAAGGGGAAGGAAGAAAGTAATGAAGAACTGTCCTGTGGGAAGCAATGCATAACACCGTACCAGCTGGCTGGGAGAGCATAAGCCAGTGTCTCCAGGACCAGCTAATTCATTAGGAGGTGTCTATTCTTTTGGTTTTAGAATGTCAATGCCACAGATGCTTTCACTGACTACTTTTCAAAGAATAAAAAGATGAATTTTGATTGAAAATTTTGCTTCTCATGTGTAATAATTAAACAACTGATTTCTAAACCAATACTGAGAAATTCTGATTTTTGTTCCCTCAAGCTTTTTATTGCTTCCAGGATATACCTTGTTCCAAAACAACTAATAAAAAACAAACAAGATTTTTAAATCAAATTTGAAATTGAGTTGACCTTCACCTGCCTCTCATTAATTCAGCATGGATCTGTGCTGGATAGGGATACAGGGGCTGAGTAACAAATGACAGAGGAGCAGTGGAGAAGTGAAACAGATCTGGGCAAGTTATCCTCTTGAAAGCTCATTTCCTCTTCTGTAAAATTGAGAAAGTCATTCCCCTCTCCACAGCGTTACTGTGAGAAGGAACTGAGATAGCATATGGGAAACAGTATAGTGTAAGACACTCAGTAAATTGCAATTATAGGAAAACAGGATATATGTAGTCATGGATAATAACTAACCTTTTAAGAAGAGTTCAGTTTCTCATTATAGATTCTTCCATTGCTCTTTGTCTTCTTAATTTGGATTAAAAAAATTTTTTCCCTCCAGATTCCTGAGTCATTCATGTTCTGAAAGAGAGAGAGAGCTGGGAGGAAACACAGTCGATCATAACACTGACCAAGTGAAAGGGACAGAGAACAAACTAGAAGTGTCCAAGCCCTACTCACCCTCACCCATGCACCATTTTGGGGTGCTCAGTGGTAGCACCTGATCGCACAGATTCCAGCAGTAGCAGACATACTTCCTACTGATCTTTCTAATGTTTCATGAAGTCAGACTCTATGTCTGAGCCCTAAATCGTTTATTTTCCTTTCTCTCCTTTTACCATCTCACTTTCAATGACTCCCTTCACCCTGTGGGAGCTGTTCTAAAACCAAAATGTGCCCACTGCTGTCTCATTTCTGTTCCATTTCAAACCACATCCTAGTTTCCTTTATACTTAATCATTATAATAAGCTACTTGTCATACAGATCTCCCTTCTAGCCAGCTCTTACATTTATTTGGAATGTCTCTTAAAATCAATAATCACCTCTTTTAATATTGCTCTTCTTGTTCAATCAAGATCTCAAGGGTCATTTCAATTTAAAAGGCCATCAATATGAACTGAGACAATGTTGTTCTGATTTCTATATAATTAATCATACTTGTGATCCTTTTCAACAGGAAGAATTCAATTATGGGGACACCCTATTGCAGTAGACTGGGCAGAACCAGAAGTAGAAGTTGATGAAGACACAATGTCTTCAGTGAAAATCCTATATGTGAGAAACTTAATGCTATCTACCTCTGAAGAGATGATTGAAAAAGAATTCAACAATATTAAACCAGGTAGGACATGCCATAAAAGATTACTTTTTTAAAACACACTTTAAAAACACTTATACTTAAGATGACTCCCCATAACTTTAAATAAGATAGCTTTCATTTATCATTCTCATAATTGCATGCAGACCACTAAAGCTATATTCCTGTCCGTGGGTTAGAAAATAGGAACATATGGTCCTATAACATTTATCAATATTATTTTACATTTATCTGTGTGATTACTTAATAAATACATATTTCTTTCACTAAACTATAAATTCCATGAATTCTTTTTGCTCTTGTTGTCTCTCTAGCCCCTATTCTTGTGTCTGGAACATAGTAGATGCTCAATAAACATTTACCATTTTAATGAATATATGGTCATACCTATAAACTAATGCAGGTTTCCCAACTGCAGTATTCTTGAGGACCAAATAATCCTTGGTTGTAGGGGACTGTCCTGTGCATTACAGGATGTTTAGCAGATCCTAGGCTTCCACCCATTAGATGCCAGTAGCAACTTCCAAGATGTAGTAACCAAAAATGTCTCCATACATTGCCAAATGTACCCTGGAGGACGAAAGTTCCCCCAGTTGGGAATCACTGGTCTAATGGAATATGATTGTGACTTTAGGTACATAAGTAAAGAGGTAACAGTTAATTCTGGGAAATTCATTTGGGTGAAGAGGAAGGAAAAGGAATAGAAGGAAGGTGGATGGGGATAACTAGTTGCTGCTCATCTTGTCAATACTTTCAATATCAATTTTAAGCCATGAGATGGAGTTTCCATCTCTTTTTTGCTCATATTGGAAGTATGGCACTGAAACAGGTAAAGCATTTCAAGAAACAATGTCCAAACAAGCATTTCCTAAAGCCAGTTCTGCAAAACATTAATTCTATAAACTGTTAGCAGATGTTACTGATAAAAAAGGTCTATGGTCAAATAAGTTTTTTTTTTTACCATGGAACTTATCAGAGTCCTTAACATTCTAATATTCTTAGAACTTCTCCAAAAGAAGAGATGAAGGATGCCAGATCTCCCATATATATGGACCATGGATCCCATTTTTTGGCAAGCCATCTTGTGGGATTAGTGTATCTTAGAACACATCCCTACCTAAGTTTATCACTGTGGTAACACCTTTCCATAAATGAGAATTTTTCTGTCTCTAAGCAAGAACTCTAGGAGATTTCTAATCATGGGCCATGTTGCCATCATGTTAAAACTGCCTGAGAATATTCACTTCACATAGTCATTTTGCCTGTTTCCAACTCTGGGTGCTGTGTCAGGTGTAACAGAATAAGCTGATGATTCATTCCAAAGTTAATTAGTAAGGATGTTATTTCTCCCTTTTTAAAGATTCGCCAGAGATTTGTCTATTTCTGGTATTCAGGACTCTGCCTTCCCTACCATTTTAGTATACGGTGTGGTGTCATATCACCAGCTATGAATCCATTACTAATATAGCATCTGCAAATGATTAACTGCCTCACTATGTGCCAGGCATTGTTGGTGGGCACTTTCACAGCATGTGTCATTTATTTATCACAACAACCCTATGATGTAGGTTACTTTATTACTTCCATTATTTTCGAGATAAGAAAACTAGGACCCAGAGCAATTAAGTAACTTGTCTAGGGTCATACAGCTAGCAAGTGGCAAATTCCAGATTTGAATCCAAGTCTGGTTAAGTGAATGTTCTAAACAACTCTATGACTACAGCCCCTCATCCTTACTCCATTCACTCACTTTTTATCAACTCATTATTTAGTAGCTTCTATATGCCAGGCACTGCAGGAGGGACTAATAGGTGTTTTGTATGCGTGGAAGAAGTTTAAGATGCTCCAGAAAAATAACAGGAATGACAGTCTATTTTTGCGGTGCAGAGAAGACTCATATTTAGGAAAAGTGACATGTCAACTAAGATCTGAAAGTTGATGCATTTGCGAGCATAGGAACTGACATGTCTGTGTACAAATATTGCTTCACTACCACCCCCAGTTTTGTGTTAACTTTCTTCCTCTGAGTGAATAACACTTATAATTTTTTATCTAAATAAAATGTTATTTGTGTGGTGTGTGTGTGTGTGTGTGTGTATGAGGGCTGGAAATGAGAAAATACTAAAAATCTTCT
The DNA here is from genome assembly GCF_902729225.1 of Pteropus medius. NCBI lineage: Eukaryota > Metazoa > Chordata > Mammalia > Chiroptera > Pteropodidae > Pteropus > Pteropus medius. The sequence continues at coordinate 30,193,110 of NW_024344378.1, read as the reverse complement.
GCCTTTCATAGTTACTGGTTATTGGTTTTTCCAGCCTGCATGTTGAAGAGAGACATGTTCTCAGGCCCTATCAATTATATGAAAATAAGAAATGCTAGATCAAATGTATTTCTCTCTCTCTCTCTTTCTCTCTCTCTTCTTCCTCAGACTAGAGGCACAACTCTCACAGCTCTATAGTAATGTATAGCTTCTTGGCACTCCGCAAAAAATATGATTGCAGAGGATGGATGACTTGCAGACTTTGCTGTATTGAGAAGAAAAATTCAGAGCTAACTAGCTTTCTTCTAGTGGAAAGGATGTATTTATACTTATCTAGAACATTTTATTCCCAACAAATATTTGACCATGTATTATTTTAACTCTGATTAACCTGAAAATAGTATATTGTCAGTCAGAGAAACAAAATGACGATCAGAACAGAAACTGGGACCTGAAAATAAGTTCAGTATCTGCCAAAATTCTAATTATAGTCATTCTATAAAATCTGATTTTCCTAAAACAGTTTAACATCAGAATCACCTGGAGGGCTCATTAAAAAGAAATTGCTAGCCCCACCCTGGAGCTTTTGATTCAGTAGGTCTGGGAAGGGCCCAAGCATTTGCATTTCTATTAAGTTTCTCTCTGAAGCTGATATTAGGGTCTGAGGAACACACTTTGAGAAGCATGGCCCTCTAATAATCTTTACTTTGGATTGTAGTTGTGTTTCTCTTCAGGTAACTGATGTCTGCTGACAAATTGATAATGACCATAGTAATATTCTTCCAATTCCCTGTATTATAATTTCAAAGAATCTTTCTTATCATTGCTAATGGATTATCACTGATATTTTATTGCCTCACTGTCTGCCAAATGGTGATCAATCAGTAAATAAACTCCAATACACTAAGGAAGGAATACATTAAAATAAGCCATGTTGCGGATACTATTGTAGAGAAAACCAGCTTTTATGATCCTGACTCTTACTTTCTAATTTGTCTGTTTTATGAGGCTAAATTTTCCTATATCAAGATTTCCTAAAACAGATGCAGGCGGACATTATAGCTCAAAAATGCAAGCCAATTTCAACATCTACAAGGTGAATTTGAGAACACCTAAATCCATTATCATCTGAAATTCAGCTAATGTGGATGATAGAAGTTGGAATGTGAAATGACTGATAGTATTTGTTCAGTCCATGTATATTTACTGAGCGGCCCCTGTGTATAAGGCACAAGGTAGAAACTGAGTAAAGACTATACCAAGGTGCCTCTGAAGCAGAGCCTGTTCTTAGGGTGCTAACAGTCTAGGATAGCCTAGAAGGAGGACATCACTACAAAATGAATAGAGCAAAGACGGGAAGGGTAAAAGTCCTCACGGCCCCCCTCTTACTTCTCAATTACCAAGACAAGCCATGGAGTGGAGTCACAAAAATTACCCCACCTGATAGTGAAGAAAAAAAGAGAGGTTGTTGGAAGTTCAGTTAATTACATATCCCATGCTTCATGGTCTCAGATACTTTTATTTTCTCAGCCTGGAGAGATAATTTTACTCTATACAACCATTGTCATCAGAAGTCAAGGATTATATGCTAAGGAAAGAGAGAAGAGAAAGACTTCAGTGTTTTTAAATTATCCTTATATTACAGCACTATCGGTATTCCAAAGGAATAACTACTGAACCATGTGGTAGAATAGAAACTCTAATTGTTTTGTGACAATTGGATGTAAGAGGATAACCGAACTTTAATAGGGGGAGGAAGAAAGGAGAAACTGTCTCTTCTTCTGATCCTCCCTAGCATAGGATTCCATACTGTATTTTTCTCTAGAAACTAAGCATAGGAGAAGAAAACCTGGTCTCTCAAGATATACCCAAGTGAGAATAACTAAAAGAGGATAATTGGCATGCTAAATTGCTAACAAGTTAATGTTAAACAAGTTTCCATTTTAATGTCACTCTAGGCAAAAGTTTTATTTTTTAAATTGGGTAAGAAACATTATTATTTAACAACATTTTAATAATACTTCCACTCTATTTACAGGTGCTGTGGAGAGGGTGAAGAAAATCCGAGACTATGCTTTTGTGCACTTCAATAACCGAGAAGACGCAGTTGAGGCTATGAAAGCTTTAAACGGAAAGGTAATGTCAGACAAAGAAAAGTTATATATGGATTCCATCAAAGTTTGGTGTGGAAATTTTATTCAAAAGAACGATCCTATAAATCTATCTCACTCAGGCTTTCTCCATCTCTGACATGGCTGCCTCAATCTATTTAAGATTAACAAAAGAGAAGTGATGGAAAAGTACATTGAAGATGGGGCTTGTATGTCCAACTCTATCTCTAATTTTGGCTGATTTCAACAAGTCATTGGCCCTCAATTTCCTTAGGAAGAGGGGATTGTGGTAGATTATTTCAAGCTGTTTTTCCCCATTCCAATATTTAATCATTACTTCAAAGAGATTATCACCTTTGTAGTGCAGTGTTTTAGAGGCTAATGATCAGATAAAAATGTCAAGGTAGCTGTTATGATTCTGCCCTTCAGAGTTCGATCTTCCAACTCTAGAAGGCTTAAAACCTCTTCATCTTGCCAAGAGTAAGTTCCGGTGGAAAACTTCTATGTCCTTACTTCTAATTTGTGTGTAGAAACCAATATAGCACTTACTTACAAATTCAATAAACATTAAAGTACTTCCATAGACCACTTATCATGCAAAATAATGTCTGGAATACAAAAAGAATCAAACCAAAGATGGTTGTCAGCTAAAACTTTGCAGAAAGAGTAAGACAGGTAAACAAACTCCTTTGCAAAGTACAGATAAGTTTTATTTTTAAAAAAATTAAAAATAGTGAGAATGTCCAAAGGAAGAAGAAATGGCTCCCGAAGAATCAGAAAATCTTCCTGGATATGAGAAGATATCTAAGAGTAGCCATAAAAGTTGGGCCAAATTAAAAAAAAAAGAAAAGAAAGAGAGAGAGAGAAACACATGGAAAGAGAGGCAACTTTGGAGGCAGAGAATTTGAAAAGAGTCACATATTACTGGAGAACAGTATAAGTAGATCATTGTGGTTATAACATAATGCACATAGGGCTATGTGACCTCTTAGGCTATGCAGCAGTCATTCCCAACAGGAGACAGAGGGCAAAGAGACTGATTACAAAAGTATGAGTATGGCGTCAGGGATCAAAAGAGATAGTGCAGAACCCTCGGCTCATGGCACTCCTGGAGTCAGAGATGAGGAGCTGGAGAAGTAATAGGAAACATAAAGGAGAGAGGGGGTCATATAGAGCAAGTCTCTTTGAGGGAAGTAGTGCTCTTTGGTCGAGGGACACATCCAGGTCAACATAACCTCTCAGAGAGTGAGCCAGAAGGAATGGCCCAAACTCTGTTTTCTTTCTCTCCAACTTCCCCCCAGTGCTTCCCATTGGTCAGATCAAATCACAATCCAGGAGCCCGGGAGCCCTGAATAGGACTCTACATAGAGCGCCCTCCCAGGGCAGAGAGGCTGAAGACTGGTAGGGAGTATATCTGGAGAACAAACGGAGAATCTCCCAGCCTAGGCCCTTCAGACACAGCGGGGCCTAGGTATAAGAGCTCCTCCAGGACCTGCAGAAATGTTTAAGTCCTGAGAAAAAAAAGCACTAACTTTAAAATACAAAAAGAAAACTGCAAAGCAAAAATTAATGATTTAAATACATGTCTATGAAGTAAAACGTTATTTCATCATCATTGAGTATTACAGTTAATATCATAAAAATGTTGCTCCTCTGAAAATAATTTGCAGGTTAGACATATTCAATTTAGAAACATTCCCAAGTATACATAATGATTGCTGAAAGGGATAATCATGAATTAAATGCTAATTTATGATTATTTATTATATGATTATTGAATTAAATGCTTATTTATGATTATAAATAATCAAAAAATTGGAATAATTACAATTGGAAATATTCAAATTTTTCAAAATTTTAAAGCTACATATATTTACACCTAGATATTTTTATAGTAATATATACATAAATTATGTAATTAAATATATATTCAATATTATTATTAAATATACATTAAATATTATAACTATTTAAATATAATGTGATATGGGAAAATCAAAAGTAAACTTGCCTTGGAACCATAAAGGCTTCTGAATATGTATATGGATATTTATATTTAATTTGTTAGACACAATAAGACTGAAGTGTTTTGTGCAGTAGAGTAATGATCATATTTACAACTTAGAGAACTTAACCTACTAGGAGTTGAAATTTTATAGAATAGGAAGAGAGATGTAAAAAGCTATTACAGTCATCCAAATGGGAATAATAAGGGCTTGAACTAGGGTAGGAATGGAATGTAGATGAGAGCTCTACACAGGACTGTGGGGGTGAATCCAAAGGTCCCAGGAACTGGGTAGATATAGGCATGAGAAAGGTAGATAAGTCATTATAGGTTTTCAATATGGGAAACTAGGACAATACTTTAATGAAGCCAGAAAAGGAAACATATTTGAAGAGAAAGATAATGAATTGAGCTTTGGATGTGATTATTCATTTACTCCATTAATATGTGTGGACATCTATGATGTGCAAGAAATTTTGCTGGGCTTGGGGTATACAGATTAATCAGATATCCTCCTAGCTCTCGAAATGTCTAAATTAAATAACGAAAATACAATACTGAGTTTAAAACACTATTGGAGTGGCAGAGGAGTGCAGAACAAAATCTATTACAATAAGAAATCTGACTTTGCAATAAAGAATCATTCCATTAACAATGTCTCTTGATATGGAAGTGCCTATTGGCAGAGACCTATTTGGGTCACTCGTCTTCTTTATGACAGGACTGAAGATATAAAGACTTTTATATCTAAGTTCACCCATTCCTTCAATATCCCAAGTCTATTTCTTCTAATTATATCAACATCAGTATGAGACAGTTGACTATCACTAGATTCTCTCAGTGTGTTCCATCTAACACATTTCATACTGGCTCTTGCTACAAAAAGGTAGGATAGATACATAGAATTAGGGACAAGTTGCCCCAGAGGCTGAACAAAATGGTCAGGATTACTATGAAGCATAAGCTTTGCCCAGCAGACATCAGTGATCCAAGCTGTAACTCAGCTGCTGTGAATGGGAATTTTTGCAGGTATACTTTATGTTGCTTCTTTATATTAAATAGAGGCTCTTCATACTCTTATTTGAAAGAAGCCATAAGTGCTTTCTCACAACACTTGGTCCCTTGATAAGAAATACATTAATCTACCCAGTATTTGTTGAGAGCCATCTTTGTCTCTTCTGTATGTAAACATTACACAGAAGTGAGTCACATACAGCTATTATCTTCAACATCTGGAACTGTTTGCAAGATCAAAAACTGGTGTCAGAATCGAACCACTTCAATAATTCTTGAGAACTAGTTTTAAGGCATGATTGACTTGAAAAATCTCAACACTGTCCCCGTTACCCCTGTCTGCTAGTTCCCAACTGTTCAGCAGATCAAAAGGTTGCTTCACAAAAAATACCTGTGGGGGACAATGTCATAGCCTCATAGATGCCTCTTCTTTGAGTAGAGCCACATTTTAAGCCTCTCTCCTTTCTCTGTGAAAACTTACTTATTGTGAAGCTGCTCTAAGGAACAGGACATGTAGCTGGCTAGCAGCCAGAAATGCCTAACTGGGCTGCCCATGTAAAGATATTAATAATTGATAAGATCTCTTTACTGGTTTCCTTTCACCTTCATTGTACTTCGCTAGGTAGTAGAGATTATATTCCACTCATTATTAACCTAAAATGTCTTAGAATTATATATTCTATAAATATGAAATTTAAAGCATATATCACATTAAAAATAGTACATAATTCTCTATCTACATTAATGGATGGTGGCCAATTTGTCACTGTCAAAATTGTTGGTAGCTTATAGTCCACTTATCCACAAAACCATTCAGGGAAAATTTCACTGGCACACAAACACCAATTCATAAAGAGATAAGATACATATAATTGAAACAGCCAGTACACATAGCAAATAGGCTAATACAGAAGGAGGTGCATTACAAGGGCTCACTCACACTTGGTTGTCTTCATATCTTCTTGTGTTGTTTTTTTCCTGGCTCTCTACAACAGGTGCTGGATGGTTCCCCTATTGAAGTGACTCTAGCCAAACCAGTGGACAAGGACAGTTATGTTAGGTATACCCGAGGCACAGGTGGAAGGGGCACCATGCTGCAAGGAGAATATACCTATTCTTTGGGCCATGTTTATGATCCCACTACAACGTACCTCGGAGCTCCTGTCTTCTATGCTCCCCAGGCCTATACAATTCCCAGCTTTCATTTCCCAGCTACCAAAGGACATCTTGGCAACAGGGCCATTATCCGAGCCCCTTCTGTTAGAGGTAACACTAATCGGTTCTTGCCTTAGAATAACTATAATTTCAAATGATTTGCATTGCGATAGCCTTAGACAAATTAGATGGGTCCACTGGGAGAAAAGGACTGAAAAATTGTTTATTAAAAATCAAATATTATATCAATAGTTTTCCTTCCATAGGAATCTTTTTTCACATTACAACTGGTTTTTAAGAAAACTTGGACACAACATAGTACAAATGAGTCTGCATACATTTGATCTTTGCATAGACCCATAAAATTTGTGCAAACTAAAACTCAGGTCCACAATTGTAAGTTTCTCTCTTATCATTGAACCATCATATTGCAGTCATATGTGACATTATAAACTTCCAAGTAAGAGCAGAATAGTCCAATGGAAACCAATTACCTCAAATAGCAAAAACATGTCAAAGCACATGTGTATTTGATAGTGACTCAATGGCATCATCTTAATATATAAATCACAAATTATCATAAATAGATCCTAATAGATATATGAGATGCTCTCATCTACTTCCCTCAAGAAATATGTGCAATGTCTTGTAAAAAGCCACACTAGTAAGGAAATCAATTTACTTCTTCAGGATATGGGTAAATAAATAGTAAAGCACAAATAGAAGGGGGAAAAAAAAAAAAGCTCAGTCTGACAAACAATAAGTCTTTCCTATTGAATCCTATAAGAATTCCAAATGTTAAAGTAGTTTTCTGAGCTCAGATCAAGCAATATTAAAAATAAGAAAAGCAATTTTTTTTATTTTCAAGAAACAAGTTTGTCTGTCTAATGTGATCCTTCAGAGTGGTTCTGCTAGGAGGTGGCAATGCCCAGCTTTGTCTTCCAAATATGACACCAGTCTAAGCAATTCAGCAATAAACTGTGTATTTAAATCTATTCTTGGGTTTGACAATGAAGCAAAGGGGCATGTCCAGATTACTGTGGAAACAATTATCTTATTGTCTTTACTATTTTTCAGGAGAACTGAACTGACCATTTTAAAGCTCTAGTCTTCAATAGCCTTAAAATTTCCATATGGTCACTTCCCTCAAAATTGTAGTGCAAAAGAAATCATCAGAATTTCCTTCAGGATAATCAGTCTATATGATGACAAATTATGCCACTAAAATATTATGCATTTATAATCTAAAATTCCAACATTAAACAACTCATCCATTAAATATAAGTTTCAACCAGTTGTAATGTAAGAAAAAAACTCTACTCCAAGGGAAAAAAATATCTGTCTTATAACAAGAAAGAAATCAATGAATGATATACATGGATAAAGGATAATCAATTTAATATTTTTATCTTAATGCTACCAGTAGAAAATCAAAGTAGCAAAACAAAAAAATCAAAAGGAATCTATTAATGAAACTCAATGGAAATTTACTCCTCACATTGATAGAGCATAAGAGAGGAAATGATGAACTTAAAATGCTTTCTAAATGTTTTCCAACAGGTCAGTGGGAATGGAATTATTTGGAAAGCTAGAATTTATTTCTGATTTACTGATTAATGACAAAAATGCAGGACTGATTTTAATATATGCGGTCATATCATGCTAGGATGTTTTAAAAAACACCTTCCCAACATTTATTATTCTACAGAAAAATGTCAACAAAAGGTTAACTGAAGACAAAAACTGCAAAATTTTTCTCTGAACCAAAGCTGTAAAGTTGCTTGTGTACTTATTGATAGCTTTGCTAGTATGTACGCTTTCTTCCAGATAGTTTAAAAAAAAAAAAAACCCAACTTGTGTTGAGTTTCATTACATTAGAATCCTAGAGTTTTCTACTCATCTTCAGGGCAATAATCAATGTTGCTTGGGCTAACTTTTCCATTACAGTAAGATTCAGGGTGATTTTCTGGTGGTTTGATTCAGTTTAATGCCTTCTTACATTCCTAGAAATTTACATGAATGTACCTGTAGGGGCTGCGGGAGTGAGAGGACTGGGCGGCCGCGGCTATTTGGCATACACAGGCCTGGGTCGTGGATACCAGGTCAAAGGGGACAAGAAAGAAGACAAACTCTATGATCTTTTACCTGGAATGGAACTCACCCCAATGAATCCTGTCACTTTAAAACCCCAAGGAATTAAACTTGCTCCTCAGGTAGGTAATCTTATTCCAGAGATGGTTTCTTTAAGTTGAACCAAAGACCATTATTCACTTTTCATCAAATGATTTGACTTAATCTCGACTTAGGGTATTGTTTTGGGTCATATACATATACACACATATATATGTGTGTGTGTGTGTATACATATATATATATATGTATGTATATGTGTTTACCCCATTGGTATGTGTGTGTGTGTGTGTGTGTGTGTGTGTGTGTGTGTGTGTGTAGAGAGAGAGAGAGAGAGAGAGACTAATTAGCATAACATACTGTGAGAGAATGCTGAATATTGAGTTTCATTGTTCTATTATAGGCTCTTTTTTTTTAGTTATAAATTACAGCACCTTAAAATATCTTCTGCTAAAATGCAAAGATTCCGAGAGTTATTAATAATTATCAACCAATACCTTAAATAAAATAATATGAAGCAAAGTTCAGTTCAAAATAAATGTTAATTTTGTGTGAGCCAGGTTGGTTAGCAAATGAAGAATAGTCACGACGGGAAATAGACCATTTAGAACATCTTTTCTGGAAAATACAGCATTTAAGAGAAAACATCATACTATCTATGGTGATATCATTACTCATATTAACTATGAGGTGCCATATTCATATCAAATTAAGTCTTCAACAGTAATTATATTTGGGCAGTGGCATTGTGGTGACTTTTTATTGCTTTTATTTCACAGTCCTAAGTTTTCAGGTTCCTGCATGAGGTTGCGGTTTTTATTATTGGAAACTTAAAAGTTATAGAAGTTGTTCCAATATGGAAACTCGATATCAAACAAGCTTAAAAATAACACAAAACAGGATCCATTTTAACCCTTAGACTGTTTCCTGTGAATGTGCAATGCATACTGATCTCTCTGCAGAGACTCGTTAGCTGAATAACCAATATCCAGTTGTTCACAGCTATAGTTTGTGTATTCTAAAGGAAACTTCTCTATTCTCGTCCCAAAGGTATAAGCCTAAATTTATGGATGTAGCTTTACTGTTGAGATCAAATAGAAAACTTGGTTTTCTAAAAGCTCATCGTCAGTATTTTTTTATTGAATTAATGGTTTTCTTATACACACAAATTAGTTCATCTAAGGTTTAATTGCCTACCAGGCAATTAAAAAAAAAAAAAAAAAGAATGCCTATCAGACTGGTAAACAGCAATCATTTGTTTGTTCAAAACCCATTGATTGGGCATGCATTATGCTAGGCTCTGGGGATGGAAAAGTGAATATAACACAATCCTTGCTATCAACAATTATATGGCACAAAATAAATAATCCAATTAAAAAATGGGCCAAGGACCTGAAGAGACATTTTCCAAAAAAGATATATAAATGGTTAATACATTTAAAAAAGGAAGAAATCCTGTCATTTGAGACAGCATGAATGGACCTTGAGGGCATTATGCCAGGTGAAATAAGTCAAACAGAGAAAGACAAATATTGTATGATCTCACTCATATTGGAATTTTAAAAAATCCAAACTCATAGAAAAAGAGATTTGTGGTTACCAGAGGTGGATTGCGGGGAGAGGAGAGGGAATGAGAGGAAGGTGGTCAAAAGGTACAGACTTTTAATTATAAGATAAATAAGTACCAGGGGTGTGATATGCAACATGATGGCTATCATCAATACCACTGTATGATACATATGAACATTGTTACGAGTAAATCCTAAGAGTTCTCATCACAAGGAATTTTTTTGTTCTTTTTTATTATATCTGTATAAGATGATAGATGCTAACTAACTAAACTTATTACAGTAATTATTTCATAATATATGTAAGTCAGATCATCATGCCGTATACCTGAAATTCATACAGTGATGTATGTCAATCATATCTCAATAAAACTGGGGGAAATTATATGGCAGTTCAGTGAGAAGATACTGTCACATACACAGATAATTATAATAAAATCTAATAAGTTCCATAATAAAGCTCTGCTCAGAAAACACAAAATTAGCCATTCAATATACCTTGGGTTAAAACCCAAAATAAGGAACCTACTTAAAGTACTGAGATACTTAGAAATCTTTTAAGGAAATAAAAACACAATAATCATAAATTCTGTATAATAGTTTTAAGAGCTGCTATAGCATGAGTAATAATATCTGCTTTTTATATCAAACCCAGGCTAGAAATTGGTCATGCTTTATATTAATATGTGACTAACCATCTGTATCAACTAACAAAAGTTCTTTAATTTGTCCCTGAATTTCTATGACTATGGATTAGAAACCAAAGTTAGAGTTGACATGTGTCTACCCCATTGGCATAAACAGACAGGCAGCGTATCTACCGGGTAAAGAAATTTACTTTTACCCAGGAACCTTAGAGAATGCTCTGTAGATGACAAACATGCTATAAAACTAAGAGTATTAAAAGAAAAAGTTAATAGAGAAGATAAGAGCAATCTACAAATTTAACATACTGGAAAATGTTATGCTATTGAGCTGGATTAGTGTTAGAAAAAAATGAAATGAGCTCCATAGATTCATCCTGGGACATTGTTCTATCCCAAAGAGTTATTTTTTCAGACTTAGGCCCTTTTTTTGTACATTTTACTGAATCGGCTGACTATTAGGAGCATTGGGTCTCGTAGGCCACCAAAATTGGCTTCAGGATGAAGAAAATTTATGACTTTAGGCACAATTCATTTTGGAATAATATAAGAAGAAAAAATACAGGAAGATGCTATAAATCAGTTCATTGTAAAAATAACCAGAAGTGATGTTTTATAAAGATGTCGCCACTGTCAATACTAATCTATTAATGCTCATCAATAAATACTAACCCATTAAACTTTAAACTCTATGTTTATGAAAATGTGAAATTAAAACCCTATTATAAATAATATGATATAAGAATATACTGTATTCTTGGTTATTTTCTCTAAACCATTATAAACAGAAGGTTGAAGGTAACAATGAGTAAATCTTGCCACACAATATTGAAATATCATTTTTAAAAAAATGGAATAAATATATCGAACAAATCATAAAATCAATCTATTGGTAAAAAGTTAAAGCTAATGGACTAAACTAAAAACATATTAGAATAAATAGTGTGAAAATGATTTTTATGAATTAATAGATCTAACATTTTAAACAGAGTTCAAATCGAGTTCATATTAAATTTTAATGAGTCATTAAACCATGTGGCATTTTATATCTTCTCATTATTAGCTTAAACTCTGAAGAACAGAGTTGAAAATCTGAAAGCTGGAGAAATAATGCAAATGTGACATTTGAAAGGGAAATCATTTTTTTACTCTTGTAGATATTAGAAGAAATTTGTCAGAAAAATAACTGGGGACTGCCAGTATATCAACTGCACTCTGCCATTGGACAAGATCAAAGACAACTATTCTTATACAAAATAACCATTCCTGCTCTGGCCAGCCAGAATCCTGCAATGTGGGTATATTCTCCAAATTCTTAGTCATTTAGATTTTAGAATAAGAGGCTCTTGTAAATTAAGCGTATTGTATCACTATCTAAATAAGATAAAAATATTTATCTTATTTAGTAGTAAGTCTACTACTTACTCATTTTTTATTAAATGCAAATGTTGATATGTGTAGTTGGGATATATGTGCCAGCTATGAGACTGGCATCTCAAAGCCTTCAAATTTCATATAGACAACGAAGACCAGGTAGAATAATCAATCAATGGAAAACCATAGATGTAAAATGTAATAGAAATGAAAACTGTAGCTCATTCTTTTTTCTGCATAGTGTTTACATTGAACCATATAAAATTGCCATTTACACACAATAACATCATTTCTTGTCATTTAAATTTGGACCAAAGATACAACCTCTCTGTTAGTGAATATTACCTTTCAGATTTTATCTCGAGCCTGTATTTCTACATATTTCAGGAATCATTGTGTTTCATATGTACCATAGAAAAACCATGTAATGAGTTACGAGTCTGCTCCAGGAATATTATCAACCACTGATGCTGTAGGTCAGTTCACAAATATTCCTACATGTTTATATATTTGGAAGATTTAATAGCAAAGAGAATGATGAATACCCACACAAAAACCTATTATCTTATCATCTTGAAAAACTACCACCTTAGATTTCTATCTGTCTCGTTAGCACAAGTTTAACATGCCTACCCTGACCTATGCTTTCCAGCCATGCTTTCACACCTCCGAAGCTAAGTGCCTATGTGGATGAAGCAAAGACATATGCAGCTGAGTATACCCTGCAGACCCTGGGCATTCCCACTGATGGAGTGGACGCTCCCACTACAGCTGTTGCTGCTGCTGCTGCTTCTGCTGCTGCTTTTCCGGGTATGGAAATATTGCACCAGAAATGGCACCCTGCAGAGAGTGTTTGGGAAACCCGTTTGTTGGTACATTGGACTCACAGAGTTGTTTGTGAACTCCACCTACAATAAATCTGATTTACACCATCTGTGACCAAAAAGAATTTGCCAAATAAGTGAACCATTAAAATATGAGGCAAGAGAATTGAGCTGGGCAGCAGAAGTGGGGTCTGTCTGGTCTTGTCTCAGCTTTAACAGCTGTGTGATCTTGAATGAGTCAGTCTCTCTGTATCTGATTTGCTTCAGTTGGAGTTGGTTTTTACTTTTAGCAAGAGAGGTTGGAATTGCCTATTAACAGCTAATATTTACTTGAACTCTTACTATGTGCCTGGCACTCACTTCAATGCCCAGCATGCTTTATATTATATCAGTAATGCTCATGACACCACAAGAGGTAGGTAGGTTCTATCATAATGCCCATTGTGCAGATGAAGAAATCAAGTACTGAAAGTCTTTCGGCCAACATCTATCAGTTTTTAAGTAATCCTTGGGCTCCCTCCCCAAATCTGATCTTCAATTTTATTCTTATTACTTTGATTTTTGAAAGAGATATGTAGATTACATTTTTTCTTAAATTATTTTATATCAAAAACTGTGTGTGTGAGAGAGACAGAAAGATACAGAGAGAGAGAGAAAGAGAGAGACAGAGAGACAGAGAGAGAGACAAAGAGAGAGAGAGAGAGAGATCCTTTCAATATGTGCACAATCAGACTTTCTTTTATCTATTCTATAATTTTGGTCTACTGCATGTGCTGATTGCTTAAAATAAAGCCTATGTGTAGGTCAACATGCCTTCAGGGTTACATTTAAAACACTTCCACCCATTTATTTATACCCATAACAAATGCTGACAATTAAAAATGAGTCCTCTAAAGATTAAAAAGGACCAGACGAGAAATTTCTTTGGGAATCTTTTCCTCAGCATTTAGCCTAACTCTACTTTTAGAAGTAAAAAACAAAAAAGTTTTTTTGTTTTTTTGTTTTTTAGAGAAATTTGTCATTCTGACTTGTCATTGTGTCAGTGTACTCCCATAAACCCAAATCAGATAGTTCTGACTAGACCTGGAAGAATGACATTTCTATTGATTGATTAATTCATAAATTGGTTATATGAAGATGGGCGAACTCTATATTTCTCACATCTATAACACCTGGAGCTCACTGTCGTTTTTTTTTTACTTCTCAAAAATTGCAAATATATCCTCCACTCTGGCAAGTGAGCTGGAACTGATCATGCTTCACATGCGAATATGACCTCAATTCCAGCTTTGTTCTGTAGAACAGGAAGATGCGTAGTGTGCCCCTGAGGGGTTACCAAGGCAACAGCTGCCACTGTGGAGGGCAAGATCTCCTCTGGGCTGTCTGCGGCCGACCGCCTGACACTTGCTCTCCATAAAACAGGGTGTTGACATGTCTGTCTACTGGAGATGTGTGCCAGGACTTCTCAGTTCTTAGAAAAGTTGAACCCTGTCTTGTAGAAAGCTGTACCTTAAAGACACCTAACTAATGTGCTATAAAAATAAATGAGCCTCTATCAGGGAAATTTTAAAATTTGATTTCACATTTGAAAGGATTTGATTTTACCCAAGAATGTTTTATCTTACCCTCACTTTTATTTGCTCCTGCAAGAAGTAAATAGATATTTAGGGCATGAGAGTTGTCTTGGAAATGCCTAAGAATTTGATAACTTCTCTTATAACCTTACTGTGGAATCAAACAGAGAACAATAGGCTACAAGGGAAGAATCTGTTTGAAATGCAAATATTATTACACTTTAAGAAATCAGCCAAACTGGAAAAGAAAATTAGAAATCCTTAGAGATAAAAATCTATGCTATACACACATACACACATACATTGGTTACTCACTCACTCATTTACTTTAGAAATACCGTTTTCCAAAATTATGGAAGTAATTGTTAACACATTTCTCATATCCTTGGAAAATGTACCAAACTTCACTAGTGCATTAGTCAGCATTACTGCCCAAAGTGCACGAGCCAAAGAGTGGATTTAATTTTTTTAATAGTCCAGCCAGCTTCCTGCCACCGCCTCCTGAGGAGCCACCAGAAAGAAATCAATATGTCTGAGATTGGGCAGACTTCCATAGCACACGAACTAAATGAGCTTTTGTTTTTTAAATCAGATCCCCATTTGTTGCTCAAGTATACTTTTCTTGTCTCCCTTTTTCCTGTTATCTTTTACATTTTTTGGATCATCTCAGAAACACCTAGGTTTTGGTCTAAAACACTAATAGGGAAATATTGGTTTTAGATAATAAGTGCTATGCTCTCTCCTTCAAATGTGAAATTAATCAACTAGATATGTGATAATTTCCTTATCAGTCAAACCCCTTGGTTTTCTGAGAGTGAGGAATGGCATCAAGGCCTCCAAATACACCAAAGACAGCTTCCTGGTAGGGTAAGAAGATTTATTTGCCCTTCATAGTTAGGTCTAAATAAGGCTACGTATTTGCTTTTATGGTGCTATACTATAAAACATGCTAAAACTTTAAATATTTCTCCTGCTGGTCTATCCAGTCCCTATAGATCCTTTTTGGGTAAAGACAAGAGCTTTTAACATTTCATTTAGGTAAGAGTTGGGGGTGCAGGAGAAGCAGACCCACAGAGCCCCATCCCCCATGACGTGCCAACCCATCCTCCTCTCTTTTATAAATTCTGAGACCCTCTGTAAAAGCTGTAAATCTCAAGCTTTAGTCAACTCAGCATCCTGTTAAGTTTCTGTTTCTTGGAATCTATCCCCAATGTTTCTAATTCTCTAAAAGTAAAGTGTGTTTGACCCCACTTTGGAGAATACTGTCCCCTAATGAATGAGTCTCCTGAGAGCACCTTTTAAAATGGATGTATGAGAATATGGACATATTCCAAAAAGGAAGACAATGAGCCAAAAAGAAGCAAACCAGAATCCTTTTCATGAAATGTTCTCTGCCTTCTCCTCCAGGATATGCTGTTCCTAATGCAACTGCACCTGTGTCTGCAGCCCAGCTCAAGCAAGCAGTGACCCTTGGACAAGACTTAGCAGCATATACAACATATGAGGTCTACCCCACTTTTGCTGTGACTGCCCGAGGGGATGGATATGGAGCTTTCTGAAGATATCTGTCTTTCATTTTAACAATAAGACGCACAAAACTCTATATAGAAGAAATAAACCTCCAACCCCATCCCCTGATGGTCCTATATAATACTTTTCCTAAAGTGAAGCCTTTCCTCAGACTGTATAGCTTATACCAACCATAGAATGATGATATGAGAACATTATTCCTAACGTAATCAAACATTAAGGAGCCTTTTGTCTTACAGAAAGCTAAAGAGCCGCTGCCCCAAAAAATTGTTCTTCCAAGATTCCTGAGGGTCTTGGGAGCCTGTTTATAACCCCTGATAGAGTGGAGAGAGATCTTCTAGCCAGAAAGAGTTCAGGGGCTGAGCAGACTTGAGCAGTCAGTAATGACAAAGAGATCCAAGGAAACTCCAGAGTCTTAACCCTGGCTAACAGCAGCTTTTGTGATAACACAAAGTCACAAAAAGCAGAGCGAAGGTGGGAGGATGCTTTTCAAAATGTGTTCCCCATTGCCACTACACCAGGTATGTTCGCAGGTTGAAGCTTGTGAAAGACTGTCCAAGGTTTGATGAAGTCAGCATCACTGCATGTCTAACATTTCCACCCAGTCAGTTCCATCCAGGATCTCCCTGTCCCCTAAAATCCCTGGAGACTTCCTGGAAATTGATGTGATATGTTACAGATATGGTTAAAACAATCCAGGCCTATTGTATATTAAACTCATTAGCCCATGCCTCTTTTTCCCTAGGACTCTTGACCTTCCCAAGGACCCCCACAAATATAATAATCATTACAATTTGAAATGACTTTTTCTCATTTTAAACATTTGATGTGTCCCTATTGATTTATTTTCATTTCAGCCCCATTTTGCTCATCTCTAATATCTTTAAAAAGTAAATCACATGTATAGAATATCACCTACTATTTTTTTACTATTTGGCAAATTGGCTGAAACGTCATTTCAAAGAGAGAAGTGAAGATTTATTTCTTTGATCATTTTGCAGTACCCAGACCACCATCTAGCATTAAGAAACAGTTATATTAACTTAGGTTCAGTCTTGCACTATTATTCTAACCCACTTATATTAAATCTACCGAGAAATCCTCTACCTTCCCTTCCTTTTACTTCCAATAAGTATCAGACAGCTTTAACATAGCTGAGTACTTCAGTCTTTGAATTGTCACAGGAAAATCTTACATCCATCACTACCAATTAGAAGCTGATTCTTCAGACACTCAGCAATGGTGTTACTTACCAAAAGTACCTAGGGTTTGTGGCCTCTTCCCCAGGAACGTCTGAGGGTGCTATAAAAACTGGGGTGGAGGGGAGTAGAAGGCACTACTTTCTTGCAATACTTATAAATGGTTGCTTTTCCTTCAAAACAGAAATAGTCAAAGTCCAAACACCAAATACTTATTACTGCTGCTCCAGTCTCATTTGTGGTTTAAGACATAACAGTACTACAATTTCCATTTTAAAAAATCCTTTGGCCCTTATAAAATTCTACAGAACTCAAGGGAAAACATAAGTACAAAGGCATGAAAAGAAAACTTGTCGACCCTTGAATGGAATTCTGTGATCCAAAATCAGACCAGATTCCAATGAAAATCATATAAATTCCAATAACAAAGTCCTTTTCACTTTTCAGTTCTATTAACTCCAATCAGATATCAAAGGCCTCAGTGCTACAGTTGAAACTCTGAAAGGCCTTGTGTTTTCAGCTTTACATTTTGCTTCTCACATTCCCGAGGACAGTGGTTCCCAAACTTTACTGCACATTAGAAACACCTGGAGAGCTTTTCAAACTGCTATTGCCAAGATCACACCTCATACCAATTACATCAGAAGGTCTTAGGATCAGAGCTTGGGGTCAGTATTTTTTAAAGATTTTTAGGTAGTTCTAATTTGCAACTAAGTTTGGAAACTTATATTCTTTGTATTTCTACTCTCTATCCATTAATATTTTTTCTTTTCTATTTTATTTTTGTTAAAAGAAAAATATAAGAAAATTTAAGTTAAAACAAATAGTCAAATTATATTTTATACATGTACTCATCTCATGAAAATATGAATTTGAATTTAATTTGTATTGACTTCAAACTAACTCTTGGGCCAAACTAATTCTAAAGATGAGAAAGTGAAAAATTTCTCCTTAAGCAATTCGTAAGTCCCAATTTATACTCCCCTCCCTGACCACCTTTTATACCCAAAGAGAGTAATTACAGTGTGGGCAGGCAAATTCCTAGTTGGTCCAAAAAAGCATCCCAAATTCCAAGAGCAAAGGTTTTAATGTTCTTTAAAATCTTTAAAAATAAATGGTAAAGGACATTCTACATGTCTAGTCAATGCAAAATAGAAGGCTTTATCCAGAGGAATTTTTAATTTAATCAAAATAAACAGACAATTAGTTAATATAGGAATCTCTTCATGAGAAAAATTATTATTATAGATTAAATCATAATCTCTTTTTTAAAAGATTAAGAGCAAAGACTTAAATGTACAACAATAGAATAATACTAAAGTATTACCACTGGAACACAATCTCATTACTTGCTAAAACATGAGTATTCGTGACCTTTACCTCCTGAGGACTGATTTATTTAAATGAGTGGATGTGGTTTTATTTTTTGCTGAAATTTTACTTCACTCTAGTAAAATCTAGAGAATACTTTGAATTCCATTAGAACATGTTCATAGAAAGTGTCAATGTGCCTACCATGTCATATGTTTGCATTTACTTTACTTAAGTAATGTAGAGCAAGTCCTACTATAATGAATTTAAAACTTTAAAAAATGGGATATTTATAAATCAAGTGTAGAACCAAAGGTTTATTTTGTATGATGTTTATATTTTTGGACTTCAGAATTAACACCTTTTTAATACCTATCATACCTTATTTGTATCAATATTCATTTTTTAGTTACTTCTTACTATATTACTGCCTAGAAAAAAAATTCTTTATAAAAAAATTAAAATGAGTCTAGTGATAATACAAAACATCCAAACCAATAATTTAGAAACATCTAGTAAATTAGAATTGGGTCCTAGTAAATTAAATTTTGGTAATTAATAGCTTACTAAGAATTAAAATGAGCCAATGTTACCAGGGAGGAAATGGAATGGCAGTGAGAGTAGATATTTATTTTCTTACCTGGAAAAATGCTGCCTCTTCTAAAATTCCTGTACTTCTCTCCCACCACATTAATGTAAGTAGAAGACCACCTTTAACTGCGATTCAATGTAATTCTCCTAAAGGACTAGTTTTCCCCTCCCGCCCCTGCCCAGAACTGGTATCATGCCAAACCAAACTATGTTTGGATAACAGCACCTAAAATGCTGCTAGAAAGCTACCTCATGTTAAGAAAATATTGTCTTTAAAAAATATTAAAGAGGACATATTTCCAAACCATAGTTCCATAGCTTTTAATAATGGATGGAAATTAAATGATAACTATGTATTAATAATAGCTATGCAGGAAATTAGTTTTTGCTTGACTTAAAAGTTTTTTTAGACCCATTCTGTCAATCACATAGATGAGTTTTTCATAAATATTGCCTCAATATAATTTTTAATTTATGTTAATTTTCACTATATGTTCAATTATAGTTCTGTCTTGGACAACTGGGTCACATTTTGAATCTGTGAGGACAGGGAGATTCTCCAGGGTGCCTTTTGCAGAATAGGGATCAATAAAGAAAGTTAGTATTTTGAGTAAATTGTGTTTATATTTAAAGCTAGGAAGTTGGGTAAAGTTTATTATTGTTATGCAACTCCAGCCCTATACAAGATTTTCCAAAAGTAACACACTTAAAAGTGAATGGTGCGTCCCATGGTCATTTATCCCCTCCTTGCACTCATATAGAAGTTCCCAGACTTACGACTTAACCTAGAGACTTTGTACTTTTTATATTTTATAGTTACATTTTTATATATTATAGACATATCTATTAAAGACAAAACTAAATTTCAAATATGATACCTTTAGTAACCTTTGTGATAAATATTTCAAAAGAAAAATGTTTAATAACATAATTTTGGAATTTTAATATACTTATTAGAATACAAAGAAATTAGGCCACAAAACATTGCTACGTGATATGCAACAGTTATCTACTGGGTTTTGTTAAACTGATTTTCAAATTTGATGTTGAAATTTTACTTTATTCTAGAGACATCTTGAAAATGTTCTGAGTTTTACGAGGAAGTATTCATATAAAGTTTAAATTCTCCACCAGGTGATAAGTTTGTATTTGCCAATGTGAGAAAAAAGCAAAGCAAGTCCTACTCTAATGAGTAAATTATTAGGTAGATGAAATTGACCTCCATATTCTCTCTCTTTACTTGGGAAGTAAAACATTTTTTAATATTTTATTCAATAAAATATGGATGCAAAAAATTCTACTGCCCCCCCCAAATATCCAACATTTTAAAAGCCAGCTTTTTCTTACAATGTTTTTATAGAATGTAGAATGCATAGATTCAATGGGGACAGACGTGTCTACCTTAAACTCAGAGACTCATTTCTGAGGGACTGCCAACTTTATGTGTCTCCAGTTCTCCTAAGTTTTGTAGGAAAGGTAAAAGAATACCTTGTACTTTAGCCGATAGTGAAAAGAAATTAATAACCAATCTAGAAAAAGTAATTCAGAAACTAGAAGCCTTCATTTATTTAAAAGTGCCTGGAATAAAATACAGAATGTTTTGCATTTACCTCTTCCTTGCAGACTTTTCTCCTATGTTGAGAAAAAAAAATCAAGTAGAATATCTCTCATTCTCTCTTCACTTATGTTACTTTGTCTAAGGGGAAGGGAGATACCAAGAAACAGCACTTTAAAGAAAGTAAGCTACCAGCAGGACCTTCTTGGAGACTGAAGAATGCCAACCCCACTCAGGGATTAGCAATGTCTCTCTGGTGTGACAATACTTCTGTGTGTGCTAGGACAGTGCTGTTTCATGTCTGTTGTCCCACTTTATAAATATTAGTGATAGCCCTTCTTACGCTCGAATGTGTCCCAGCGCAGACAACTAATTACATAGTAACCCCATCTTTATGGCTTATTTTTTTTTAATGTGGTAAAATTGTTTTTATCCTCACCATAGCAGATACAGCTTAAACTAAAGGGTGCAATTACTTCTGTAGTTGGGTAAGGACAACTACGTGGAGAGAAATGCATCATCTTCTCCACAGTTATCCTGAATCTACTCCCCATCAAGCTGTCTCTCTACACAGCCCCTTTCTGGTCCTACTTTCCCTTCCACTATGCCTGGGCTATGGGTCCTGAGTTCTGCCTTCAGTAACATTGCTAGCAGCCACTACGTCAGATTGGGCAAGGAACAAGATGAAAGATAGCTCTTAGAGACACATGCTTGGCAGGTCAAGATCCACCGGGCATTATTAGTAAGGTCGTAAAGCATTTACTGGTTCCTTTCTTCCTTATACCAAGCTACTTACACCCCAAACCAGAAAAAAACTTCCTTATAATTTTATTCAAACACTAATACACTTGCATTTAACTTCACCACTGTGGTTGCTCATCAACTATTCATCACCAAAAATCTTCATATAATCCCATAGAGATTTTAATGGAAAATGATATTGAGAGGTATTTTTTCTTTCTGTAGAACTTCCTTTTTACTCTTCCTTTATTCTCTTTACTAATATTGAGAATTAAACAAAGTTTACAGTCTCTATAGCTATTAGGCCACCAACCTATTCTTCATAAATATATGATCAGTCTGTATTTACCATGCACTTACTCTTATGCCAGAAACTGTGACTACAAATACATACTTTTTAAATTTTTTCTTCAGCGAGGTACACACTCTGGTGATCCATTCCACATTTTTTAAAACTGAATATTATTGTACTTATTTAAGTGCATCAGCTGTTAGATTTCATCACCTAGTCAGAATCTCAAAAATAATTAACTTTGTTCTTAACTTTAGGTTTCCATTATTCTTACCAAACATTAGATTGGTACAATAAACCTTGTTAAAGGTGAATTTAACTCTTGAGCTATTATTATTGCTATTTAAATAAAAAGAGCTTTCAAATATTTTCCCTAGGAGAAATATAAAAGACTATTCAAAAAGAAAAAGAAAAAATTTAGAGATCCAGAAGGAGCTTCAAAACATTGATTTGTGATATTTGCATACTAATTTATGATGTTGGTGAGCAAGTACCATGTTTTTCTATTTACCTGAAAACATTTTGGTCATTAACTATCTCTGTTTTCTAAATATACTTGTGTTTATAAAATTCAAAAATCTATTTAACAGGCCTCATCTAAACCTATATTTTTTTGCAATAAATAATTTGCAATAAAGTATACATACTTTTTTCAAATGTAAATTTTATTTTGAAACTTGACATTTTCTACTATAATTTCTAATCTCTGGGCTCACAGACTACAGATAAGTCTATTTAAATCAATCCATTATTATCACTGGTTTAAATACTTAATGTAGTTATTGGTATTTTTATTCCTATTTTTTCCCAAAGTCTTTCTTTTTTTTTTACTTTTCTGACTGCAATATATAGCAAGATACTGTTATCTCCTATCTCTAATGAAAAACAAACTGTCAGCAAAATGCATTTCTAGTTTCTAGATGTTAAACAGTTTCTTGCTTCTTTTCCTTTTTCTTATTATTGGTTTTATTTATGTGAAGTTGGTTAGCTGAGGTACCAAAAGAGACAAAAACAGTATTAAAGAGCATGTTTAAAGCACTTATTTTCATACTTTGAGTACAATGTTTTATAGAACTCTGTGATCTAGCTAAATATACTAAGTAAAATTACAACATTTATTCAATAGGAAAATAATCATTGGTTTGGAAGATATAAACATAATGGGTACCATTGAATCATAAATCACATGAAATGAGAAATAATGCAATATTGTAATGACTAGTGTAATTCCAGGGTGGCAAAAATGATTTTAATTAAATTTTTAAGCACCATCATAAAGTTTTAAAAAGTAACAATATGAGTGGCTGATTTATTTTTCTTTCTTGAAAATTAAAGTTTTACTCTTTTTGAATAAATATCTAAATATTAATGACCTATCACTGCAATGTCCTTCTGGTGATTTCTTTACATTTGCATCTTTTATGAAACTCCCCTCTGGTGTACCTTCTGAGAGTGAATGTAACTTTTAATAATTAAGTGACCAAGATCATAGATGGCCCACAAAGCCTAAACTATTTGCCATCTGGCCCTTTACAAAAAGTTTGCCAACTCTTCACTAAGCCAACACCACATATTTTTATTTCTATTACAGGTAGCTCCCCAATTCTAAGTGCCAACTTCTGAATTAGCTAGGATTAGGTTGGCTGCCAGTGACAGGAATCAAAATAGCAGTAGTTTAAATAAGATAGCAATTTATTGTTCCTGGACCAAAAGTTCCAAAGTGGGGTGTGGTATTGTCATGAGTTTTAGTGGTTCTTTTTTGGGTTTAATAGTATTTTTAATTTATTTGTTTATTTTATTTATTATTATTAATTTATTTAATTGAATTTATTGTCCCTGGACTAAAAGGAAGTACAGTGCTGGCATTGTGTTTCACAGTGTCATGAACAGAAGGCCTTTCTTCTTGTTTCTTTATTTGCATGATCTTAATTTCATGGACTAAGATGATGGGGTTTACATTCCAAATAGAAGGATAGAGGAAGGACAAAGAAAAAGAAGAAAGGATACCTACCAGCTTTCCCTCAAGAAGATTTATTGAAAGTTGCCATACACTATGTTTTATATTTCCATTGGCCAGAACTTAGGCACATGACCACACCTATGTACAAGAGAAGATGAGAAATGTAGTCTTTACCTGGGCAACCAAAAAAAATTATTTTACTATGAAAGGATAGAAAAATGAATATTGAGGAAAATTAGCAGGCTCTGGCACAAATACCTCTATCACTTCAGAGGAGATGTGAAGGTTAAATAAAGTAAGGCACATGAGATCATCTAGCATTGGGCTGGTATATCCTAGATTCCTATGAGTCTTGGCTCCCGTTCACCAACTAAAAGGAAACTGTCAATTTACCTCAGAATTTCTTGAAGCCTTGTCACTCATTGAAAGTAGAGCTGTAGTAGGGATGGTATCACTGATCCCACGTTCTGGTATTCACACCATGATTGTATAATCCCCTTGAGTACAGACTGGACCTAGTGGCTCATTTCTAATGAATAAAATATGGGGTCTCACTTCTGAGGTTAGGTTATAAAAGATTATGATTTCCATCTTACTAGGTCTTTTTGCTTGTTCGCTCTGATAAAGCCAGCTGCTATGTTGTGAGCTGTGCTGTGGATAGAGCCATATGGCAAGGAACTGGAGACAGCCTCCAGCCAACAGCCAGGGAGGAACTGAGTCCTGCCAACAACCACATGGTTAGGCTTGGAAGCAGAACCCTCCTCAATAGAACCTTGACAGAAAGCAGCCTGGGCTAACCCATGCATTGTAGATTATGAGAGATTCTGAAGCAGAGGACCTAGCTGCATTGGGCCTGGATTCCTGCCCCACAGAAACTGTAAGATAATAAGTTTTGATATTTTAAGATTCTAAGCTTCAGGATAATCTATTATGAAGCAATACATAGCTAATACAACAGTGAAAAGTTATAAAGTTACAGCGAATGCAAATGTGTTCATTACTTGAGAGTCACTGAAGCTGTTATACGAAATCAGAAAACCAATTCAATTTGTGAGGTTATGGATAACTTGCTGTTGTCAGGATGCAGGATCATTTGCGCAATACTAGGGAGAATATACCTCATAGGAACTCGGATATACCTCATAGGAGGTGCTCTAAAATGCTGATTGAGTGGAAAGAAGAAAGGAAGGGAGGGACTGGTAAAGGGAGGGAGTGAAAGATGGAGGGAAGCAAAAAGGAAATGAGGAAGGATAGGGTAGAGAAAGTGAGAAGGGAAAGGAAGAGAAGGAAAGCTATTAACCTACTTCTATTGCTGTATTTTCCCCCTTTCTCAGTAGGTCCATCTGTATATCATTGCCTCGATAAAGGTATCTGGCCAAACATAAAACAGATTCCATGCATGCCTTTCTGGCTATAGTTTTCCAAAAGTTTTAGCAATTTAAAGAACATATAGGGGATTTGGAGGAAATAATAAAATAGGAAAAAGTGATCTGTAATAGCGACCAGGGCATCACAGAGAAGGAAGGGGAAGAATGGGTGCCTTTATCCTCAAAATAGAATGTGAACAGGGAAAGGGAGAAGAGATTGAAAAAAAAAAAAAATCCAGGAAATCTGGATCCTGCTTCCAAGCAGCATCAACCAGAAAGTAAGACGATCTCAGAGAAGGATGGCTGTAAGGCAAGTTCAGGCAGCCTCGAATAGATGTCCATGCCCCAAACATAGCAGAGACTTTTCAAAGGAAATGAAAAAGGCTATAGGAACAGAGACACTGATTTTCCCAGAAGTTATCGCTATGACCCATTAGCGAGCTTCAGACCCTCCATTCCCACTGCCATGTAGGATACCAAAGACTGTAGCACAGTCTCAGGACTGAGAGATTTACATTTACAAAACTCTATCAGCAAGTTTTCATTTTTGCCTGTCCCATAAGATGGAAGCTCAGTCAAAAATCAGGTTAAGTTATAGAATGCTGGGGTTTTTTATTTTTCTTTCATGCTAATTTGTGGACTGAGACCTGCTACTCTAGCATTCAAGTTCCGCCTCAGCATGGTTTCTATTATTCTTTTAAATCTCACACTGCCTTGCAGAGCAGCTAAGAACACAGGCTTTGGAGCCAGTCGGAACTGAGTTGGCTCTGCCAGTTACCAACAGTTGGAAACTTGGGAAAATTAAACTACCTGATTCTGTTTCTTCATTCATTAAAGAGAAATGATAATATCTCCTTCATAGGGTTACTATGAGAATTGGTTGAGATTATGTATGTGAGAGTATTCATCACACTGTCTGACATGGTAAGAATCAAATAAATAGAAGTCATTATTATTACAAAAATCAACAAATGGGACTTAGGATACTGATGGAAATTTCCACGTTCTCTTCTCTAAGGAACAAGTAAATATCAGGCTCACAGACTTCTGGTGCTTTCCAAACTCAAGTAAACCAACTGAAGTCTATTTCTTCCACTGATTACAACAGAAAATTCCAGCTGGCGGCTTGGGGTGGGAAATCAAAACCTGAAGATTAATCTGTAAGGGCAATAAGTTTTCAGAGAATTTTTTTCTTTTTTATCTCCTCATATTTAACCTAAGGTGACCTGAGTCACAGAATTGTACAAGTATAAAAACTAAACCTCCAGGAGAAAGCTCCCTTTCTACCCAGAAGCCCTCGAAAAGAAGCTCCTAAGAACTAGACGATGTGGGAGAGAAGGAATCTTTGGTGTAAGGGTTGTCCTTACTTTTACCCTTTTTTTATTCCTTTTATTATCTCCCAATTCTGTCCTTCTCCACCCCCACCCCACCTTCAACCACCAGACCTCATTGCAGCAGAGCACAAGGACATAAAATCCCTGGAGAAAACTCACATTTCCAGGCAAAGTTACCACAGAAGAGGCCCCTGTGCTCTGAAGAGGAAGATTATCGGGGGAATCCTCATTTTACCTACTTTCTCTTGTCACTTTACCCAGAGAACAGACCCGATAGTGTAGAACTGCATGAGAACATAGGAATCTAAAACTCTAAAACATACCTTTTTAGCCAGAGGAAATAAGAAAAGGAATCCCTGGAGACAGAACATAAGAGAAGTCCCAGAAAGAAGAGAGCTAGGGAGAGGAAATGCCTAAATCTGTATATTAATGAACATAAATTCTGGGTTCATCCCGGGTTACATATACTCACATAAAAAGTCAAAAAGGCATGACAAAAATTATTGAGAGGGATAAAAAAAAAAAGTCTACGTCACAATTCTAAAGAAGTTGATTTGAAGAAGACATAAAAATGCTTAGTATTTATGTACTTATACCTAATAATAGAACTTTAAAATATATGAAGCACAAATGGATAAAATTGAAAGAAGGAATACACAAATGCATAATTCTTGTTAAAGATTAAAATATTGCTCCATAATTTATAGCAAAGAAAATCAGTGAAAATATGGAAGATTTTAAAAATGCTGTCAACTGATTTGACTAAGTCAACATTTATAGACTACTCCACCCAACCACAGTAGAATATATACTATTTTCACATGCACACACAATATTTACAAGAGAGGTCATAATCTGGGCTATAAGACAAATCTCAATAAATACAAAAGAATTCAAGTCATACAGAGCATTGTCTGACCATAATGGAATCAAATTGAAAAATCAATAACAGAAAGATATTTGGAAAATTCCCAAATATTTGGATACTAAATAATATGCTTCCCAAAACAATGAGTCAAAGGAAAAAATAATAACATGTTTTGAAGGAAAACGCAACATATCAAAATATCTAGAGTACTATAGAAAATACTTAAGGAGAAATTTATAGCACTAAAAAAACTTTAAAAAGAAGGTCTCAAATCATCTTTTAAAAATATAGAAAAAGAAGGCAAACTAAAACAAACGGAAGGAAATAATAAAGATGAGAATAAAAAGCAATGAAATAAAAATAGGAAAACATAAAGTAAATTGATGAAACCAAAAAGCTATTTCTTTGATAATACCGATATTAGTAAGCCTCTAGACAACTAATTAGGAAAAAGGGGGAAAAGACAACCAATTACTAATATACCATATATTCTACAGATATTAAAAAGATAATAAGAGAATATTGTGAACAAATTTGTGAAAATAAATTCAGCAGTTTAGATGAAATGGGCAAATTCCTTGAAAGACACAAACTACCAAGCTTAATCGAGAAGAAATAGATAAACTGAATAGTCCAATAGCTATTAAATAAAGTGAACTTATAGATAAACCTTTCCCACAAAGAAAAATCCATGTCTAGATGGCTTCACTAATGAATTTTATCAGACAACTAAGGAAGAAATAACATCAATTATATATAAACTATTCCAGAAAAATAAAAAGGAGGAAAATTTCTCTTTCTATTCTATGAGGCCAGCTTTACTCCAAAACTAAAATCAGATAAAGAAACTTAAAAAGAAAACCTTATAACTGTAACGATTCTCAGCCTACTAGGACGTAAAGGGAAATTCTCAAGATGACAAAGGGCATCTACAAAAAATCTACAGCAAACATGTTAATGGTAAAAATCTCTAGGCTTTCTCCCCGAGATCAGGAACAAGACCTAGATGTCCAGTTCTATCACATATGTTTAGTAGTGTGCTGGAGGTTTTTGTCAGTGCAATAAGACAAGAAGAAGAAATAAAAATAATCCAGACTGAAAAAGAAGAAGTAACATCACATTTATTCACGGACAACATAATAGTCTATACAGAAAATCTGATGGACTTTGCAAAAGAAAAGCTACTAGAACTAATAAGTGAATTTAGCAAGGCTGTAAGATATAAGATCAATATTCAAAGATCAATTTTATTTCTATATAGTAACAACAAATAATCCAAAGTTGAAATAAAAAAAAATACAATTTGCAATACTTCCAAAAAATATGAAATACTTCGGGATAAACTTGATAAAAGACATGAGAGGCCTATACAATAAAAATTTATTAAAAAAAAAAACATTTCTGAGAGTAGTTAGAGAAAGTTATTAAAGAAAATTAAAGAAAACTAGAGACATACCATGTTCGTGGATCAGAAGACTTGAAGTTATTAAAATTTCAGTCCTCCCTGAATTAATTTATAGTTTCAATGGAATCCTAACCAAAATCCTAGCAGTCCTATTTAGATGTTACAAAATGATTCTAAAATTTAGATAGAAATGTGTATATATTACATTAACAGAACTTTGAAAAGAACAAAGTTTGAGGTCTTACTTCTAGACTTACAGTAAAGCTAAAGTAATCAAGACATTGTGGTAATGGTGTCAGGATAGTAAAATAGATCAATGGAAAAAAATAGAGTCCTAACATAGACCCACATCTATATGTAAAACTGAGTTTTGACAGCAGTTCAAAGTCAATTCAGTGGAGAAAGGACAGTCTTTTCAACAAATGATGCTGGAACAATTGGATATTTATATATAAAACAATAAACTTTGATCCATATGTCATATATTATATAACAACTAACTCAAGATGGATCACAGAATAAAATTTAAAACCTAAAACAATTACACTTCTAGAAGAAAAAATATAGGGAAAATTTTGTAACCCTAGGGTAGGCAATGATTTCTTAGATAAAATACCAAAAGCATAATCTATAAAAGAACAAATTGATAAATTGAACTGCATCAAAATTTTAAAATCTTGTCTTCAAAAGAGAATGGAACAAGCGCAGACTGGAAGAAAATCTTTGCGAACCATATATCTTATGAAAGACATATCCACAATATGTAAAAAACTCTCGACTCTTAACACTAAAAAAATAAACAAGCCAATAAGAAATGGGCAAAAGATTTGAATGAATACTTTACCAAAGTTGATAAACAGATGGCAAATAAGCACATAAAGAGATGCTCAACATTATTAATCATTGGGGAAATGCAAATTAAAACCATAAAAAGCTACCTCTATACATATATTAGAATAGCTAAAATTAAATTGATAGACCATACCAAGTTTTGGCATGGATGTGAAGGAACTGGAACCCTTAGACACTGCCATTGGGAATGTGAAATGCTACAATCACTCTGGAAAATAGTTTGGTAATGTCTTAGAAAGTTAAATGTACATTTACTATTTGATCCAGCCATTACATTCTTATAGATTTACTCAACATAAATGAAAGCATTTTTCCATATAAAACTTATACATGACTGTTTCTATCACTTTACCTATAATAAACCAAAAATCTATATAAAATAGAATGCTGCTCATCAAGAAAAAAGAATAAACTATTAATATACTACCCCAAAGATGAATTTTTAAAAATTATTCTGGGTGAAAGAAGTCAAACATAAAATGCATACTGTATTATTTCATTTTCTAAAATTTTAGAAAACACAAAATAATCTATAGAAACAAAAAGTAGATGAGTGATTGCCAAGATTTAGAGCTGAGAAGGACAGATGGATGATAAAGAAACACCAGGAAACGTTTCTGAGTGATGGATATGTTCGCTGCCTTGAATGTGGGGATGTTTTCACAGGAGAATAAATATGTCAAAATGTATCAAACTGTATAATTTAAATATGCAGTGTATCATATACCAAATATATATAAAGCTCAACAAAGCTGTTTATTTTTAAAGTTTAACATATGCCTATCATATGATCTAGCAATTCCATTCCTAAGTATTGACCGAAGAAAAACAAAAGCTTATCTCCAGATAAAGACCTCTACATGAATGTTCATAGCAGCCTTATTTGTAATAGTCAGTAACTGGAAAAAACCCAAACATTCATCAACGAATGAATAAACAACTCGTAGTGCATTCGTATAAGGAATGTTGCTCAACAATAAACAGAATGAACTATTGATATATGCTACAACATGGATGAATCTCAGAAAAGGTATGTTAAGTGAAAAAAGTCACACAAGAGAGAGTACATACTGTGAGATTTCATTTATGTAAAATTCTAGAATATGCAAACTCATCTAGAGTAAGAGAAAGTAGATTGGTGGTTGCCTGGGGAAAAGTGGGAGGGAAGGATTACCAGGCAGCAGTGAGAAATCTGTGAAGATGACGGATATGTTCCTCATCTTGACTGCGATAATGATTTTGTGAGTGTGTACATTTGTCAAAACTTATCAATTGTATAATTTTATTATGTGTATAGCTTGTTCTATGTCAAAACGACCTAGATATAAAAAATAAATAGATGTAAAATGGTAAAATCAGCAGAGTAATTAGAGAAAGCAAGGAATGAGAATTCTGGTGATCTGGGTACAAGAACGTATTGGTAAAAAAAAAAAGTAGAAAGCTAAATTTCTATGCAACCTTAAAAAGTCTTCTATCCATGCTCCCATTTCTGGTTCTGTGATGTGAAAGTGGTTGGACTTGATACTTTTTAATATTTGCTCCACTTCAAACAGACTATACTTTTTTTTTTTAATTGTTGACATCAGAGTTCTTCAAAATAGACTTTAAAGAAATTAAATCTTACCATTTACAACATGAATAGATCTAGAGGGTATTATGCTAAATGAAATGTCAGAAAGAGACAAATACCCTATGATTTCATTTATATGTGCAATCTAAATAAATAAATAAATGAACAAACAAAACAGAAACGAACTCAAAGATACAGAAAACATTTTGATAGTTGCCATGTGAGAGCAGGGTTGGTGAAAAGGTGAAGGGATTAAGAAGTACACACTGGCAGTTACAAAATAGTCACAGGAGTGTAAAGCACAGCATAGGGAAATAATATTGTAATAAGTAAGTATGGTGTCAGGGGGTTTTAGACTTATTGGGGAGATCACTTCTTAAGTTACATGAATGTCTAACCACTATGCTGTACACCTGAAACTAATATAATATTGAATGTCAACTATAATTTAAAATTTTAAAAGAAAATCAAAAACTACACTTTAAAGAGACTCCCAGTGAGCTTCCTTAAGAGCCTTCAAAATCCATATCAACTAAAGAGATAAGCATAGCTGGCCCTCCACCTTTCCCGTTCCCAGGGAAGGAGCCACAATCTCTCCAAACTGTTCAGGAGCTCAGAACGAGTGCTCTAGGCAGCAAAATGTTTTCTAGAGAAACTTGATTTACTCTTACCTTGGTAGGTCCTACAAGGCCTGCAAATCTGCCAACATAATCCCAGAAAATAACCTTCTGCTGTTCTAATGAGAACACAACCAGGCAAATCTAAATTTGAGAGATAATTACCATCTTTGACCTTTTCTTTCTAGAGTCAGTGGGTAGAGTGTGAGCAATAATAGCCTACATCCTCCATCTGGCAGCTATGAAAATTTAAACTCCTGTATGTGTGTACGGTTACATTATAACTTATTAGTACTCATAGTGAGCTCTCTTGGCTTGCTTTTTCTGATAGGAGCTGGGATAAATCATGACCCTTGGCTGTCTTACTGATTTCCTGTTAGAGGTTGTGGACTTTATTGTTCGCCTAATGTGTTTCTGCTAAGTGCCTTGGGAAACATGTTCCAATGTCCAACCATAGTCCCATTCCCCGACCAAATTTGTGTGATGAAACACTGATGAGATTAAACACCCCATCTAGTGCTGATGTGAAAGTCAAAATATACTGAGGCTTCTGATTAGACCGAGCTTAGAAGAGAGTCAGATAATGAGCCTTCTCATATGCTTCTGCATAGCACAAATTTCCTACAGGTGCATAATCTTGATGTATCTCTGAAGCACCTGGGTCAATGCCAAGGACCAATGTGAGAGTCGAGTGACCTGAGTTCTAGTCCCAGGTTTACTACCAACTTAACCTATGTCCTTGATCAAACTGTATAAGCTGTGTGGACGCTCAGACTCCATAAATGAAATCAGGTGCTCCATACTCCATTGCCTTCGGCAACCAGGTGGGGAACCCAAATGAGTAAGGAGTCCAAGCAGGGCTCTACAGAGTATCACATTGTGTACCCCATGCCTGAACGCATTCGAG
Organism: Pteropus medius; assembly: GCF_902729225.1. Taxonomy (NCBI): domain Eukaryota; kingdom Metazoa; phylum Chordata; class Mammalia; order Chiroptera; family Pteropodidae; genus Pteropus; species Pteropus medius. The sequence continues at coordinate 30,160,633 of NW_024344378.1, read as the reverse complement.
GCTCATTAAAACTAGAATAAGTAAAATGTATGCAAAATAAATTTGGCCATGGCCTGTAGTGTTCATACTCTGGTTCAAACTCTGATTCAAAGATCACTAAGATGCCCTCCAGCTCTAACATCCCAAGACTGTCCGAGCCATGTACTCTGGACAATGTTTGTGGTAGCTTAGATCAAGTGTGACATCCAGTGGCCTATTTGGCTAATGACACTTAGAGGCTTTCAAACAGCCTGAGGAATTCTGATCTCAGGTACTTCATCTTGCTGAAAAGATTTCAATTGAAGAAAGGGAACTGAAACTAACAAATATTCTCCACTGGGTTGCAGGCACTGTGAGAGGGACTTGCCCCATTTATTCTACCCACACTCCATGGTACTGCGAGACCAATAGCATTACCCACCAAAATAGATATGGAAACAGAAAGAGGCATAGAGATTACCTAACTTACCCAGCTAACTGGCCTAGCTTGAGAGTAAAAAATTATAAGTAAGTTCTGACTCCTGAATCCATACTTCATCCATCATTCTGGGACTTCAGAGAACATTTCTAATTTTCTATTTTCTAAGTGTGGAAATTAGCCTGAGAAAGGTTAAGTGATGTCAAAAATTAACCAGCTACTGAGGGACGGGGCTAAGGCTAGAACCCAAGTCTTGCAAAAGATCTACCAGTTCATTTTTCCACAATTAATTATCCATAATACAAATATTCTTTACCAAGTTCTCTGAAATACAAATTCTGATTACAAAGACTCTGCTTTACTTTAGAGAAAGGTATATCAAGAGTTGGCAGCAGAAAGAAGACAAAAGAAATAGTAATAATAATAACAAAATTTAAATGTATGGGTAGTACCATTAGTACAGGGGCAAAATTCTGACTCACTTTATGCTCCAGAGGTTTCACTCTATACAATCTGACATAATAATCCATGTCCATAATGATAACCCATTAGGAGCAATTAAATTGTTCTTAGAGTCCTTTGTTTAACAAGTAAGGAAATATATATTCTAATTTAGAGAGATTTAACATCTAAAATAATAAGAGTAAACATTTTCTGTGCAGTTAAATAGCAAATCTTGAAGGATGGTTTTGGTTTGACACATTCTAAATCCTTGAGCACAGTCTCTATGGAATAGTCAGATGACATCTATCTGGCTAGAAATTCTTCTACCATTAGTCTGGTTTACCCTGCAAATATGAGGGCACTGTTCTCAGAAAAGAATTGTTTCTAATACCTTTTGCCTATTTTGCCCTGATAAAACCTAATCCCTTTCAGTTTAGTCTCATAGCAGAGTCATGCTCAAGAAACAATTTATAAGGAACTCTATTCTTAATTTGTATTTCCCAACTGACTTTGAAGAGGATTCAAATTTAAAGTCCATAGTAACCTTAGTAAAAGATATCACCTATCCTCTCTATCTACTTTTGTCACACACTGCATCTTCTCTGGGACCTACCTTTTAAAAACCCTCAGGAAAAGCTTTCTCTGCTTCTCTACAAAGCACACCCTGTATTCTGCCTTAAATTTCCACCTCCCTTCCTGCCTCCTTTTCCTCCTTAACCATTACCGCTTGTCAGAATTTAATTCCTGCTTTCCGGTTTAACTCAAATACAATAAAATCTCCACTTCAAAGAACTTTGTGATCTTCTCATTGAGAATGAATTCCTTCTTCTACTGTACTGCAGTTGCATTTTTAGTTTACACCTCATTCACATTGCTTTCTCTCAATCATGCCTCACATGTCAAATATTCTTCCCATAGCTCCATCTCTCATTCGAATTTGAGTTCCTTGAGAGAAGGGACTATATCTCTTGTTCTGTTTTGCACCTAGTTTTTGAACAAAAAATACTGATATTGTTGAATACAGATAAATCGTTGAGTTAAATTAAGCATTTCGAGTAACTCACGGAAATCTCCAGTAATTGTTTTACTTGCAACATTTTTCATTGAAGAGCTCCGTAAAATGAGTCTGTTTGCTTTGCTGACTTACAATATCATTGAACTCCTAACAATGCTGTTTGAGGATTTCTGCGTCCTTAGTCATTCAACAAATATTTATAGAGCACCTTTTCTGTGCCAGATGGTTCTAAGTGCTGAAGCTTCCATGGTAATCTAATTTCTGTTTTCATTTTGCAGTTAGATAAGCATAGAATGTATAAAATTGGGCTTCAAGTTCATGAACTAATATTTACACTATATACCAGCTTTTCTTCTACGAAATGCAATGAGAAGGATGTGGTTAATTGAGGTTTCAGGGAAGCTAGGTTCCAGTTAACCAAGATTTTGCCATGCTTGTTTATTAAACAGAATGAAACCAGCATTTCTAGAGGATCTGCTTTACTTAAATTATTTCTTAAATGGTTTTACTCAAATTATTTTATTTACATATTACAACTGCCCTATACTATTTCCAGCTTATAGATAATTAACTGATCTTCATCAAAGTAAAGAAAACTGTTCAAAGATACATACCTAGTAAGTTCCACAGAAGAACTGGACCACAATTAATATAAAAGTGTTTCTTTCCTGAAGACTGTCTCTCAAAGTGAAAACCACCAACAGGAAAACCTTTGGAAGTAAAATTTTCTTCTGTTAATTTAAACAAGAAGGCCAGTAGACTCAGGTGGCTCTAATGCATGGCGGCCTATGTAAACAAACCAAAATCTAAGTCTGCAAATGCCTCAAGGTTCTGAAATTGAAACCTGAGGACAACCAATCATAAATATCCAACTAAGCTTTTAGTGCTATCAAATCGAATAACTGTTTTTTTGTTTTCACACTTTCTCTATATAAGTCTTGGCCCTGGCTTCTGTGAGTGGAGCACTCCTGACCACTTTCAGTTTGGCGCTGCCCAATTCCAATCAATTTTTTCTCAAATAAACTCTTAAAAATATTTAATAGACCTTGGTTCATCTTTTAATGCCTCTAATTTAAATCAAGAAAAACCAGGTCACCTAGAAGAATAAAAATAATCCATGTGAATCCAGCAATTTTGTTCAGGCTGCTCCTTATTTGCACCTTTCTCCTAAGAAATGTGTATCTTAAATTTCTGATGGCAAGAAATGTCCACCTAGGTCCCTTTACCTTGTTGTTTAATTGTGGGCTTGCACTCTGTTGAGTCAGTTGGGGAAAGTAAAGAGTATGTTTATTTCTAGGACAAAACTCAGAGCTTTCCTGGGAGTTTACTATTAATCCACTGCAGTGTCAATTTCACAAGTGCCACTCCGTGCTGGCTTTGGATGTAAGACAGCTCTTATTCACTTCTTGTTAATTCTAACAAGGGATTCTCTTCTCCACGTTGGCATAAGTGGCAGCAGTTTTCTGGCTAATAATTTAGAGCCAAAACTATGCTCAATAAACCACTTGTAGATATCACCGTCACACACGGAAAGCACATATTACTTGTATCGGTAAATCGTATTGCATACGTGTATACATATAACCCTAAACTCTTATCGGAGTCACTTTGCATACTCTTTGCAAGCCACAGCATCTCCATCACTGTTGCCAAGAGACTATTTGCAAAAGGGATTTGGGAAAAATATATGAAGTGAAGTGCCACTCAGACCTTCTTTAAGAGAACCTACTGCAGCGAGCATAGTTGGATCTATTATGCTGTTCATGACAAGGCCACACTTTCCCAGGGCTGCTCCCAGACGGTGCCTGAGGACAGCAGAGGTTTTAGAACTAGGCTACTGTTGTCCAACACAGGACTCCTCCATCAAGCAACCTTTGCTCAGAGACTCCCCGTCAGCATGGCCAAGACTTTCTCAGGACTGTGCTGTGGTCCGAGGATTTCCCTATCTAATCATCCTCCCCTCCCTCTCTCTTTTCACAGACCGTGTACTGCAGTCTGAAGTTTCTCCAACCTATTTCTGTTCCCTCTTCCTCTATCTTAGACAACTATCTTCCCCAATAAGTATCTTACATGTCTAATATCATTTTGGCATATGCTTCTTGGGTGACATGGGTGATACCAAAAGTGGTCCAAGAAAACAGGCATTATTGTGAGGTTTCAGTACTGGCTCACCACCCAACTGGCAAGAATGATTCCATCTCGAATGGAATTTAGGGCACAGATAGTCCCTGGCTCAGGTGACATCCCAGTTGCTGAAGATTTCACTAGTGTTGACCTGGAGAAATGCCCAGGTCAATACAATGAAGGAGATGCCCTTGACATCAGATATTTGAAGAATACCAGGAAACGGCTCCTACAAAGACAAGAGAGTTGATCAATCATTCCCAAGTTGTACCAGTGCTTGAGGTATAATACAACCCTGAGGTTGGTGGACAAACTAGGACAGGCTAATTGAGAGAACCAGAGAGCTTATCTCCTGCAGTGAAAAAGCAAATACAGGTGGGGATCACATTCAGAACTTGATGCTCAGAGCTGCAGAACTCGAGAGATATTTCAATAATAAACAAAACAGGATTGATGGCTCTAAAACCTGCTCTCATATTTTCTGTGAGTCTACCTATTGCTCTTAGAAATTTTGTAGGGTGTTTATTCTTCTTTATTTCACTAGCTTTTACTGAGTCTACTATAAACAGTATATAACTTTTCTGACTCTGGTTGTGCTATCCTTAAATTCATACAGTTATTCACATTTAAATATTCAGCCAAAGTAGCTCAGTTAAGCTAAGGCTAGGGCTCTGGTTAAAAAACATGGGACTCTGGAATATGGGATAGAAACATCTGGATAGATGCCCAAGGACTTTTGCTCTGCAGACACGCACACACACCCCCTCCACCACCACCACCACCAAGAGCTTGCATAGATGGCCTACCTCTCCACAGTCAGAATTTCCTCTGTTTAGAAAGATTCTACAGAAGCTTTTCCTCCACAAGACCACGGATGTTTCCCTAAGGTGATGCTCCCACTCCTCTCCTGACTGTCAAGCCAATAGATAGGGTTAAATCTAGCATAACTTAGCTTGGAGAAAGCTTGAGTTGATAAGACAGGAAAGAGATTATACCCTTCAAAAGAAATGTCAAGAATTACCTAGCAGGTATAAGCAAGAGCCAAAGGAGAACCCAGGGTTGGATTGTAATTGTTCTTGATCAAAGGACTAAAATGTAAGGCTGGTGAGTAAAAATTCACTGACTCGAGGCACTTTCAAGACATGGAATTTAACACTCTGGGAAGGGTCCTTAGAGAAGAGGCAAACTCATTGTTAGGGTGGTATGTTAGTGCCCCATTGCTGCTGTACCAAATAACAAAAACTTTAGTGGCTTAAAACAACACAAATTTCATATTGTACAGTTATGAAGATGAGAAATCCAAAATGAATCTCCCTTGTTAAAATCAAGGTGTTTGCAAGGCTTTGTTTTTTCTGGAGACTAGAAGGAAATCTGTTTCCTTGTTGTCTTCAGCTTCTAGAGGCCAACCGCATTCTCTGGTATGTGGCCCCCTCCTCCATTTTCATATCTCTCTCTCTCTGACCTTTCTGTCTCATCTTTCACTAATAAAGACCCCTGTGGTTACATTGACATACCCCTGGATAATCAAGGATAATCACTCCATTCTTAATCTCAATTAAATTAAAGTCCTTAATTTAATCACATCTGTAAAGTCTCTTTTGCCACATAAGGTAACATATTCAGAGGTGGCAGGGATTATTAGGACATGACATTTTGGGGAGTGGGTGTGATTAATACAGATTACTCTTATTTATTAACGTAATATTGCATAGTTTAAGGTATACAACATAATGATTTGATATATGTATATATTAAAAAATGATTTTCATAAATTTAGTTAACATTATCACCTCACATCACTATAATTTTTTTCATGCAATGAGTACCTTTAAGATCTAATCTTTTAGCAACTTTCAGGCATGTGATACAGTATTGTAAACCATGATCACTATGCTGCACAATACATTCCCAGAACTTATTTGTAATTAGAAGTTTGTACCTTTTGATTATCCTCACCCATTTCTCCCATCCCTAAATCCCCACCTTGGCAACCACCAAGCTGTTCTCTGTATCTATGGGGTTTTTTTGTTTTTTGTTTTTTTTTAGAGTCCATGTGTAAATGATATCATACATTATTTGTCTTTCTCTGTCTGACTTATTTCACTTAGCATAATGCCCTCACAGTCCATCCATGTTGTTGCAAGTGGCAGGATTTCCTTCAATTTTGTGGCTGAATAATATTTCATTGTATATAACAGGTGACTCTTAAGGGTCTGGAGAAAACTATGGCCCACTTTTATTAAAGCAGAAATGCTTAAGTTTCCCTGGAAAATGGTAGAGGAAATAAAAGGTTTCAGAGAGGTGGAATGCTGGATAGAGATACTGTGAGTTCAAAATTCCCATCAATGAAGGGCCCAGAGCACACATCGTAAGGAATGTACTGATGAGAGGGGCTCCAGCATCACTGAGAAGCTCAGTCATGGCTTTCCTCTGCCAGCCATGGCTGACAGTAAGAGAGGTGGTCACAGAGCTGCATTCATTAGAATATGTGAGGATGATGGGCCCTAAAGCAATAGAGATCAACAGACAGTGCTTAAATGCCAGAAGCTAGGAAACTACATTACCTTAATAACTAGCAATGTCAGACAGGCAACCAAAAGGGCTTTACTCACACAAAGTTATGGAAAATGTTACTAGACTATTCTATGTATTCTATATGTTGTTTGAATATTTATAGCATCCTTATAAGCAAAGCAGCCAGCCAGCCAATGAGGGCGCTACTTAACAAGTACAACAGAAAAAAAATTAAAAAGCAAGAATAGAGGAGCAGGAAGCTGAGTGTGGTTGCCCTGGTAAGAAGTCAAGATCCTTTGCTAGGTTCCAGACCTGAATGAATTTTCAGATCCAAGACCCATTGACTGACTGAAGGGGCAGCCAAATCACCAATAAGAAGGATTCTACAACACTGTGGTTAGAATATAGTGTAATGATTCCTTTCCCCAAAAGACCCACAACTGTTTACTCAGGTGACTTTGAAGACTATTGGACATAGGACCCGGGTTGACATCGGTTCCCAGAGACCCTAAAGTGTCATCATGACCTTCTGTTAAAGTGGGGCCTATCAAGAACCAAGTATGAAATAGAGGCTGACTAAAGTCCAGTTCCTAGGGCCTTTATCAAGTCCACAAACCCAGTGGTCACTGCTGTTCACTTGAGCCAGCAGGTTAAACAACTGCCCTCGCAGGGGAAGGGAAAAAAAGCATAATGCTTGGTAGACTTCTTTAGGTTCTGGAGACAATATATCCCACATTTAGAAATACTGCTCTAGATGATACACTGAGTGTCAGATGCTGCCAGCTTAGTTGGACCTGGAGTAAGAAAGGGCTCTGCAGCAGGTTCAGGCTGTATACGAGCAGTCCTGCCACTCAGGCCATGTGAACTCACATACTCTACAGTGTTGGAAGAGTCAGTGGTAGTAAAAGATGCATTGTAGAGTCTATGGCAAGCTCTAATGAGACACTCACAATACAAGTCTATGAGGATCTGGAGCCAGGCCATTTCATCTGCAGCGAGAAAACAGCTTCTAACTTGTTACTGGGCCCCTGTAAAGATAAAATGATGGGTACCTGTTTCTCATATGGTCCAAAATAATGTAACTACATTCTCTGTTAAATTGAAGCACTTGTTATAGCGCCCATACTCCCAAGACTCACATATGACCCCAGGAAGGTGAGACCAGAAGCCAAGCTGAGGACTTCCACACCCTGAGTACTCCTTAGCTCCTCCCTTGCAGCTGCACAATCATTGTACTTCAACTCTCTATCAGAGTGACCTCCTTCCCCATCAGGTACAAGGTTTGGTGTTTAAAGATTCTCCCCAAACTGAGAATTTTGTGGAGGACCCAAACTCCAAGAGTCAAATTTCCCTTCCTCTAAGATCTTCGATTATTCAGGCAAGTAGACCTCTGGTGAGCTTGACTTACCAAAGTCCTTCCTCCCAGTTCACCATGCTATCAACGCTGCAGCAGCTTAAACACAGATTCTGAATATGGAGGAAGGATTGCAGAATCACCTTGAAGGCGAACATCAGGCCCAGTTCACTTCTAGACACACAAATCTATAGATTCTCCTTAGAGCTGTGGAAACAGAGAAGGTCTTCTAATTTAAGTACCTTGTTAGGAAGGGAAGGGAGGGGCCAGCAAACCTACATGGGCACCTTGATTTAAACCAAATCCACAACTGGGAAGAAATATAATACACATACATCATTTATGTAACATAAATTTATTTTCACGATATTTCAAAATTACATTTCTAGTCCACATAAAAAATCTAAGCTTTCCTCCTGATTCTCAAACTTTTTAAAGTCACCTTTTTTACCCGCCATGTAAAGAAGGGGAGAAAATCTAAAATATTTTCTACTATATGGTCAGACACTCAGGTTTCCTTTAACACTTTAATAAATCTTGTCAGCTGTTTTTCTATATGGTTGCCTTTATTGGGTTTTATAAATTCATAGCAATTTGGAATGAGAGAATGAAGATATTCAGGATTTCATCTGGTCTCAGTTCAGCCCGAAGAACAAGAAACATTCACTTCCTTTTGACATGCAAGGGAACTGAGATGATGAGAGTCTCACAGAAAGCCAGGGGTAGAGCTAGGATTCAAAGAGCCCATCTTGCTCTTCCTCCTATCCCAAAAGCCCGCTGTCATCCAACTTTCATATATAGAGAGTACCCAAAATAGTCTGCCTAAAATTAGCTTCTGGACAAGTGCTCTTTAATAGCTTTTCCTTGTTGGTAAGGTACAAAATCTATGATCCCTTCAGGAGAATGCCTTTGAAAATTGAATTTCAGAAAATTAGACAATAAATTCTGCTTTTATGGCTAAGAAACCCAGGGGTTGGTACAGACCAAGGAAGAGACTAGAAGCTGGTTCATGTTACACAAGTTAAGAATTCTCTAGAGATTTTTTTTTTCTGTCCACACATCCTCCAAAGCAAAGCCAGCTTTGGAAGTTGAAAGTTGAGTTTTCAGGAGTGACACACAAAGCCCATCTATCGTAAGCAGGTCACAATTTCTAACCTCCAGGAAAGGCAAATCACTTGCATCTGCAAGGGGAGCCTTTAAAGGTCTCTATCCTAGAGAAAGGTCAACTAAAAAGGGGGGCCTTTGTGAACCCCCCACCCTTTGCCAAACAGAAGATCCTGTCCTCAGCCACATGAACACTAAAACTCCCTGTTGAGAGGCCACGTGGTACGGTTGGAAAGATCATGTACTTGGGAATCAGGCAGGCCTGGGTATTAATTCTAGCACTGCCACTTTCTAACTATATGTATTGCAAAAGTTGCTTCAACCCTCTCATCTCCTTCCTCTATGAAATCACAAGGCTGTAATGAGACATAAATCAGTTAACATATGTGAAGCAGTTAGCACTGTGTCTGGCATGTGAGAGACCAATATTTGAAATGCCTTAAAATACATAAGCTACATTAAACTAAATTTAGGAAGCACTGATTTAGACAAAGTTAAACAGATTTCTTGCCTTCAGAGCCTCTAAAAACATTTATTATCCTAATGTGCATTGTGAATCTGTGAGAGAGGGACTAAGTATGTACTAGTTCCCAAATTTATTGGATCATGGAACTTTTTTCCATGACACTAATATAAATGGTACTTGGAACAACAATTTGGAGCGAAATCCAACAGACTTTTAACGAACATTACTTGCCTCTTTTCTTTTCCCACCTACATTTCTTTACCTCCTAAAACTAATACCCAAAAGAGACCTTCGGTCCTTGTGGTTACAAGGACATCAGAAGTGTACACTTGGCTTTTGAGTTTTTAAATCTTCAATTCCATCATTTTAAATACCAATTTTTAAAAAAGGAAATGAGTGATTTAACACATATTAATGATATCTTCACAATTGTTTTTATATTGAAATAAAAATGGTGAGTTTCTCACAAGGGCTCATCTATCAGAAGGTAAGTGCAGCTAAATTATGACATTAAAACATGTGCTCTTAAATAAAAAGTAAAAGATTTCCTCTTATTTCATTCTGGCATACTTTTACAGTCTGTATTATTTCCTGTCTGATTCAGTAGATGGCACTGCAGATTTAACATAAGAAAATTCTATCAAGTAAATGTAGCTTAATCCTGTGGTGAACATCCTGAGGTGTTTTGTTTTTGCTTTGTTTTTACCCTCTTTAATGTTCGATGTTGTTTATCAGCCTAGAAGAAAACTTGTATAATTCGCTAGAGGAGACAGGGGTGAATTAGTGTAAAATATGTTTTTCTGCTCCTCCTAGAAACTCTACTTGTTTATCCCCTTATTCCCTTGAAAAAGAACATTTATAGAATTCCAGAGATCAGGAGGAACAAATATAGGGCCATCATTTAGCCACTAACCTAAACTCCATCAATGCCAAAAAGTGCTTATCAGAGCACACCTTCACACTGGACCCAAACACAATCTCTCAACCCTTTACAGTGTATCTTTCCAGGCAGCTACTATGAATCGGTCAACAAAGACACTAAAGATGAAATCTATTTATAATACCGGCCACAGAGTTCAGAGACTTCCAAGATCGAATCCTTGATAAGACACAGAGTTGTTGAGAAACTTATCCAAATGCTTGCAAGATGCTTTAAGACAGAACCAGGATGGGGATCTGGGCCTCACTAAAGAGTTTTTATTCTACCCTGTGTTAATTCCCTGCTGCTAAGAATCAGACTAAGTACAAGCCCTGAAGACCAAGACCAGATAATTAAGTGCTAGGGTTTTGTCTGGTCTGAAGTAGGCCCATTCATCGTTTGGAGAAGGGGTAGAGAAGAGCAGGCAGAAGTTAAATCCAAAAGCTGTCTGTGGGGGCTTGTATTATTTGTAAAACTGACTTCGCAGGTGAAAGTTATCTTGCCCCAAGAAAGTTCTGCTTTGTTGGTCCAAAATGTCATGCTCCTCCAGCTGCTCTTGCCACCTCCATATGCCAAAGCTTTTTATCCATTGGCTATTTGCGGTCAAGTATAAATTTTGAGTTTAAATGCAGGTTCTTTCATTAATATTATTTTTTTTCAGAAACTTTCTATGGTTTTCCTGTATTTTTTTTATTTTTTACGGTTTTTCAACTTCAAATTTGTTGTTCTAGAGTACTTTAGGAAAAGCTGTATGAACGCTCAAACTGCATCCTGTTACTTTTCTTCTCAAAACTACTGATGATGTCAGAATGAGCGTTTCCAGATGAATGGGCATCTCTAGATGAAATCCAGCTAGAATTTTAAATATCAAGCAACCAAATGTAATGCTATCACCCTCCATCTCATTCCCGATTTTTATTTAGCAATGCAACTCTTAAAGCCACTTTTATTCTCAAATCACCCAGATCAGAAATCTCAGTCATTTTCAAGTCCCCTCTTTCCCTCACTCCATTTTCATCACTCAAACAATTTCCAATGTGTCCTACATCCACTCCTTTTTAAAATACACAATATTTCAAAGAGAAAAAGAAAAAGATTAACATAATAAACACCCACATATCCACTATTAACCTCTATCAAATGTTTGTGTTTTGACAAAATTATTTTATGTTTTTATAAGAAATATAAGTACCATTTACAGTTGAAGATCTCATAAATCCATTCCTGATTCCATTTCCCCCCCATTTACTCATTATTTCAGGCAACTAATATTTATCAGGCATTACTAAGTGCCAGGTGCTAGTCTAGGAATGGGAGTACATCAATATATAAAACAAAATCCCTGGTTTCATGGAGCTTACACACCGCAGAAGTATCACCATCCCCAATTTTTTCTCACACAGATTTTCTCATTTATTCCATCGTATATAGTCAAAACAGTATACAAAAACAGTATTATTTTGTGTGTGTTCAAACTTTATCTAAATGGTACTTTGTCAACATGCACTACATATGATTCTGCTACTTACCATATTTGCCTCACATTTCGGTAATTATCTTGAGACATTTAGCTCTAGTTCACATGTTTACTACCCTAAAGCATTCCATTGTGTGGAACACCATAATTTATTCATCCATTTTCCCTGTTGAAGAAGAGTCCATTTTGAAATTTTTCACAATTAAAAAGTATGTGTAATGAATAGCCCTTTTTCCAGTGTTGTATTCATATGGCTTCTTTCCCACTCTCACACTTGATACAATGCCTTGTTCCTAGGAGGAGCTTGGCCAACAAGTGCTCTCTTGAATGATATTCTTCTAGAGTTGATCCTAGAAATTTAATAGTGGACTACTCTAGTTTTTAGGAGAGCTCTAGACCTCTCAGCTATCTTCAAAAAAGAATTTACATAATACAAAGAGAAGATTAAAAACGATGCCCTATTAAAATATGAAAATTTTTTGAAAGAATTTTGGTCAATGTGCAAAACTTATTTAGGCTCCGACTAAAGATATACAGTGTTCTTACACTTTTTAATTAATCACCTTTAGCACTCTGTAGTTATTCGTATAAATCAGGTGGGCTGGAGCATGATGTCCCATTTCACCTTTGGCACAAGCTTCCTTGAGTCCATCATGCCTTTATTCTTCTTACCAATGTAGTCATAATATCTATAACAGTGCTTCTCAATCCTGGCTGCCCGTGAGAAGCGCTTTAAAATGCATTGACTCTGGGCCTACCATCACATCAATAAAATGAAAATATCTGGGATGGGTTCAAGGGAGCAGCACATTTTTAAAAATCTCCTTGGGTGTTTCTAATAAGCAGCCACCATTGAGAACGACTGAATGAAAGAAGTGGAGATCCTCAATCGTGGGTCACAGCACAATGCTCTGTCGAGCTCTCTGCCAAATTTTGGTCAACGTTGTAAAACTTATTGGGGCTGCAACTAAAGATACATATTGTTCTTACACTTTTTAATTCACCTTTAGCACTCTGTCATTATTTGTGTAGAACCATTTACTGCCTTTTGTACTTACATACTCCCAAAGCTATGTCCTTCCATGTTCCAATAAATATGTAATCTTTCCTTGCCATTAGCTGAATGTTGGCAATGCCTCTGACCTGCAGAAAGTTGAAGGCCCTTTTGGCCCTCTACACACATCACACAAATCCTTGCTCGGCTCTGTGTTCTATCTGACAGGTATCATTCTTGTGGTATGTTTCTTCCTTAGTAGAAAAAGTGAACTGCACACATTTATCAAAGTATACACAATGTTGTCTAATCTTAAGTTCTGCAGTTAGTAGAAGTATTTTCTTCAATCCTAAAATTTGTTCTTTGTTTCTATCAGTCATTGCCTTTTAATCTCTTCAAATGTATTATCCAATATTCTAGTATTCAAAATATACTGTGAACCTTGAAAGATTAAAAGCCACAATTAGAGGGTTCATTTTAGGTTGTAGGAAGAAAAGGAGGTCAAGAAGGCTATTGCACCTTCTTTTAGTGTAGATCAGTGCTTTTCAAACTGAGATCTTTTCAGGAGTTGAATAATTATAAGATTTTATAGGTTGTATTTTGATTCTAATTAAAGTCATAAAATATTTACTTTAGCTTACTATGGACTATATTGAGTGCTTTCTATGCTGTAGGTACTCTGGTAAGTGTTTTACATAGCTCATTAATCCTCACAACAACCATGAGATAAAGTGTCATCTCCTATCAGAGATAAAGAAAAGCACGGGACACTTACTAACATGCCCAAGGATGCACAGCTGCTAACTAATGGGGCGGAGACTTAAACCCAAGCCATGTAGTTCCCTGATCCACCTAGTAATCACTAGCCTATGCTGTTCCTTGAAGTATAAATTGAGCGGTATTACTTTGTCACCAGTAACAGAAAAAATGTCTCCAGCAGCTACGTGAGCATACAGGTTTTCCAGGATCCTGTTTTCTCCCATGTTCTTGCCTCTAGAGACATAACCACCTAACCTGTCTGTAGAGCTAACTCACAATCACAGGTGACTATACTTTGAAATGGGCTTAAGTGTAATTGATGATTTGTGCCATATGAAGACCAACTGATACCACAGCATCTGCTCAAATACAGATTTTGCAATAAAACAAAGAAGAGTGATGTTTAGAAATGAGTCATCACAGCTCTCTATAGCATGGACAGACAGACTCAAAAAAAAATCCATACAAGAGCATTCAGAACCATAATTAGATTACACATGGAAATTTAATTTCAACAAAACAGCATCAGGCATCACATTTAATAATTGTTATGTTTGATTCTTACTAGTTTGTGGTTTTTCGGTATAGATAATATTTCTAAATTTACTTAGTTTTTATATGTGCATAAGATTAATAAGTAAAACAAATTTATATCTAATTTTGTTTCTGCATATTTAATATTTTAATAAAAGAATTTAAGGAAAACTATGGGATCCATGAGGAATTTTTTCCCATTTAATTGTGCTTAGCGTATTACTAAGTTCAGGAAACTTAGTAATACGCTAAGCACAGCGTATTACTAAGCACTAGCATAGACCTAAGGACAAGGATGCACTAGAGTTCCCATAGTTCACACAGGGTCTAGTCCCAGTCTCCAGGGTTTGTGGCCCAAAGCCCCAGTGCTCCCTTGACCAGCCTTGTGCTCTCTGCCCAGATCTACCTACACATATTGCCTGGGACAGCTAACTGAGCATATAGGTTTTCCAGGATCTTGACTGTTCTCTCCCATTTTCTTGCCTCCAGAGACATACATAACTACCTAAGTTTTCCATAGAGTTAACCCACAATCACAGGTGTCCACACTTTGAAATGAACACCCTCATGTTCGGAGAACTTCAACTTTAACTTCAAAGATACACTGAGACCTTGAGAGAAGATTGACCCCTCTCCTCTATTGTAGACTAAGGCATCATATAATTTCTGCCTGGATAAAGGCACCAAAACATGCAGCAGAAATTGTAGTAATCTTCCCTTCTCCTGAAGCTCGCATCTGGCTCTGGACACAGAAAAGATTCATTCATTCATTCATTTACTCATTCATTTCAGAAATAATTATTAATCAGGCCATGTTCTAGATACTGAGACCTCAATGGTGAACAAAATAGACAATTCCATAGGTCAATTTCATGAGGTGATAACTGCTGGGAAGGCAACAATACAGACTAGAGACAAAAGAGGAGAGAGCTACTTTAGGTTAGATAGTCAAGAAAAATGACTCTGAGGAGGGGACATCCAACTAAATAAGAAAGAAACAGAGGTACAAATGTTAGAAAGAACTAATGCAAAAATACATTATTAACAAAATGAAGGAACATTTGAAATAGAGTTGTATTTTGTACAACTCTATCGAATAAATATAACAACCTAGATAAAATTGATAATTTCCTAGGACATCGGTAGACATAGAAAGTCTAAATAGACCAATCTCCATAGAAGAAATGAGGAATACCATAAAAAAACTTTAACACAAATTAAACAAACAAACAAACAAACAAACCAAGTCTAGATGTTTCCACAGGGTACTTCTACAAAACCTTTAAATATCACATAATCTCAGAGATACTTAAAATAGTCCCGAGTACAAAAAATAATAATAATAAATAAGAAAAAAATAAGAAAATCTTCAAATTTTCAAAATTTTTTCTATAAAGTTAGTACACCATTAAAACTAAAACTTGACAAATATTACAAATACCCACAGTCCAACTTCATTTACAAATATTGTTTCAAAACTCTTAAATATTCGACAATACATTAAAAATAAATTATTATCAAACAGGATTTATTTCAGGAATGTAAAGTTGCTCACTATTAGAAGCTCCATTAATATAACATATTATACTAATAGAGCTAAGGAGAAAAATCATACAATCATTCCATACATGTCAAAAAAATATTTGACAAAAAACAATACCCAGTCATGCCGAGAATATTCAGTAAAATAAGAATTGATGAATATTCTTTTAACATGATACATATATATGCCTCAGCAAAAAGCCAGCATAGGAAAACACTATAAAAAGACAAGAATGCTTTCTATCTCCACTATTTTTTAATACTGTGTTGGAGATCTTAGCCAATACAATTAGATAAGATAAAGCAATTAGAAAGATAAGAATCAGAAATGGAGAGACGGAACTAGCTGTATTTTAAGATGACATGATTATATTTAGGAAACCCAAAATAAACAATGGAAAACTACTACAAACTAAACTAAAGAAACTTTAATAAGGTAGCAGGGTACAAAACAAGCATCTAGAAATTAATACTGTTCACATACAAGAACAACAATCTGTTGGAAAATATAATGAAAGAGAAGAACAACAACAAAAGCTAGAAATAAACTTAACAAGAAATGTGTAAAATACATGAGAAAAACTAGAAAACACTACTTGAAAGACACAAAAGGAGACTTGAAAAGTTCCTACCATGTTCTTGGACAGAAGGACTCAACATCATAAAAATGTAAATTCTCCCTGACTTAGCTTATAAAATTTAATGGGTACCAATAAAATACCTTCACTTTCTTCAGGATCCTAAACAAGTCAACTACAGAGTTTATATGGAAGAAAAAAAAGACTAAATATCTGGGAATATACTGAAAAAAAGAGCAATGAAATGAAGAGCTAACTCTAGCAGCTAGTAAAACATATTATAAAAGTCTCTATGTTTAAAATCATGGTATTGTAGCATTAAAAGACAGTCGAGTGGAACAGAATATTGTTGTGACTTTGTTAAATCAACATCAGTTAAGTGGAGTCCTGAGGTGTCAAATGTTGAGCCAACAAAATTAAACAAAATATCACAAGGAGAATTGACATAGATAAGTTTATTACCTACAGGTCCTGGAGGAAGTATATGGCATACCTCAAGAGGTCACAGAGGGAACTCAAGACAGGATGCAGGCAGAAAGAGTGTAGGACCTGAGGCATATGCCTTTATTAGGGAACTTGAGTGAATTGCTTTTCAGTTCCTGGGCTAAGGCAAGATTGGTCAATTCAAACCAAAAAGAATGAGGTTTTGGTAAACTCCACAGGGTCTTATCTAAGGAGCACAAAATAGGAAGGCCCTGGGAAGTAGAGGACACTGTTTATTACATGGGCCACTGGGGGCATTATACCAGGAATTTACACTTACTTGTGATTCTGCAGGCTATTATCTAGAGTATGCACTCAAGGGACTAGTGTCAGTTGAAGGCCCTGCAGACTACTTAGCCACACATATGGGATGTCAAAGCAGCAATCTTATGTACAAGTGTATCTAAACTCTCAACTAATATTTAGAAACCGAAGTGCATTAGATCTAAGCGCATTAGAAATTTAGTAGTTAATAAAGACAGAATCTATTCAATGAAGAAAATATGGACTTGAGTTAGTATTAGGACAATTGGAGAGTCTTTTGAAAAGACATAATGGTGTTATGATCCCTTATACCAAGGTAGGTTTCAAATAAGTTAGATTTCTAAATGTAAATAATGAAATTATGTAAACACTAGAAGAAAATATAGGTAAACTCCTTTAAAACTTAGAAGCAGAGTAAATTTTCTGTATTTTCACTCAAAATCCAGGCATAATAAAATAAAAAGTCTTAGTCTTAATAAGAGATACCCAAAATAATAACAGTGAGAAACCACCTATTAGTTTAGAAAAAATTAAAACCCTGATTGTATATATTGTTAGCATGTCTCCAGAAAGATAGACGTTCTCATTCAATACTGAAGGAAATATGAAATGATACAAATCCCGTAGAGAGAAATTTGGCAATTTACAATTATATACGTGTTTGTCTTTTATTTAATAATCTCATATCTAGGAACCTATCTCAAAGATACGCTGGCAAAAATATACATGATTTGTAATAGCAAAAGACTGGAAAAATCCAAATGTTTAACAGAAAACTGATTAACACACTATAACATATGCACAAACTATGGTACTAGAAAGCTATACAAAAGAATAAGAAAAATATCTATGTATTGAAATGAAATTGTTTCTAGGTATATTTAAAATAAAATAAGAAAGATGTAGAGGAGCATAGTAAGTGAAATAAGCCAGACAGAAAAGGTTGAAAATCACATGATATCACTTATATGTGGGATATAAACCTAAAAGCAACAAATGAACAGGACAAACAAACAGAGACTCATGGACATGGACAATGAACTAGTGGCTACCAAAGGGGAAGGGTTGAGGGAGGGGGACGGGGAAAAATAAAATGTTAAAAAATAAACAAGCAAACAAACAAATAAATAAATAAAAAGAATGGTTCACTTTGCAGATCAATCAGTGATAAAACACATTAACAAAATAAAGGATAAAATCGTGATTATCTTAATAGATGCAGAAAAAAGAATATGACAAAATACAACTTACTTTAATGATTAAAAAAACTCAAAAATTGGGTATGAAAAGAACGTACATCAGTATAATGATAGCCATATACAACAAACCCATAACCAACATCACATCCATTGGTGAAAGATTGAAAGCCTTTCCTCCGAGACCAGGAATAAGACAAAAGTGCCCACTATCACCACTTCTATTCAGCATAGCTCTGGAAATCCTAAAGCAATCAGGCAAAACAAAGATATAAAAAGCATTCAAATCAGAAAAGAAAAAAGTAAAACTGTACTTATTTGAGGATGATATGATCTTATATATAGAAAATCCTAGACTCCACATAACGATTGTTAGAACTAATTAACAAATTTAGTAAAGTTGCAGTATATAAAATCACCAAATGAAAGTCAATTGCATTTCTACAGACTGTCAATGAAATATCTGAAAAAGAAATTTTTAAAAATTTCTATTCAAAATAGCATCAGAAACAATAAAATGCTTAGGAATGAATTTAACCAAGGAAATAAAGTATCTGTACAATGAAAACTATAATGCTTTAATGAAAGAACTTGAAGACTACACAAAAAAAGGAAAGATCGCTCATGTACATGAATTGGGAGAATACTGTTAAAATATCATACTACCCAAAGCCATTTATAGATTCAATGCAATCTCTACCAAAAATCCAATGGCAAATTTTATTATGAGAATTTTTAAGATCTACTCTTTAGCAACTTTCAAATATACGATTTGTAACTATATATGATGATGGGTGTTAACTAGATTTGTTGTGGTGATCATTTCACAACATATACAAATATCAAATCATTATGTTACACTCCTGCAACTATTAGAATGTTTAATGTCAGTTATAGCAAAGAATAAAATACAAAAAAACACAGAAATAGAAAAAGCAATCATAAAATTCATATGGAACTATAAAAGAACCCAAGTAGCTAAAGTCATCCTGAGAAAGAAGAACAAAGCTGGAGGCATCATACTTCCTGACTTCAAATTATCCTACAAAGTTATTCTAGTCAAAACAGAAGGTACTAACATAAATCTGACACATAGACAAATGGAACAGAATCAAGAGCCCAAAAATAAACCCACACTTATATAGTCAACTAATGTTTGACAAGGGAGCCAATATCAATCAATGGGGAAAGGATAGTCTCTTCAATAAATTGCACTGGGAAAGGTGGATAATCTATGCAGAAAAATTAAATTAGACCCCTATCTCACACCACTCACAAAAATTATCTTGATATGGATTAAAGTCTTAAACATACGACCTAAAACTCTACAACTCCTAGAAGGAAACATAGGAAAAGCTCCTTGATATTTGTCTGGGAAACAATTTTTTGGATATGACATCAAAAGCACAAGAAACAAAAGCAAAAATAAATAAGCAGGACTACATCAGACTAAAAAGTTTCTGCACATAAAAGAAACCATCAACAAAATGAAAAGGCAACCTACAAAATTGGAGAAAATATTTGCAATCCATGTATCTGATAAGTGGTTAATATCTACCTAAAATATATAAAAACTCATACAACTCAGCAACAACAAAAATCTAATTTAAAAATAGAGGAACTGAGAAAACATTTCCAAACAAGACATACAAATGGCCAATAGTAGATACATAAAAAGATACTTGACATCACTAATTATCAAAGAAATGTAAATCAAAACCAAAATGAGATATCATATCATATCTATAAGAATGACCATCACCAAAAAGACAAGAGATAATAAGTGTTGGCAAGGATGTGGAGAAAAGGGAATCCTTTTGTACTGTTGGTGGGAATCTAAATAAATATTTATTTAAACATGAAGCAAATCATCTATAGGGAGAAAAACACTATTTTTGCAATACCTTTCTACAACATGAATACGACCATTTTCTGCTTTAATTTAAAAATGACACTATCAAATTCTTAAATGATATTATGACATCTTTCTGGCTTTGCCTCCATGTAAACAGAAAGATAGACTCTACACTGACAATATCCCATATTTGCACCGAGCTTATAATACTTGTATAATAAATTGAAGAGGAAAAAACACCAACTCGGTTCAATAGAAACTGAGAATAAACATGAATAATTATGTGTCCTGATTCTGTCATCTTATAAATATATATAATAGATATTCAGTCTTACCCACAACCCATAAAAGATCAATTCCTAAAATCATGGAATGTTTACTTTACTTTCATCATTAGCTATGATGAAACTCTAAAATTTTATGGAAAGTAAACATTTTTATGATATGTAAATTAGTTTCAGAATTTACTATAATTTTTGACAGTGATAGATGACACTCATAGGAAACCAATGATAGATGAGACCATAAAATGACCATATTATCCAGGAGAGTAAAGAACAGGCATAATTACTAGGTCCTCTAAACTGGAAGGCACCCAAGAATCTCTTTTGGCAAGAGACTAAAGGGGTGGAAATTAATCCACTGGTCAGTGTAATCATTTCCTAGGACTTCCATAACAAGATCTCATACACTGGGTGCCTTAAACAACAATAATTTATTGTCTCACAGTTCTAGAGGCTAGAAGTTCAAGACCAAAGTGTCAGCAGGGTTAGTTTGTTCTGAGGGCTGTGAGGAGGAGTGTGCTTCATGTCTCTCTCCTTGATTCCGGCGGTTTTCTGGCAATCTTTGACATCCTTTGGCTTATAGACACAGTAGTTCTCTGATCTCTTATGTTCACACTGCTTTCTCCTTGCATGCATCTCTTTACATGCATTCTTTCCATGAAGATACCAGCCATATTGGATTAGGGGCCTGCCCTCCTCCAGGATAACCTCATCTTAACTAATTACATTCCCATCGACTCTATTTCCAAATAAGGTTACATTTTGAAGTACTCAGGGTTAGGACTTAACACATCTTTTTGGGAGACACGATTCAAGTCATAACAGTCAGAGAGTCAAAAAGGAAAGAGGAAAGGCAAGGCAAAGAAATAAGGAACAGAAAGAAGGTCACTTAATAAAGATCTGATTTCTGATTTTCTACAAACATGTTGATGTTTGTCCTAATCACCGTATCTAAATTATAACCTTCATTGGAGGCTAATCAGTATAGTAGTTAGAATATAGGTTTCAGCAGTTCTAATAATGAAATGTCATATCAAAAGATAAAATGGAAGTTTATTTTCTCTTCAGTTAATCATCTGAGAATAAGCAGTTGAAGGATGATTTAGCTATCAGGGATTATCAGGGACCCAGGCATCTTTTATATGATTTTCATCTTTAACATGAAGCTTCCATCTCCAGTTCTTGCCATCATGTCCATTACACAGCTATTAGGAAGGGAATTGGAGCAAGGGAACACATGCCTATTTCTTTTGAGAGAACAGGTGGGGAAATACAACATATCGCTTCTCTCATCCCTCTGACTAAACTTAGTCAGATGGCTATTCCTAGCTGCCAGATGCATTCCTGGGTTTTACTCAGGCTGAGAAACATGGTCCTGTCCCTGTGCCAATTATCACTCTGGAAGAATGAGAGAGCAGATATGAAACGGTCACTAACTGTCTCTGCCACATCCAATTGACACAACACTCCTCAGCCTCTTACATCATCCCTTTTACTATTCTTATGAAATTGCTCACTTTCAAGTTTCGAAGATTTAATTCAGTCCTTAACCCTTTTGGCTTCTCTGCAACATTTTTTTTTTAATTGACTTTCTTGGAATTCTTTGTACTCTCCTAATTTTCCTAATTGTTTCTTCTTCTTAGTAATAGTATTTTCTGGCTTTCCTCTTTCTCCCTCTTCCCAAGAGTAGATATTACCCAAAGCCAGACTTTCCATGCTGTTTTCACCATCCTATATGTATATATGCCCTCCTTTGTGCAAAGTCATTAACTTCTTTGATTTTTACTCTTGGTTTGAGATTGGTGCTTCCCATATCTCCACATTTTGCTCTACTTTCTCTCCAATGTCCCCACTCCACATTTTCCACTGTGTGCTGGACTTTGCTACCTGGACATCTTATCAAATCTCAGACATCCAAAACTAGATTCGCCATCATCATCTAAATTTCTCTTCCTTTTACTCTGGCTCTTGTTTATACTGCTATTATCACTCAATGTTTTAGGATTTTTATTTATTTTTAAAAACTCTTTCTTCCTCTTTCTATCCAGTCAATCAGTTAAGTCATGTCCATTTCACTAATAGAATTTTATACAATCCCACCTTCTGACCCATGCCCGAAGCTGGTTCTGGTTCCAGCCTCCATTATCTCTCAGTCTTGATGACTCTAATAGCCTCGGTTACTTCCCCCATTCCAATTCTATCTATAATAATACTGAGATGTCAAAAGCACATTTGAAAAAGATCAGAAAAAGTATAATATCTTTGGGACAAATCATGAATTCAGTTCACAATAGAGGAATTTTTTAAATTTTTTACTCTTTTTTAGATACTTAGATGAATCATCTTATGGAATACTCAGTGAAGCTAATTAACAACTTAGTAAATCAAGCATATACCATATGCCAAGCACTGTACCAACTTTACCTTATTTTAATCTCACAAACTAAAAAGGTGTCTTTTTTGCATTTTGCTCTTCATTTATTTTCCTTCTCCAACAAAAACCTTCTGAGCAAGTTATATATAATAGGGCCAGTTAGTAGAGAAGGAGCCCGAACATCTTCAGAGAAGACATAAGAAAGCATGGCTTAAGATTAAACCTGATTTTTTTACTTCACTCGTTTTGTTTTTTTACTATTATTAGTTTATATTAGTTTCAGGAATACAGTACAATGATTGGACATTTATATAATTTATGAAGTGACCCCTCTGATTACTCTAGCACCCATTTGGTACTACACATAACCGTTACGATAATATCAACTATATTCCCTATGCTGTGTTCTATGTCCCTGTGACTGTTTTATAACTATTAATTTGTACTTCATCCTTTCACCTTTTTCACCCAACCTCCCAAATCTCTCCTCTCTGGCAATCACCAGTTTGTTCTCTGTATCTGTGAATCTGTTTTTGTTTAGTTTATTTGTTACTTTCGTTCCTTAGATTCCACATATAAGTGAAATCACATGGTTTTTATTTTTGACTTATTTCGCTCAGCATAATAACCTCTAGATCCATCCATGTCATTGCAAATGGTAAGATTTCATTTTTTATGACTGAGCAATATTCCATTGTGTGTGTATGTATATATACATATATATATACACCATAACTTCTCTATCCAATCATCTATTGATGAGCACTTAAGTTGCTTCCTGTCTTGTTCCATATCTTGGCTATTGTAAGTAGCACTACTGTGAACATAGGGGTGCAAAGATCTTTACATATTAGTGTTTCAGTTTGTTTTGGATAAGTATCCAGAAATGCAATCGCTGAGTCAAAAGGCAGTTCTATTTTTAATTTTGGAGGAAACTCCAAACTGTTTTCTGTAGTAGCTATACCAATTTGCATTCCGACCAATAGTGAACAAGGGTTCTCTTTTCTCCACATCCTTGCCAACACTTGTTTTTTGATTTATTGATGATAGCCATTCTGACAGGTGTGAGGAGATATGTCATTGTGGTTTTAATTTGCATTTCTCTGGTGATTAGTGACATTGACTATCTTTTAATATGTCTATTGGCCATCTCTATTTCTTCTTTGGAGAAATACCTATTTCATTCTTCTGCCCATTTTTTGATTAGATTGTTTGTTTTATCAGATATATCATAAGCAAATATCTTCTCTCATTCAGTTGATTGCCTTTTCGTTTTGTTGATGGTTTCCTTTGTTGTATAAAAACTTCTTAGTTTGATGTAGTCCCATTCGTTTACTTTTGTTTGTTTACTTTTGTTTATTTCCTTTGTTCAAGGAGACAAATCAGAAAAAAATAGTAGTAAGAGCAATGTCAAAGAGTTTACTGCCTGTGTTTTCTTCTAGGAGTTTTATGGTCTCAGGGCTTACATTTAAGTCTTTAATCTGTTTTGAGTTTATTCTTATATTTATAGTAAGAAGGTGGTCCAGTTTTCCCAGCACCATTTGTTGAAGAGACTGTCTTTGTCATAGATTAAATGACCTCCTTTGTCATTGATTAAATGACCATATAGGTGTGGATTTATTTCTGGGTTCTCGATTCTGTTCCATTGATCTATGCATGTCTGTTTTTATGCCAGTACCATGTTGTTTTAATTACTACAGCTTTGTAGTATAGTTTGATATCAGGTGGTGTGACACCTCCAACTTTGTTCATCTTTCTCAAGATTGCCATGGCTATTCAGGATCTTATATGGTTCCATCTAAATTTTTGGAATTTTTGTTCTAATTCTCTGAAAAATTCCATTGGTATTTTGATAGGGATTGCATTGAATCTATAGATTGCTTTGGGTAGGATGCCATTTTAATGATGTTGATTCTTCCTCTCTATGAGCAAGGTATGTGCTTTCATTTATTTGTATCTTCTTCAATTTCTTTTTTCAATGACTTGTAATTTTCCAAGAAAGTTATTTTATCTCCTTGGTTAATTTGATTCCAAAGTATTTTGTTATTTCTAATGCAATTATAAATGTGGTTTCTTAATTTCTCTTTCTGATAGTTCATCATTGGTATATAAAAGTATAACAGGCTTCTGAATATTAATTTTATATTCTACTTCTTTACTGAATTCATTTATCAGTTTTAACAGTTTTTTGGTGGAATATTTAGGGTTATCTATCTATAGTATCATGTAATCTGCAAATAATGACCGTTTTAGTTCTTCCTTTCCCATTTGGATGTCTTTTATTTCTCTTGTCTGATTACTGTAGCTAAGACTTCCAATACTATGTTGAATATAAATGGTGAAAGTGGACATCCTTGTCTTGTTCCTGATCTTAAGGAAAACATTTTTAGCTTTTCTCCATTTAGTATAATGTTAGTTTTAGGTTTCTCATATATGGCCTTTATTGTGTTCAGATATGTTCCCTCTATTCTCACTTTGCTGATAGTTTTTATTATAAATGGATGTTGAATTTTGTCAAATACTTTTTCTGCATCTATTGATATGATCGTATGATTTTTATATTTCAATTTGTTAATGTGGTATATCACATTAATTGATTTGTGGATATTAAACCAATCTTACATCCCAGGAATAAATCAAAGTTGATCATGACATATGATATTTTTAATGTATTGCTGAATTCGGTTTGCTAATATATTACTGTGGATTTTTGCATCAATGTTCATGAGGGATATTGACCTATAGTTTTATTTTTTGTAATGCCTTTGGTTTTAGAATTGGGATAATGGTGGCCTTGTAAAAAGAGTTAGGGAGCCTTCCCTCCTCTTGAATTTTTTGGAAGTGTTTGAGAATAAGTGTTGATTCTTCTTTGAATGTTTGATAAAATTCATCTATTAAGCCATCCAGTCCAGGACTTTGTTTTTTAGAAGGTTTTTGATTACTGATTCAGTTTTGTTGGTGGTAATTGGTTGGTTCAGATTTTCTGTTCCTTCTTGATTCAGTCTTGGGAGATTGTATGTTTCTAGAAATGTATCAGTTCCTCCAGATTGTCCAATCTGTTGGCATATAATTGCATATAGTATTTTCTAATAATCCTTTGTATTTCTGTGGCATCCATAGTTACTTCTCTTTTTTCATTTGATTTTATTTATTTGGGTTATCTCTCCTTTTTTATTGTTGAGTCTAATTAAATGTTTAATTTTGTTTATTTTTTTAAAGAATCAGCTCTTGGTTTCATTGATCTTTTGTATTATTTTTCTAGACTCTATTTTGTTTATTTCCACTCAGATCATTATTATTTCTTTCTTTCTATTCACTTTGGGTTTTGTTTGCTGTTCTTTTAAGTGTGAGGTTAGGTTTGAGATTTTTCTTCTTTCTTGAGGTAAGCTGTATTGCTATGAGTTTCCCTCTCAGGACTTTTGCTGTGTCCCATAGATTTTGAAAGTAAGTCCTTTTATTGTTCTCATTTTATACATTAAGAAATTAAGATCCATTAAGAAAACGTGGCTTTAAGAAATTAAGTAATTTACTCAGGGTCTGACTCTGAATACATAGGACTAGAATTTGAAGTAATAAATTTTCAGAATATCCTCTCTTAACCATTAACATACACAACCCCATAGCAATCCTAGAAGGTCATTACTGCCATCACCATTTCATAAACCAGGGATGTTATGTAAACCTCACAACATCACAGCCTTAATATCATCCAAGTTAACCAGACTCCAAAGTCTATCTTTCGCTTTATACAACTTCCCTTTTATTTTCCATGTTTATAAGCTACTCCTTGGTCCCAATCAGATATTTTGCATTCGTGGATTAGAAGTTAAAAGGAACTGATAAAAGAGTGGCAATGTGTCAGCTCCACATCATCCACAGTTTTCGTGAGACATCCAAAGTGTATACACTCCTCTTGTGTTGGCACCAACTTTATTTATAAAATCAAACGTGCTAGTTTATTGAACTTCCGCTTAAGAATGTCTTTTTCTACATTACCATCTGGGTTTTCTGGCCATTTAGAAGATGTGGTAGGTCCCTGTTGGACTTTATTTCAAGCTCGCAATTGCTGGGATTTTAAGTTATTGTGTTCATTTAGCTTATGCTGGCCTTACATAAAAAGTGAATTTGTTGTATCAAATAGGAAAGATAAAATAAAAAGGAGAATCAGGTCAAGTCAAACTTTCTCAACATCTGAGTCCAGGCAATGGGATGGTAGATCTTCTGTCCTCTTCTGACTACTGTTGAGTCAATATCCTAGTCTTCTAGTTTGCTCATTGTCTTAAAATTCAGCAAAAAAAAAAAATCAACAAAGGCTGGGTCTCTGATAACTTCAAATTATATGCATGCCAAGGTACTTTGAAGTTAATGTGGGTGGGTTAGTTTTTTAATATTTATAAATACTTATGATATATAGGTTGGAACTCTGGACTCCATCTAAAAGGAAACAGCGGTCTTTATTGGCTGTACTTGTCAACTTAGTAAGTATAAAAAAGCAAAAAGATATCAAGTTTTAGAAACATGAGATGGACAGAAGCGAAAGAATTCTTTTGATAAATTTAATTCCAAGAGACAGGGTGGAAGACAGAAGGGTGATACTCAGTTTAGTTCACTGGAGACTAGAAACCAAAATCAGTTTTCTTGGTTATTGAAAAATGTGTTTCATTAGTATAGCAAGGAAAAATACATTCAAGCACTTTGTGTTATACATGAAGAGTCTCAAGGGGGAAAATAATAATACAAATATAAAACCAAATTGCTATTAATGAAGACAAACTTCAGTGCTATATCTCTGACCACTCTTCCCTTGTACTCTAACTATAGCCTTGATAAACTGCTTGATATTCCATCTTCCTAGAATAGTCTACTTGTCTTGCATACATGCACACACACGCACACACGCACACACTCACTCTCTCTCTCTCTCTCTCTCTCTCTTTCTCTCTCTTTCTCTCTCTGTCTATTACCTTTCTCCTAGCTTAGATGTTATTTCTTCCAGGAAATCTACTGCAATGTCCCTAAGACCATATAAAGTACCATCTTTAATACCCTAAACTACTGGGGTAGTAAGGGTCACTCCATACAGAATTGCTCTTCTTCCATTTACCTCTAAGTTTTTTGATGATAGGAATTTACTGTGCCTTTATTGTATCCTTAGGGATTAGCATAATGCCTGCCACAAATTATGTAGACAATCTATAGAAATTTGTCGAATGAATGCAAACATTTTGCAATGGAGACAGCAAGTACTATCGACATCAGGGTTTCAAGACATATTCTTTTCTAAACTACATTTCCTAGGATAAAACTAGTTTCAATTATTGCAAAGAGCTATTAAGTTGGATATGCAGATATTATTGCTTGCCTGTTGTGGTAACTATTAAAGCTAATCACAAGTATACTGCTTCTCTCCTTTACTTAACGAAATGTGAGAAGTGATATGTGTCACTTCCAGGTGGAAGCTTTAGGAGCTGGCGCATGATTCCCCATGTCCACTTCTCCAACCATGGAAGCATGTGTTGAATAAGAGCATCAGTCAGAATGAGTCCCTGAGTGAGGCAGTATGAAAAAATTCTCCAGCTGACCCCAATGAACATATGGTGAAATCAAGAAATAAATCTCTAATATTGCAGCACAACAGACTCAGTTTGGCTGACTCACTTAGAGAACAGCTACTTCCACCATCTCTTCTTTCTTGCTATCAAAACTTGCATCTTCTCTAGAGGCAGAAAATACCAAATATTATCTTTTTCAGCGTTTCTTGAAGCTGCGAGACACAATTCTGGACAAGAAAATATAAGGGAAATTCTACTTGTGTTTCTACTATTTTCTACCTTCTACAAAAAAGAAAAGGTTTGAAGAGAACTCTCTTCTTCCTTTTTGCTGCTGCATGTAATTGTATGAAGATACAATATAGCCTAAGAGGAAATATACACTATAATATACAATATAGACTAAGAGGAAAAGACTAAGAATTAAAGTTGATAAGTTAAGAAAAAGCCAGTGACATCAATGAGTGGCTACACTAAACTTGAATTTGTCGCCTCAAGAATTATTACTATGGCAGACTGTAAATATTTTTAGTGTTTGGACTCCTGTTGACCAGGAATATTTTGTTACTTACAGCTGCCTGCACTCTAATTAGCAGTATGGAGAATATGCCAATTTCCCTCTCTGGCATACTATACTACATGAAATTCCAAAAGCAGGTACAAACCATCAGGTTAGACTGGGATACCCAGGAATCAAAAACATTTGGAAGAACTGAAAATATGAAAGAATCATCTAACGCCAAAATCTTTTTGCTAAAGATGAAATCCATGCTAATATTAGAAAAAGACATATGCATGCTCATACTGGAGGAGAAGCATTAAGAGGGTAAATGGGGAAAAGATATTTAGAAGTATATTCATTCTTGGCTTTTTTGTTCAGAATTAGCTCATAAAACAATTTTTCAATTAATCACATACCTAGAAAACTCTCAGTTGCCCTAGTAGTAATAAATGCCAACCATATGTATTTTGTCAGCAGTAAATCTGTGGAGGGCAGGAAGGAACTGATGAAGTGGTTCCCTTATGTTTGGGTGGTTACTTACAAAGGTCATTTATACCATTTTCCAACCTGATTTACATGGAATGGAATCCATCACCATTTGTTCCACCTCTTAAAAAGAAAAAAAAAAGTGTTCATTTGTCTATATCATCTGTCATTAGAAAATACTTTCCCAAGTGTAATTATTAATTTATTATTAAACATTCTATTGAATATTGATAATTTACATAATACTCATTGAAAAATATAGAAGGATCATTCAGTACTTTTTGAAGAAGTCACAGCATCCTTAAAATTTAGAGAGAGTACAACAAATAAAACTCAGACACTTTGAAATCAGAAGGAAAATCTTCTCCAAAACAATTCTCTCACCAACCCAATCCCCTTTTCTCTACATTCTCCACTAATTTCAGGAGTTTTCTCCAATGAGCCACTCATAGCAGCAGCCATAGACACAGATTGTATCTATGTTTTTATATTAACATATCAGATCAGCCTCTTCGTGGGATTCTTTGTGCTCCAGTGAATATAATGCAGGGATCTTGTCTTATTTTTGTATAAAAACTGTAGAAATGGAACTGCATGAGCTGGAAGAGATGGCAGCTAGTGAGGAAACAGGTTTCTGTGGGTTATTTGGGGCAAAGAGTACTGGTGGAGAGGGGGTGGGGTGCAGAAGGATCATCAGCAGGCAATACAATGGCTGCCTTGACACAGCTGCAAGTAAACAATAAGGTATTGTTTCAATGAGGAGCTTGAAGGTGGTGGAAAAAGCTTCAATGAGGAGCATGAAGGTGGTGGAAAATCATTTGAAAAATTTTCTGAGTCATGAGAAATACTCTTTAAAATTATATCATGAGTTCTATTGTAACTTATGTGTCTGAGATCAATTACTTTCAGAATTACTTGTTCTTTCAGGCCTCTGAACTTTCTCACTAAATACTGTGA
The DNA here is from genome assembly GCF_902729225.1 of Pteropus medius. Lineage (NCBI taxonomy): Eukaryota > Metazoa > Chordata > Mammalia > Chiroptera > Pteropodidae > Pteropus > Pteropus medius. The sequence continues at coordinate 30,130,462 of NW_024344378.1, read as the reverse complement.
GGTCATTAGGAAAAAAATGATCACTACACCTTTTGGAATTCTGATTAGCTAATTTCCAGCTATTAGTTTCCACAGAAACAGCCTGAGTAAAGATTCATCAAAAAGTGTTCCAGGTTCATTCTAGTGCAATACAGCATGTCTAAGTGTTACATAAGTGGATGTTAATATTATCATTATTAATATCATACTATTTTCAAACTTTAAAGTTTGTTTTTGAAATAAAGGTTGATTTTTCCTTAAAATGCTAAATCTTTCACACACTTACAAAAGCATGACTTGGTTTCTGAAAATTTCCTTTGCAGCCTGGGAGCACCTACTTAACTTGGATAATTTTAGATGCAATTAGTACCTTCAGCAATCAGTGTCAGACTGCCACATCTCATTCTTAGGGACATTAGGCTGAATATTTCATAATGCCCCCCCAAAACTTTCAAAACAGCTTTTTCCAAATTGTCTAGCCTCTTTCCCCCAAAATTAGAGTACCTAACACAAATGATATAAGATGTGACTTTAAGATTACCAATTTTTATATCCCTCCCCAGAATTTATATATCAAATTGATGGTTTTCTCCTTCAAAATAGTCACCATTTGACTCTTACATATTTATCCCAAATATGATCTTACTAATTGATCTCACTAAGTGTCCTTGTACCAGACACTTGTACAATGCTGGTATCAGAGTAAGTTTTAAATATTTTATGACTAAATGATGACTGAGTGAGTGAGAGAGGGAGAGTGAGTGAGTGATTAAAGAACAAATAAATGAATTTCGAGCCTCCCCTTTGAAGACTCCCTTCCAAGCCAATACCACTTTCATTTTAATATCTACACTAATGGCAAAGCTTTGTGGTTTAGGGGTGAATGTGGTGGAAACAGTCAAAAAACTTGTGAATAAGAGACACAATTTAGTAGAATAAGGGCACTTAAGGAAACAAAAAGCATGATCAAAATATTGCAAGTCTGACTTTCTGTAATTGAGCTCTCAGGGAAATTCCAGAAATGATTTGAGTATCAACAACAAATCTAGATTAGGCATAACAACTATAAAGCGACTGCTTTGAAAGGCTATGCTCAATAGAAGAACTGGAACACTAATTTTCATGCTACTTTTCTCTAATTGGGCTTATATATTTATGGTCAATGTTTGTATATTATTTTTAAATGTAACTGCAGGGAAAGGTCCTGTAGCCTTATGCTAATCTTAAATCCATGAAACTTTATTTTTCCCATCTGTAAAATGAAGGATCAAACTATATGATCTATTAAAACTTCCAATGCTAACATTCAATAATTCTATAAATAAATAGTTAAACTTTGTTCACACATCTTCAACCACTCTTATTAACATTTCAGTTTTATATTAGGGGAACTATTCCTTTAAATAGCCACAAGGTCCCAAGGGAGATCATGCTGTAGACCATGAGATACAAAGCTGCTAGAGCAAGGTGAATGGGATACACATATCATCACAAACTTATCACACACACACACACACGCACACACACACACACACACACACACACACACACACTCCTCTGTCCCATTAGCAGTAAACTATCTTTTCCCAAACTGGGACATTTATGGAAGTCATAATAGTTTACATTCACATGAAATCAGTCATATAAATTATACAGAGCAGAACTGCTCTTTAAATGATTTGTCAACTTTTTACTAAGTAGTTACAACTTCAAAAACGGAAGAAGTGCTTTCAAATGAAAGTATGACAGCGGGCTTGAGAAAGTCCTGCTTCCGACTGTGTCCAAAGTATCTTATTCTGTAGATTCCAGGCTGGGCAGTATCTGGGATATGCCATTGTATCGTTGCATTGCTAAGACCCAGTAATCCCTTGTGCCAATAGAAACTGTTGGTAGGAAACAAACAGACAAACCCAAATTTACTCTTTAAAATGTGTGATTAAAAAACATGTATTACTCATTAAATGAATATTTAGGGAGCACCTACCATAAGTAAGGCACTGGTCTAGATATTGAGAGTATAGCAATGAACAAAACAGAGATAAATACTTACTTTCTGGAAGTAAACCATTAATGAAGAGCCATTTGCAGAAGAAATACCTTTACTCGTTCCACCTAACTACCTAAACTTTAACCAACCTAGGAAGCCTTACCTGATATTCAGAACACAGTCGTCTCCTGCTTTAGAACTCCTAAAGCATCCTTTTAGCCCTTGTTATCCTCTGCTTCAACTGACACTTCTTTTCACATGTAGATTCAATTGTTAAAAATACGTATTTAATGAGCACATGTGCCAGACTGTATTCTAGAGATTCTGGGGAGACAGTAGTGAGCGAGACAGACATGGTCCAAAGTTTCTGTGTTTCTCAATGATAGAAGAAAGGCAATAAGCAAGTAAACCACAAATAGTTTTACAAGTGATAAATGAAATGAAGAAAGACAGAGGTATCTCTAAAGAAATGTCACTTGAACTGAACCCACAACGTCTAGAGGAAGAATATTCTAGGAAGAGGGAACACAGAATGCAGTGTCTGAAGCAGGAACAAACTTGGTACAGCCAAGGAACAGAATGCAGATCAGTGGAATTAGGGCGCAGTAAACCGTGAGAGAGTAGTTGGGATGATAGAAACAGATGAAGTCAGATCACATGGGTCCTTGTAGACCATGATGGTGGGTTCAGATGCTCTTCGAGATACAGTTAGGCTAACTGACTGATAGCCTCAGGTATGTAGAGAGTAAACCCCTCGACATTCTGTGTTTCTCAGTGATAAGTCCAGTGCTCTCAATGAATAGTTGATGGCATTGCTGCTGATGAACAAGGCAGAGGCCTACACATCCTCGATGTTGACTGCTATTCTGATTTGGGGCTTTTGAAAATAAATAATTCTTTTTTTATTATCTGTATAACCTTATTTTAACAATAAATATGTTTTTATGACTTGTTTAAAAAATCACCCATACTCTAGAACCCTGAAGATCAAAAGAAAAATTATGCCCATATTTTATATATTGCTATCAATTGGGCCACAACATGATCAAATCTCTATTTTAGTTAACCATGTGAATCGAACCAACATACAAATAATCAGTTAGAGATGATCTAAATTAGAAACAAATTGCCAAAAATTTTGCCCATTTTCATGCCATTGTCCTGTGGTAAAATTTATAAAATTGAGAACAGTGACATTTTATTTTAGACACATTTTCAAAACTTCAAAATATTTGATCGGCTCGGTATTTGGCAAAAAAAAAGGCACAGAGATATATATGTCTCTTTGAAGAAACTCTATGAACATATTTCTTTCTTACTTTAGTCAGTAAGACTTAAACACTCAAGCTTCTCATGCTTTAGTAATTCAAATGAAGAATCATTGACCATATATAAATACACAATATATGTTGGCTAATGACTCATTATTTTCCCAGAAGGAATGTCAGGATCTACAGAGTTATCTCAACACCTTCATCCAGCACTCCTTCCAACCAATTTGCAAGAAGGCTAGACAGTTTTGGGGGTGATATGTATGACCGTGAAAAAAATACTAAATTAACAGATGTTTATAAGAATGGAGGCTACAACCTCATTAGCACCTAATCTTACAGAAGCACATATCACACTGTTTTGTAGAAAAATAGAATCAAAATGAAGTCTAATAAATTAACTAAATATGGCCAGATGACTTCTTGGGGATTTGAAATCATTAATATCATGTATTGAGCTAGTCTTCCCATTTTTCTTCTCTGCATTAATAACCAATGGTTTTCAAGGCTTGAATGACAAAATATTCAGTAGACATGCTCACCGAGTCTCCCAGGAGGCATCATTATGTATTATCTGCCATGTTGCTGAAGTTGCCTCATATTTCTCCACAGTGAGGAAAGTCTGATGGGTCTGAAATGCAATTAATAAAACTGATCACACACTGAACAGTCACAGAAGGAACCTGTCTGCAAATACTCCGCTTGTTGACTGTATGCAAATCTACCAATGGCTTATGTGAAAATGATTTAGAATTTCCATCCAAATTCTTAGCTGTTCCTCTTAACATTCTATGCAATGTCTTCAGAATATCAATTTATCTAGTCTATTAAAAACCATGACATTTTTTTAGAAAGTTGAATGAAGCATAATTTTAGAGCTGATAGCAAATTTTAGAAATTAGGGCAAAGAAGAGACAGAATAAAACTTGAGATTTAGAAAAGGCACAAGTCAAACCTTTCATGATATGTTTATTGATCTACATTCCAAGATGTTCTCTAGTCACCTCAAGATTTAGGAAGGAAAATGGGAAAGTTTTCTCATCTTTCTATCTTCATGTATATGATTTATCAGTAAATATACCTCCCTGAGTGAAGAAATTAAAAAGAATGTATAAATTTTCTTTGTCCTGAGGTGCTAAAAGCAATTCCTGTATTTCTTCATAATAGATTTCTAGAAACCATACCATAAGCAAAGTTTATTTTCCATTGGAAAATTGCTATAATAATTTATTTCAGACCAAGAATTTAGCTTCAAGTGAAGCACGAATTAGAATAATATAACAAATTAAAAGATACAAAGCCCCTAAATCTCAAATTTTCCACAAAATTCTTTAGATTGTGGCCATTAGGGACACAACTTATCTCTAAATCATCTTTCTCCATCATAAACCCTTACACCTGCAATTTACAGGTGTTCAAATAAAACTTTGCTGAAAGGATCACTCATTTACAGCTGTACCACGGGATCATTTCAAATTCTTCTCTAATTACTCAACTGATATTCAATTATATTCAATAAAGAAGCTTTCATAACCACAGTGACTTGTAAAGAGAGCTATTTCTGGCCATTTAGGGCAGAGCGACATTGGGGAGACCATGAATGGGTTAGGAGATAGAGTGGGCCCTCATGTATAGGTCTAGAGTACAGTTTTGAGAACAAGTCTAGGCCACTGCATACATAAGTTATGACTATCCTTTCCTCCACCTTCCAACCTTAATGTTTTCCAGATACACAATTAGTTAATACAAGCTATTAATCTTTCTAGGCCTCAGTAAAATAGGGATAATAAAACAGAACTCATTGGGTAGTAGTGAAGATTAAATTAGATTCATATGATAATGTATGTAAAGTACTTAGTCTAGTACCTACAAAAGTAAGCATTCAGTAACAGTGGTGAGGATGTGATTATTACTAATGAAGGGCACTAAAAATTGTTTTATGCCTAGTCCCAGAGCATTCTTAGAAATTAATTCTATTCTTGCTATAGTGCTTTGAGTATTTTGTTCTCTTGCTTCTCCATGGCAATAATGGTGACAGTATTTCTCCACCCTAAAAATATCAAATGACAGCAAATTCTGCAGTTTTACTACAATAGTTTGATGTCAATATTAAAATAATGTTATAAACATGTAAATATTCCGGCACAGCTTGACTGTTAGAGAAATTATTTCAAACAGGTATATGTTAATTATCTAAGCAGTAGAACACTTTTCTCCAATGTCTTTTTGACAATGTCATATTGCCATAATTATTTCACAGCAATAATAATATTTTAATGAGCAGAAATGGGAAGACTCATTTGGAAGAAAGGTATTTTGGGTTATAAGTGACAATGGGCCCTGGTTAGAATAGCTTATCAATAGAGCGAATGCTTCCTCAGTCATAGTAAAAAAAAATCTGACCTTAAAATCACTTTCATATACCCACTCTCTTTTTCTTCTATATTTCTTTATGGTTTGAATTTTTACAACTAGATTGTCTAGTTATTGCTCATGTAGTTATAAGAATATTCTAAGGGAGCTGCAGAGGAGTAAAATTACTTAGTTTTATTAATAGGTTTATACAGACATATACTTCATCATATGTACATGTGTGTCATATATACATATATACAATAGAACAAAAAAGAGTGAGATGATATGTAACAAACTATTAACAGTGATTATCTCTAAAAAAGTTTATGGAAAGTGGGGTCCTTCTACATTCTATCTTAAACACTTCTATATTATCTGTTTTTGCACTGAACATCTATTTCTTGTGTCATTTTTCATGATTAATAAATAAATATCCTATTAGGACTGGTAGCAAAGAGTAGGGAAATGGACAATACAAGATAAAGTAAAGCACATGGGTCAGGCCTCCAAGCCAGTAGAGCATCCACCCAGGGATCAATGGTCATTCCAACAGGAGATGTAGGACCAGAGGCAGCAGTGCTAGAGGAGAAGGAGAGCAGCCAAAGAGTGAGTGGGAAAAAAACAAAGATACACTTCACCCTTGACCCTTTGATTATGTTACCAAATTTAGTAGTTTTTAAATTAAGATTGTATTCAAATTTACATCTTCTCAAGAGACAATGTAGTACTCTATGGATTGAGCTATGCGGGGTCCTAGGCAGAACCAGTTAAATGTTTCCTGTGTGCTTTTTGTACAGACTCAGTTCCACATTAACTGTTTCCACTGAAAATTTCTCCATACCTGCAAAATCAGATGAAAAGCCAGTTGAGACATTTTATCTTCCTGTTGTTAAACTGTATAGGGATATTCAAGTGAATGAAAGGCTAAAAGGTGAATTTAAATTTGTACAAAGAATTATCAATGCTTACCCGATTTTCTGCTGAATTCTTTGGGTTAGCACCTACAAATATAACTTCAGCAACTTCTCCCTGAAAATAAAAATTTATTTTGTGAGTTCTAATAAAAGTATCTTTGTTGTACCCATATTTGGGCCATTATTTATGAAATTTTCTAGGATTCTGAGTACCTATATAAATCCTATTCTATTTAATCAAGTGAGTTATCTTCTGAGAATATTAGATAAAGTACTCTTGCAACAATGAACACAGGAATTTGAGGCCAGTGAATTTTCTTTTGGTAGATTCAGATATTGGTGAAGATATAGAGCTGTCATTCATATTAATCACTGCACATTAAAATGTCTTCTTCAGTCTTTGATATTTTCTTATACCTCACACATGTAGGAGATGCACTGAATTTAAAAAAGAGCAGTCAAAACTTAACATGGTAGATTTATGCTTGCATTATACTTAACAGCTATAATACACAAGGAGTGACATGGTATGTATTTACCTTCCCTCCTGAAAGAATTTTAAAAACTAGACGAATGTGGAAACAATGGTTTAAAAGACTGTGGGCATCAGGCAATGAAAACAGTGATCCTTGAGTGACAGAAAACAGACAAGATGAGCCCTACAAATGCCCCAGCTTAATGCCTTCAGAGAGTTTACAGTCCACAGCACAAAGAAGCAAAATTCAAGCAGAGCAAAGGCAGTCTATCTAAGTCAAAGAATAGATGTGCGAATCCATGAAGACCAAAGAGTCTTGAGTTCACAGGGTGGAGTAACAGAGAGAAGAGAGCTATACAGAGAGAGAATTTAGGAGATTTGCAGAAGACTCTCAACAACGATGCATGCATGTAAGGGAACTACCTTCAGTCAAGAAAAGAATCACTTGAAAGAATTAGGAGAACAATCTCAGGCTCATGCAGAATTGTGAAAAGCTCCTGTTCTCACCAGACAAACTGGGAAACCTCATAATTCAAGAGTTTTACCTCAGTATATGAGAGAGAGATTTTCCCTAGAATAAAACCTCCTTTGGCTCTGTCTAAAAAAACTTCCTAAGACCCAGAGTTATTAAATTCTTTCCAAGTAACTTAATAACACCCAGAATCAAAGCTTAAAAAAATATTTACAGGAATAGAAAAACCTCCAGTACCTAACAAGATGATATTCACAATGTCTGTGATATCTCATAAAAAATTGCCAAGAATATAAAGAAGACAGACTTATGCATAATAAGAAAACTCTCAATCAAAACTGACCCATAAACAAAATACATGATAGAATTAATAGACAAGGACACTAAAATAGTTCTTATAACTGTATTTTGTATGTTCAAAAAGCTAGCAGAGAAAATGAACATAAGTAGCTAACCACAAGATTTAAAAAATGACTAAATCCAAGCCTCTAGAGATGAAAACTGCAGTCTAAAAAGAAAATACGCTTGACAGAATTTTCAAATTAGACATTGTAGAAGAAAACATAACTGAGTTTGCAGATGTATCAATAGAAACTACACAAAATAAAAAATGGGAAAACTGAAGAAAGTTAATAGAACAGCAGTGAGCTGTGGCACAACTTCAAGCTGCCTAATGTATGGGTAACTGGAGGTCCCAAAAGATAGAATAAAGACATTCAGAAAAAGTGTTTTAAGAAAAAAATGGACAAAATTTTACAAAGTTACTGGAAAGTCTAAGAAACTCAATGAACCCCGAAGCACAAGGAACATAAAGAAAATGACATCAAGCATCATTAAAATCAAATTGCTTAAAATTGGAAATAAAAAAAAAAAAATCCTAAAAGCAACGAGAAAAAAATATAATGCACAGAGAACACACATAAAAATGGCAGCAAATTTTTTTCATTGACAACATTGCAACCAGAAGACAGTAGAGCAACATCTTTAAGGTAATTAAAGAAAAAAACTCCTAACCAAGAGTTCTATAAACATGAAAATATCATTCAAGAATAAAAGCAAAATCAAGCATTTTCAAAAACAAAAGGAGAAAACAAAAATGTCAAAAGATATCCTTCAAGCAAACAGAAAATGATACTGGATGGATATTTTGATCTACACAAAGAAGCTAAAACCCCAGAAACTGTTAATGTGTGAGTAAATAGAATTTTTCTCTTTTCAAATCTCTTTAAGAGATAATCTACAGTTTAAAGTAAAAAATAAGAATAATCCAGGGAAGAGTCCATAACATGTAGAAGTAAAATACATGACAACAATAGCACAGACTGGGAAGAGAGAACTGGAAGACCACCACTAGCCAGACTGATCAAGAAAAAAAGACAGAAGGCACATGTCATTGGTATCACAAATGAGATAGGTGATATCAATACAAATTTTATAGATATTTAAGAGATAATAAGGAAATATTATTAATGACTCTATGCCCATAAATTCAATTAGCTAGATGAAATGTAATGGACAAATTTCTTGAAATATAGAAACTACCAAAGATCACTCAAGAAGAAATAAATAACTTTAATAGTAAAAACATCAAATTATACACTTTAATTATGTATAATTTATTGTATGTCAATTATACATCAATTAAGGTATTTTTAGAATAACTGTTCCCTAAAAACAAGTCTTCTCACCACTCATCATGGTACACAAGATCTTTTAGAGTTAAGTTTCCACCTGCTCTTTCACCTTAAGCCCTCTATCATCTATACACCACAGAGGTGGCATGTCTTCATGGGCAAAATAAACTCCTACTCATCCTCCAAGACCTAGCTCAAACTGAAAACATTTTTTAATGAAAACTTTCCATGGATTCAAAACCCATGTTGACCATCTGAACAGAGATGTGCTATTCAATTATTTACTCTCCTGAATTCTATCATTAACTTTCCTGAATTATTGTCATCAATTTATTTTTATCTCCTTTTATTTGTTTTCACCAGTGAGATTACCAAATCAGCCAATCTAACCAATAGCAAATTGTTCCAACAAGAATTAATTAGAATCTCCTGCAAAAATTAATGTACTGCTTATATAGAGCAATCAGCACTACCACCAATATTACGGTTTATTTAACAAAATAAAGTTTATATCTGATATCTGATTAGCCAATTTGTCCTAATCCTTACAAGTATTCATTTCCTTTATTTTTTTCTACATTCACAATTCACTATTTACTCACACTCATCTTAACAATGAGAAACAATCCAAATACAGATACAACACGCAAATTTAAATGAAAGGGGTATAGAGCAGGAACTTCCGACATGACAGAATGAGGCAGTCAATATGTCTTCTCCCCTAAAAAGAAACTGTATACACACACACACATACACAAAACTGTCAAAAAATATATATTTTGGCACTTTTGATATCAAACACTGAGAAATGTTTAGTCATTAAAACTATCTAAGTTAAGATGAGCACAAGTATAATTCAACCAGAGTGGGAAAGGCCATGAAATCAACAGCTCTCCTGCTGCTGCTGCTGCCAGAAGGAATTCACTTGATTTGGAACACAGCCATGTAAAGTGGTGGTCCCAGGAGAAGGCAACATTGGGGGTTAGGAGCTAGAACTGGTGGCCTAGTCAGGGATTTAATAGTTTTGGGAAGGTAAGGTAATCTAGTGTTCTCTTCTGTGTGTGTGAATATTTTATTTAGTCATTTTTGTTTACAACTGAAACTCTGAGAATTCAAAATTAACATCCTTGCCTGTAAGCATCTTATAGACACCAGAAAAAGTTTCAACCTTATGTCCACACAGTTCTGCCGTGCTTTATCCAAATGAACCTTTATGAACCAGCTGCTATCCAGTTTCATGTGGACTCTCTTGCCCACAAATTCACTTGGTAAAAGCAAGTCCTCAGAGCGTGGCTTCTGTGATGCTTTTGCTCATTGTTTTGTACAGCTTTTTCAAGTTGGCTTAGGCAGAATTCTCCTCTGAACAATAAAGAGAACAAGCTTCCCACTGAACTTTTTCTCCAATTTGTGTACTAGTCAAACTTGGATTTTTCTGGAAAGACTTCAGTTGAGGAACACGAACAAAGATTATAATAGCTTTCCAATCCCCACCAATTCAGTTTCCTTGGCTGCTGTTATATTCAGCTCCCAGAGCTGGGCCCTGAGGTCCAAATTCATCTCCAGCTCAAGGAATGGCTAAAAGGTGCCAGACTCGAACTCGTCCGGCTTCTCACCATTGGGCTTCAGGATCTTCTTGCTTGAACTGAACATGGCCCTCTCCTTGCTGAGCACCGGCCTAATCACAGTGTTCTTGATAAGCAATCTTTCTATCCTGGACTGACCAGAGGCTGTGAGTATGCACAGCAGAGATCAGAGCAGACCCAAACCACACACACATCCATGGCCAATGGAGCCTGTGTGTAGGTGCAGAGGAAACATAAGTAACTCCAGTGGAAATTAAAAGCTGAGGAAAATTAGAAAATGGTCTGAAGTTTGAATACATACTCCAGCCCACACAGATCTATCAGCAGAGATTGAAGTTCTTACTCCTTGAGACATCTTACCATAAATTCTGACCATGATTTGGTTGAACATTAAGTGATGTAATCACAGGGGCAACATCATGAGAGCTAGACTTAAAAGTAAAATCGAGAAAAAGAAAAACTGAGCAAAGATATCAACAGTTACACATTGCAAGAGAGACAGGCTTTACTAAATTAGTCAAGTTTTAAATGAGCAAACAAACAAAAACAACAACTCTGTGGTGGGGACGTAAAGCTAGAATCCAAAGTTGGTACAAAAAATCACCGAATACTCAACAAAATATTATGAGATGTGCATTTTAAGAAAGTCCTGCCCATACTAAGAGAAAAACTGCCTCTCTCTGTGTCCAGATGTTCAATTTAGCAGAAGACTTCAAAGCGGATGTTCTAAAAACTAATATGTCATATTTAAAGAATTAAAGTATAATTAAAGTTCTCAAATAGAGAACTTCAATTAAGAGAATTCATTTTAAAAAAAGAACCAATCGGAAATTCTGATATTGGAAATAACAACAATGAAATGAAAAATTCACTTCAGGGGCTTAATATCAAATGTGAGATGACAGAACAAAGCATAGGTGAACAAATAGCTATTAATATAAATTACCCTATCTGAAGAATAGAGATGGAAAAAAATTAAAGAAAATTTAACAGAGCATCAGAAACATGTGGGACAAAATCAGCCAAAACAACAACCACTAAACAGAAGTCCTAGAAAAGACAAAAAATTATTCGAAGAACTAATGGCTGAAAACTTCCCAATTTTGATAAACATTGCCTTACATATATATCCAAGGAACTCAGTAAATTCCAACTAGGATAATCACAACATGATTCACATCTGCTATACATTATAGCAGATTAGCGGCAGACGTAAATAAAAAGAAAATCTTGAAAGCAGCAAGAGAAAAATAATTCATTACTTACAGGGATACTACAATAAGATTAACAATTGGCTTCTCAGAGAGTGAAGAACAGAAAACAACAGGATAACATATTTAAACTACTAAAAGAAAAAAATTTTCAACCAAGGATATAGCAAAATAATTCCTCAAACATAAAGGCAAAATAAAGCCATTCCAGATAAACAAAGGCTGAGAGAATTTGTTGTTAGCAGAACTGTCTTATAAAAAATATTAATGGAAATTCTCTAGGTTGAAAGAATGTGATGTTAGATGGTAATCCAGATTCTTAAAAAGACATAAAGAATACCAGAACTGGTAAATATATAGGTAAATAAAAAATATATAAATATACTTTCCCACATCTCTTAACTTCCTTAAAGGGCATAAGAGTATATAAAACAATAATTACAACACTGTATTATTTCATTTATATGTAGATGTAATTTATATGACAGTAATATCACAAAGGAAGGAAAGGAAAAAGAAATATATTAGACCAATCTCTTTATATTTTTTGGAATTAAGTTAGTATTATATTGAAAAGTTGGTTATGATTACTTAAGATGCATATTACATACCTGAGAAACAATAAGATATGTAAATTTGGTCTCTGCCTTCATTTCTTGGCACACATCTCCTAAAACCCTTGGAATCTACAAAGTGATATATCTGTTTATATGTTAACAATGATGACTGGTGGCTGGGGGCTTCTGAATAACCTTGAGATGAGGGCTAGTTGCCTAGGGAACCAACTCTGTGATTACAGAGTTGGAACTTTCAACTTTAATCCCCTGATCTCCAGGGAAGGGAAAAGAGCTGGAGGTTGAGTGAATGACCAATGGCCATTGATTTAATCAATTATACCTATATAATAAAACCTCCATAAAATCTCTAAAATACAGAGTTCAGAGAGCTTCCAGGTTGAATGCATGAAGATGCTGGGAGGGTGGGATCCTTGAAGAGGACATGAAAGCTCTATGTTCCTTCCCCCATACCTTGCTACATGCATCTCTTCCATTTGGCTGTCCTTGAATTGTATGTTTTTATAATAAATTGGTAATATAGTAAGTAAACTGTTTTCCTGAGTTCTTTGAGCCATTCTAACAAATCATTGCACCCAAAGAAGGGGTCCTGGGAATCTCCAGTTTATAGTCAGACAGTCAGAAGCACAGGTGACAACTTGGATTTGTCATTGATGTCTGAAGAGGGGGAAGGGGTACAGTCTTGTGAGACTGAACTCTTAACATGTAGAGTCTGCACCAATCCTGAGTAAATCATGTCAGAATTGACATGAATTGTAGGACACCAAGTTAGTATCCACAGAGAAATGGAGAATTGCTCAGTGTAAGGAAAACCTCTACACATCTGCTGTTAGAAGTATTGGGAGTAGAGTGTTGAGAAGAGAAAGAGTTCTTTTTCCTTTTTAAGTCCTAAAACAACAACTAGGAAAATAGCTAAACACATATATAGTCAAAAAAATCAACAGAGGAATAAAAAGGTACACTAAGCATGCACTAAGCATAAAAAGGGTCATTATTGACCCTACAGAAATTGAAAAGATCATATGGGAATACTATGAACAACTGTATCACAATAAATGAGACAATTTATATGGAATGGGCAAAGTCCTAGGAAGATGCAAATTCTTAGAAAGATACAGACAAATTAAATTCCTAGAAAAACACAGAACTAACTCAAGAAAAAACTAGAAAATCTGAATAGGCCTGCAACAAATAAAGGAAATAAATTAGTAATTTAAAATATTGTGATAAAAAGAAGCACAGGTCCATATGGCTTTGCTGGTAAATTTCATCAAATATTTAAAGGAGAAATGATACCAATCTTTTGCATACATTTTTAGAAAATACAGAAGGGAAAACTTCTTAACTCATTCCTTAAGACCAGTATTACCCTATTACATGGGTACAAAACTTTTGGACATGAATACAAAACTTTTTAGCAAAATATTAGCAAACTAAATTCAACAACATATAAAAAAGAAGATATACCATAATTAATGGATATTTTTTAATATCTAAAAATCAACTAATGCAATATTAATAGAATAAAAGACAAAAACCATATGATCACCTCAGTAGACATAGAAAAGCATCTGAAAAAAATCCAACACCCATTTTTCATAAAAACTCTCAACAAATAAGGCATTAAAAGGAACTTTTTCCACCTGGTAAAAGTCATCTACAAAAATCCTATATATATGTATATATCACACTTAACAACTGAAGACTTTTCTTCCGAGGATTAGAAACAAGATAAGGATATCCAGTTTTACAACATCTATTTTACATTGTTTTAGAGAGTCTAGCCAGTGCAATAAAAGGAAAAAAGTAAAGGCATCCAGAAAAGAAATCCAAAAAGGAATAAGTAAACCTGTTTTTACTCACAGGTGATGGGGTACTACACATAAACATTTCTAAGGAATCCACCTCCCTCCAAAATATCTATTAGAACTAATAAATAATTTAGCAAAGCTACAAGACACAAGATCAATATAAAATAGTAGTAGTACAAATCCTGCTTCCTTTCTATGTGCTTTTCCTATCCTTGATTTAAGAGACCTTTTCTGAGCTCCAATGAATGGTTCTATGACACCCATTTAAGAAGAAAAAGAATAATTGGGATTTTAGAAATTCAATTATACATAATTACCACCTGAAAAATAATTATTTCCCCATTATCATGTTTGCAGTGCCTTTGTAGAGATAAGAACAATTATCAAAATTACTGTTGCTAACAGCTGTTCTATAACATCCATAGAGACAGGTGGAGCCACTAAACATCTTTCCCCACCCATCCTCAAACACAGGCTTATGAAGCATTCCAAGACCTCTTTGTGAGGCTTACCACTCTGTATGTAGGATTCGCTGGCTGTAGGACATCCCCAAAAGTCTTGCCTATAGGTGCTCTATCCGCAATATTAGGAATTATTGGGATTATCAGTTGTTTGAAAAATGGAGGCTCAGGTCCTGTGCTCAGGTTGGCTACTGTGTCCTAGGACAGAGAACATTTGCTTAAGGAGAGCACAAGAAGAGTCAAAAGACCCTTTCCCAAGTTCCCCACCCCCAGAAATGTGTTCATTAAAGGAAAACAACCTTCTCCCGCCCCAGAAATAACTATGTTAACAAAATATGAGGGAACCTTGCTAAAATGTGAGCCTACATGTGCATAATTTAAACCTTCATCACTAGAAGAAAGTTTTAGTCATAGGCAGTGTTTTCGCTCCCCTAGGCAGTATAGTTCAGCGATCAGAGTGTAAACTTGTAAGTATGCTGCACAGCTTAGATTCTAGGACACCCATTTTTTAAATGCGCGACTTTGGACGGGAGTCTAACACATAAGCCTTTGTAACGTGACACAATAATTATTCTTTTAATTTTTAAAAAGTGTCGAGCCTCTCATATTTTTCCTAAATCCTTCTCTGTGCTGATTAAAGAATATAATAAATATATATTTTAATTTACAAGTTAAGGTCAGTCGGACTGTAGTTTAATCTACATTTCCCACAAAATTCGCCACCTTTAATAATGTCATCAAAATACTAACCTCAAATTTTAAATAGCCCTTCATATATATTTAATAGACTTTCATGCTCACTTTACATATTTAATTTTTACAACAGCCATATAATCTATTATCATTCCCATTTTGCAAATGAGAAAATAGGCTTAGAGATACTCAGTAGTTTATCAAGATCACATAGCTAGTCTTGGTTACATAACCATAAAACTAACTGTGAAACAAATTTCCACCAAATGAATCACAATTTTCTTCCTAAATATCACTATAAAAATTTAAGACTCTATTTCCATGGGAAGAGTTATAGACCTATGATTGCAATGAAAGTTAAACAGCTTTTAGATCTAGGGATGGGTTATAAGTTTATATTTTCCTGAATAATTTGAATATTCTACAACTAGTTAGAGCTTTTACAATGGAAAAGAAAAATAGTTCTACTTTGAAAAAAGTATCAAACCTAAAATTAAGAACATCATGATAACAATAATCAGGTAATTAAAATATATTCTAATACTTTGCACTGAAAACTTCAAACTCACAATTAGCAACAAATTAGGTAGAGGCTTATGAAATTGCCGATATTCAACAGCTTAAACCTAAAGAAACATCACTTTCATTCGTTTCAATTTAATACATCCAAGCTCTTTCTCTGAAAGGGCTTTAGTATCTCTGCTATGCCATAATTGTTTTGCAACCTTATTGGGGCTTATATGGCATTATATAATGATCTGTTTATTATTTAAACTCTTTATCCTGCTTGTTGACTAATCTTCCCATCCTAGAGTGCAGCTTCATAAATAATTGTTTTCAAAGGGAAGACTTCCACAAGTGGAGTTCCTTTAAGTAAACTTGCTTAGGTGTGCATATTTTAGGAAGATACAATAGGCATGTGTATGCCCAGGTACTGCTGTACTTCATCAAATCTAAGCCTCTATTGACTACAATAACTTATTATTTTCGAACCACTAAGAAAGTAAAAACATGCTACTAATTATAATTGTAAGATTCCTCTGATTGGAAGATGCATCCCAATTGGGCATGCATTTCAGATGGAAATGGGCATCTCAGAATTGATGGTCCACTCAATTTGTGAAGTGACTGCAGAGAATCTGGCCAGGATTAGAGAACACTGGTTCAATTCTCGGTTATAGTTATAATAAGCTTGATCATTTATCATCTCAGAACCTATTGCTCATCTGAAAAGTGGGGGGAAATGATACCTCCATATGTCACATGATGATTGTGAGGGTAATATGAAATGATACATAGGAAAAAAGCTGTCACAACCATGTTTACTGAATCTGAATTTATTATCATTTCACATCTGAGAGATACCTCATAGCTATAATTTTTTTAATATAATGTTTTCAAAGAAACTGAACACTCACAACTAAGGTTCTCTTTTGCTTCCCTCTCAATCTCCCCACTCCTGAGACACACAGGTATATAACTATTGATTACCGTAGCAATGGCCTTAGCAAGAACTCTGAAGAGCTGGATGTAAGCAGACAGAGTGTGTGGTCCATAAATTGTTGATGCTGCCTCATACCGCTGAACCTGCAGGAAAGTCAGGGCAGTATTGTACACCATTCTGTATATCTCAATCCATTTGTCAAGGTGTCACACCTTAGGTGAGGGGTGATGCTTGTACGTCTCATGTATTTCAAGCCAGCATAATTCAAGATTAATTCTGACAAAGAGGGGGTTGAGCATTTTCATTTACCAGCTAAAAGACATGGCTCCCATCAACTACTTGTTAAGGCAGTGAGTTTCCTTAGCTCATGCCATTTGGACTATCAGTTCACTTAATCTGAGAAAGAGTAATAACTCCTGAGTTTATGTCTATTTTAAGTACTTGTAATATAAATGTTTTCCCCCAAGGAGTACAGCAAAGGGAAAAAAAAAATAAGGAAAAATGAAAGTGTTAGTCATTCCTGGATAAATTGGATGATAATAGTACTATCTGGTGAAAGACATTTAACGCATCATAGAGCTATAAAATAGAACCAAATACATCTCCTTTTACCTATGCTCCAAGCCTTTGGTTGTCCCACAAGAACCTCAAATTCATCAAATCTAAACTAGAGTTCATCACTCCAAATATACCACCTTTCCTTGCAACATTCTTCATCTCAGTGAATGTCATCTGATCAGTCTCCCACACCAGGATCATCGGGCAGTTATATTAGAATCCTTTCTCTTCCTCATTCTGTATCTTATAAGTATCCAAGTCATCATTCCTTAAAATCTCCTAAATTCTTTCGTTTTTATCTGTCTCTACTGCTTTTACCTTGATGAAACCCTTACCTCTCACCTTAATCATAACTGCAGCTTCTTACTCAGTTCTCTGCCTCCACACTTACCCTTCCAATTCATTTTCCACACTGCCATCCTAGTGGCCTTTCTAAATCACAGATTTGATCAGAGCATTCCTTCATGTGAATTCTACTTCAGTTCCCCCAAAACTTCCTTATTGAATCAAATACGCTTCCTTATTGTAGTATAACATGAAAGACTCTTCATCAACTAACCTCTCCCTTACATTCTAGCCCCTGTCTCACTACCCTCATCGTGCTTTATTCCACGGCACTCAACTAATTATGGCCCCTTAAATGTACTAAGTCTTGCCCTCTGGATCTTTGAATATGTAACTCTCTCAATATGGAACATCTTCTTTAACTTTTATTTGCCTAATTAGCCCTTACTCATTCTCAACAACTCAGGCAAATGTTACATCTTCCAAAACTTCTGCCAATCTCCATGCTCAAATACCTAGTCTAGATTGGTGCAATTTCTCTTTGTTCTCATATCACTATGTGCATCTCTTTCACAAAAATGTAATCATCTGATTTTCTTCTGTCTCTTCTGTCTCTAGTGATCTTGAGAGTAGGGGTAGATTTTTATTTATTGTTAACCCAGGAGTAGCTAGTATTATATGTTGCAACAAATACTTGTTGAATGAATGAATGAACGAATGAATGCATGAATGAATGAATACTAATCCTTGCAAGACCATATCCCAGAACAGGGAGATAAGCTTGTAGGGGTTCCTAACCTTATTTGTGTCATGGACTCCTTTAGCCATCTGTTGAGGCCTATGGACTCCTCTCAGAGTAATGTTTCTAAATGCATAAAATAAAATGCATGAGTTGACAAAGCTGATTAGTCTGAAAGACAGTAATCAAACAATTATAAACCAATTATGTGATAGAGTAATGTTTGTTCTTCTTACTGAATACTAAGATCTAGGAGTGTATTTAATAACTACTGTGATCTTAAAATAGCGATGAGAGTAAAAGATATTTCCAGGTCTGAAATAATTGTATGTGATATAAAAAATATCTGTGGTTCCTATTGGTGACAAAGTCAGAGGTACTGCTAATACTATTTTCATTTTTCACTTATATTCATAATTGAAGGAAATGTTGAATAATAGTTACAGATAAATGAAAAAAAATGAATAAATGAAAAATTATTCCCGTCCAAGTTTATCTCAATCAAGAACCTTTATTCAACAGGATTTCCTAGAAGGCAAAGACTTTCAGTAAAGTCAGCAGAGGGCACAAAGCAGATTCCACTGCTGATGTCATTGAACATTTGTCAAAAGGTAGACTATACTTCTGGGAACAGACTGCCAAGATATATCAGCAGATATATTAGAAAATGTGGAATTCTAGACTGTTTTCATGTTTTTAACTACTATTGTTAAAAAGTACTTGGGCTACTTTCTGTACTATTTGTAAACAAGGACACATTATCAGCCAGCAGCCTCCCTTAAATTCTCTGAGACTCTATTTCTTCATCTGTACCATAGATACAATAATACCATACTCCAAGACTTATTGTGAGGATTACTTAAGATCACATTTACAAGGTGTTTAGCTAGTGTATTCAATAAATACTAGCTATTAGTGAGAGTTTTCCCATGTTCTGCAGAAACTTAAGGCACCAGAAGCACATGGATAGAGTTAGGAATATTGTATGCCACAATCCATGCTTATTATTAGTGCCCTTGACAAAATAATTATTTTATGGAGAGTGAAAGTTAGTGAGACTAGATTTTTGACCTGGACTGGGGAATAGCAAAACTGGAACTCCCAAATACAACCTCTGCCTTCTCATTCTCTTACCTGCCCTAAAAAAAAAAAGTCTCTCAAAGACATGATTAAGGAAGTCTAGAAAGAAAACCTGAATTTGACATAATAGTCCTGACCAGGGTATAATTCACTTAAATGATAAAATCTTTTTACTCTACCTGGTATTCTTCATAGGTGGTAATGTAATGTGTATATACGTTGCATAAACCCGAAATAACAACAGTCATATTCTTCATTCCATAAGTTGCAAACTCCTGTGGAGGGAGGAGAAGATGAAAGGAGAGCCCAGTAAAATTACTCTTCATCTTAAAGTATATTATCACCCCAATTATACTTAACATACAATCATAGATATGAATCATTAGCATAAGATGTCTCTTTCAACAATATTCTTTCTAATGCTCAAAACTGCCTGGAAATACAGAAGTATCAAAGTGTCCGTAATGAAAAGTTAGAGCCATAACTCTGAACGATAATTGGGCAAGTCAATGGATTTATGAACATCCTAATGATTGTATTTGCAGATGTAGAATCTTATTACTAAAATGCAAATATTTTATTAATTTTCTAGAAAGTACAATGGATTATGTATTAGCTAACCACACTAATTATTTCTAGTTTCAAGTAATAGGACATTTGTTGACTGTGTCATTTTAGAATAATTTATAATACTTCCTGAATATAAAGAAAATCATAAATATAAATAAAATATAGAATTCCCAGCATGTGTTAAATTTTATTTAGATAAGACTTGAAAATATTAAGATGCTTAGGGGTATTAACTATTTAATCCATAAAACTGTTATCAACTTTTAAATTATTAATACATGAATACCAATAAAATATTTGTAAACTGACTATAGGTCCATTATGTATTTTAAAGTTTGTTCTTATTCCATTCATACTTCATATTTACCTCTAGCCATTACTTTCAAAATGAACTCTAGTCATCTTAGCAAAAATTAATTTAAAAGCTACTAGATTAATGGATAGGGAATTCTTTCCTCTTTACCACATACAAATACGTAGATGTTTTATTTCATTTTTAACTTACTGCTTTAACTGCCTCCCGAAGTCTTCGTCCAGACATGGTCCTGAATAAAGAAAGAGCAGGATTATCTAAGTGTTTTCCTATTCTGAATGTATATAAAGTATGCAAGAAGACTTGTAGTGAAAGCCAAAAAGTTACCATGGCTCATTACACAATCATATAATATGTAAGAACTCAATGGCAGAGCAAAGTTAAAGTTAAGCTTTTTTCCTGACCGCCTTATCTTCAAAACAAATTCTTAAATGAAAACAGATAACTCGAAGGAGGTAAAAAGAACCAATGAATATCACTGGCAAAAGATCACAATCATTTTCCATTCATTGATTCAACAAAATATATTGGCTGTATTCTATGTTAATAAGAGCTAAGGCAAGTAAAGAGTGTGCTGTTTCTACAAAGAACTTACTATTTCATTTATTCATTTAATCTTTATAAAACACAGTACCTACTATATACCAGACCTACTTCTTAGTGCTAAAGATTCAATAGTATGGAGGGAAGATGGTCAATAAGCAAATAAAAATAGTCAGATGATAATAAGTGCTGTAGAAAATATTAGGTAGGGTGTGGATGAAAGGGAATGGTGGTTGGCATTATAGTGATGATGATGATGGTGCTGGTGCTGATGCTGTAGTGACATGATGGTGGTGGTGGAAGCAGTGGTGAGTGAAGACACTGTCAAAAAACACAAGCAGCACTGGCATTTCTGTTAGAGATTTGAGCAGAGAACTGAAAGAATTAAAAAAAGAACTGAAGAAATTTAAAAAATAAAATAAAACGGTATTAGTGTTTCAGGCAGAAGGAACCATAAGTTCAAAAGTACTAAGACAGGAGCAAGTTTGGTGAGTCTGGGAATTGCAATGAAACCAAAATGGCTGAAGCAGGGTGAGCAAGGGGGAAAGTGGTATGAAATCAAACCAAAGAGGTTGCTAAGGAGATCCCATAGGGCCCTGTAGGATATTATAAGGTTTCAAGGATTTATCTAAACTGAAGTGGGAAGCCAGTAGAGGGTTTTGAGCAATGACATAATTTAACTTATGTTTTAAAGGGATTCTTCTAGCTATAGTGTTAATAACCTACTAAAGAGAAGTAAAGGAGGAGGCAAGAAGGCAAGACAGGAGGTTACTGCAGTAATCTAGGGGAGAGATAATGGTGGCTTAGACCAGAGGGAGTTGGTGGGGGAGTGATAGAAAGTGTTGGGTAGAATGTATAGAATTTGCTGAAGGATTGAAAGTGGGAGAAATTGAAAAAGAGTGACCTCAGGGATGACTCAAAGATTTAAAGCCTGAGCAACTGGAAAGATATAAAATTGCTACTTACTAAGATATGAAAGAATGTATAAGGGTCAAGTTTAAAACATTCTTCTAGGCTTCTAATACCTAAACTGGTTGTTTCAAGTGCCTGTATTTTAATATTATTTCGAGTCTTTCTGTTGACATGATAATTCATCATACCATTTAATTTGGAATGATAAGTCTTCAAAACTTTTATGTTTCCTTCTAGTTAAACTTTAGTAATAAGTATATAGAGATTTATTCTTCAGAGGCTCCACCAAAAGAAGGTGGGAATATTTTTCACTGTAGCCAAATACAATATAGTAAGATACAAAGTCATCAGTACAGAATTATGCCCATGATAAGAAGTAATTACAATAGAAACACATATGCAGTAATTACATTTTTAACTACAAAATTAAAAAAGAATAACTTACGTAAGCTCCCCAGGCATGGCAACTATGGCCAAGGACCCAAGAGTAATAATCTGAACATCAACAATATCTGGGTGCCAAGGGTGAGGATTTGATAGCTACAAACCCAAAACATGAAAACTGTGTTAGCAATATTACTCTTTCCATGGTCAAGAGACATGTGATGATTACAGAAGTTCCTTTATTAAAGGATTTTAAATGTTTTCAACTGTTTTTGGTGTCTTATCCTACTACCATAGATTTTATCTCTAATTCATAATGTGACATAAATATTCTATCTGGTCACAATATGTTAAACTCAAATGCCAGTTGCCCACTAACCTGGACTTATTTTCTCATCAATAAAGTTGTTAGTGGATTTGTCACTGTGGAATCACATGTATAATATATAACCAAGGATTCTAATAGAGTACTGTGGTAACTATGCTTATACAAAATAAATAAGGAATTTCATTATTTGGAAAAGCTGAACTTAATGATTTCTCTTTTTACTCTAATAGCACTTTAAATTTTAAGTTACCAAGTCTTGCCTTGGTAGATCAAAACTTTCCAAGTTTTCTCCAAGAGAACCTATCTTTTTCCATGTTCTTTCCCTCTATTCCTTCCCTTTTCTCTCTTTCCTCTTCCTGAAGATTTTCAATTGAGTATTAGAAAAAAAAAAAACAACTCTATTTAAGAATTTTCCTACATCAACAGTTCATATTATAAACACTGGCATGATAATTTGATATTTAGAATTTGAAAATCTATGTTCCAAACTAGTATTAAAAGAATACTGCTTTAGTTAATAACATTGGCTGCATTGTGAGAAAATTGAGACATGAACATCTTCCTTTTTATATAACTTGTGTTGTTTTTCTCTGCAGAGAATTTTGTGTGAACTCATGTCACAGAAGTGAATCTTAAATAAGATAAATGTCAATCTTATCCTTCTTTTTTCAGTGTTCTAATTGTTTCAGTTATTTATCATAAATTCTAAGTCAAAATATTTAATAACCTTACCCCTTATTCCTTAGTTAGATTCATAGCATCCATATTTTCAATAGTAAATATTTTGATGTGGGAATATCTGAATAAGACCTCCCTTGCCAATAGAGATCTACATGCATATTTGACAATTCATAAATTTTAAAAAACAACATGCTAATTTCACCATGAAAATAAAAACGGTTTACCTCCCCAGTGTGAATAAGGACTGGCTTTGGTTTATGACATTCTTTGATTTCCTCAGATGGCTTGCCTAGGAGCTGATCCCGAAGAGTGTCCCAAAATGGATCCGATACTGTCATTCCTATTAGAAATGTTATAATTAATCTGATTCTAACTCTCTGGAAAATGCCATCATTTTGAAAGTGTTGTATAACAATGCTTTTAGGAGTTTCAGAGATTTTATTAAGGTTGTTATTCAATGATTCCAAACTATCTGAACAATAGGAGAGGCAAAATGTCCTGTGCATCATAAAATAGAAGCCATTTTTAATTAGGTCATCAGTGAGATTGATAGAATAAAAGAGTATATTTTGCTCAACATCCCTAAAGTTTCATTTCTATTGCTCTTCCTCTTCCATATTGCTAATAAAAACAACATGATATAATTACTATAGATCTATTAACTAAGTCATCATTTTTCTATTTCGAAAACTAAAAAGGATATCTACAACGTTAAGTATTAGTTGTTTGGCTTGTAGTCCCCCTGAAAAAGCCTCTCTTGAATCCTCAATTATACACACACACACACACACACACACACACACACACACACAATCAGTAAGAAACAGAAACAAAGCCTAAAATCCATAATCTGGGGAAAGGTTATGTTAACTACAAAACCTATGAAATTAGAATCTCAAATAAACAACCTAACTTTATGCCTAATGGAACTAGAAAAAGAACAAACAAAATCCAAAATTAGCAGAAGGAAGGAAATAACAAAGATCAGAATAGAAATAAATGAAAGAGAAACTAGAAAAACAATAGAAAAGGTAACAAAAGTAAAAACTGGTTTTTTGAAGAGTTAAACAAGATTGACAAACCATTAATTAGAAAAGGGAGAAGACGCGATTAAAGAAAATCAGAAATAAAAGATGAGGCATTATAACTGACACCACAGAAATATATATGTTCTTTCAAGGAATGGTGCTGGGATAACTAGACAGCCACACGCAAAAGCATTAAATTGGACTCTTATCTAACACCATATATAAAAGTTAATTCAAAATGGATCAAAGACTTAAATGTAAGAGCTAAAACTATAAAGCTCTTAGAAGGAAATAGGGATAAGTCTTCATGACATCGGATTTGGCAAAAGATTCTTAGATATAACACCAAAAGCATGAGTAACAAAAGAAAAAAATTATTTCACTCATCAAAATCAAAACTTTTTGTGTTGCAAAGGACACAATCAAGAAAGTGACAACTAACCCATAGAATAGGAGAAAATATTTATAAAACATACATCTAATAAAGAACTTGTATACAGAATACATAAAAACTCTTACAACTCAATAATAAGGAGACAAATAGCTCAATTTAAAAATGAAGAAAATATACGAATAGACATTTGTCCAAGGAAGATATACAAACAGCCATTAAGCACATGAAAAGATGCTCAAAATCGCTAATCATCAGGAAAATGAAAATTATACTAGAGTGACTAGAATAAAAAAATCAGATAATAACAAGTTTTGATGAGGATGTGGAGAAAGCAGATCCTCAGAACTTATGGTGGGAATGTAAAATGGTGCAGCCATTTTGGAAATAGTCTGGCAGTTGCTCAAATGATCAGACATAGGGTTACCATATGATTCAGCAATTCCACTTTTAGGTATACGTCCAAGAAGAGAAATAAAATCATATGACCACGCAAAAATCTGTACATGAACATTTATAGCAGCATTAATCACAACAGTCAAAAAGTGGAACAACCCAAAAGACTATCAACTGAGGAATACTTAAACAAAATCTGGTAAAACCATGCAATAGAATATTTTCAGTCATAAAAAGGAATGAAGTACTAATGCATGGTACAACATGGATGAACCTTGAAAATATGATGGTAAATAAAAGAAATCAACACAAAATGTTACTTAGTTTATGATTCCATTTACAGGAAATGTCCAAAATAAGAAAACACTGAGATAAAAAGATTAGGGATTACTCAGGTCTGGGAGAGATGGGACTAGGGGGTAGCTAAAGAGCACAGGGTTTCTTTTTCAGGTGTCGAAAATGTTATAAAATTGACTGTGGTGATGATTGTATATATCTGTGAGTATATTAAAAAAACAAAAAATTTTTAAAAAAGAAAAAAACAACTGAATCGTATACCTTTAAAATGGGTAAAATGTATGGTATACAAACTATACCTCAAAAAAGTATTTAAAAAAATAAATAATTAATTAATTTTTTAAGCTATTAAAAATTATTCTTTTAGAACATTAGATAAAATGGATGAAATATTACCAGGAAAGATGGTGCCAAATATGTCAAATTACAACTGTATTCATTAACTTTTTAATTAATGGTTCCAAAATATATATACATAAAAGACAGGAATCAAATAAGCCAAAATGTTTCCTGTAAGTGCTATTCTTCCACTTTTTCCACTTTCTCTGTGTTACAATGCATATTATTACAGTCATAATTAAGATCAAATTATAAAACCTAATCGGTTACAAATCTGTGGCAATACACAGAGGAAGGAGACCTGGGACCACATGCTTTAGGCTCCTAAAGGCCTCTACCTTGAAGAATTTTGGCTTCAGCAAAGGAATAAAGGAAAGAGACACTAGAATCAAGAATGGAAGAGTCAACCCATATTGCTGAAGGTAGAATGACAATCCCATTCTACACCCCACAGCTCCACATTTGCCCAAGCCTAATTTAAAATTATTCATTCATAGATTAAAATGCAAAGAGAATTTGTCTCAGATTCTATTTGGATCATTGCAAAGCTAAGTTACACCTATTCCTGGGAAATCCAGCTGTCATGGACACACCTGGAAAACATGCACACCCATGAGTTTAAAAATAAAAATAGTAAATGTATTGGCTACAACTAAACCCTATTAGGGAACACAACGCTGAAGCTTCATAACCTGCAACCACAGATTCCATCAGACTGTACCTCACCCTGCGTAAAATTGAGGCTACCAGCTCCATCGATTGTGCCAGCAGCGAAACTGTAGCCCAGTGCTGGTTTACACGTTTTTGCCTAAAGGGAAGTTTTTAAAAACAAAACAAAAAAGAAATAGAAGTTAAATTTTAAGTAAATAATGAGGTCAACCCAGAGCTTTACCATTGTGGCATTATCAGTGTGACCAGCGACACTTACTGTGTGTGTGGAATTGAGCAAGACAGTGACATCCGTCATATTCACCCACTGATGAGCCGAAGTTAGTGGTCCAGTTACCTCTTGGGATGCGGAGGCATATAGTTCCTAAAAAACCCACATGGGCTGCTATAAGCCAAAAAGCTAAACCGAATACTACTAACTATACCCAATAAGTACTAATTTAGAAAATCATCTCTCAGCCAAGTTTTGTTTTGCTGGCTGCTTAGAAATAGCCACAACCCACATGGATCTCTCTAGCGACCCCAGTTGTTTCTCTTATTGACCCCAGATTGGCTCTGCGATGGTTGACCTGGGTCAATTCCCCACAAATATGAGACTAGAGATACAGGCTTTTGCACAAAAGGCCCCAATCTCACTTGAAAGGCAATAAAGAAAAGTTAAGATTAGAGGTAGGTGAGCTGAATTACTTTTTCACCAGAACAAGCGGATCTTCAGGCATTCTCACAGAGATTTCCCTCTCAGAATCCTTGAGTCCAGGGGCAGGGTTGGTGGCAAAGGCTGGCTTGAAAGACTTCAGGACCCATTTAATCTGCATCATCTTCCCCACTCACCATTCCCTTTTGATGATCTTTTTCCTTTCAACTGATAGTTTTTCAATCTTATGGGGAATATGAGTCAGAACATGCTGAAATGTTTATTTTTATTGATTTGTATCATACAATAGAGGCAACTCCTGCATCAGCACAAGTCCTCTTTGCCTAACACTTAACTCATTTCCACTACATCCCCACTCCAGTTTCAAAAGCCACATGGGGGCTCTCAGGATAAGTCATCAGTAATACCAGCTGCAGCCGGCCTCCCCTGATTAAGAGGGAAGCTGTGCCTTCCTAAGAAGAGAATGCAGAATGTGGGACAAATTTCTATGGCTCCCAGGCCTATACTGGTAACAAAATTTCTGACACCAAATTGTGTCATGGGTACATACCCTAAATAGAATCTGTTAATTTAGAGCAATCCACTGATAATACCACAGTAATTAAAAAGGACTGCAGCAATTAGACTAGCTGGTGTCTGATGTTTTTAAAGGTGCTTTTGATCTTCCTTAATTGCTCCTGAAACATTTTAGAATCTTTGGAACAAAATATTTACTTACATACACACATGCACAATAAAAGTATGACTAAGCCATAAAAAGGAAGAGATTTAATTATCTTTATCAGAGATATCTCAGCTCTAGAGCTCATCCTTTCCTTTTTCAATCAGAAATCTGTCTCCATAGAAGCTGATACATAATATGAGGCAAAATGGAAACTAAAATTTAGGAGAGAAGGATAGAGTAACTCATAGTAATTTCACTGAAGACTAAATTTTCTCCTTATCAAAAAAAAAGTATTAAGAAAAGATGGATGATTTTTGCTGTATCAAAAAGTCTAGAACTGGTTTGAATTAAAATCGCCAAAGCTGGGAGTTGTGCTGCTCAGCTTTGCCTTATCACTGAAGGAGAAGTTAAGAAATGGCTAGGTGACTTGGCAGGCAAAGGCCTGAGAGATTTCTGAGATTTTACAACAGTCTGGCCATATCTGATACCATGTTAATTGAAAACCTTACAATCTACCTATCATCCCACTTTCTGAAGCAAGCACTCTGGCTGAAGTAAAATGTCTTCCTGATTACTTGGTTTTAAATGTACTTCCTGGAAGCAGTTGGACCAAGTGGTCAGAGAGATTGCTGTGTGGCAACCTTCCTAGCTGACATGTAATAGCATTCAGTCTTCCAGACTCCTTGGCTCAACTTGAGCTCTTGTATTCTGTACAATTATTGACTTCTTAATGAACAATGCCAATGAATTTTAAAGAATAATTTTAAATGAAGATGAAAGAAGCTGGGTGCACAGCTAACCTTTGCTTCCTGATATAGGATCCGTCCTATAATTTGCGTGCTTTCGAGCATATCCTGTCCAGGTCCCATAGCCATGCACATGGTAGACTGGAATAAAATGAGACAAGAATGTGTTCTTAGTTAAATAAGTGATTATTTTAAGAAATGGAAAATTACAAATGAATCTAAGCAAATATATTTTTAAGCCACATTCCAGTATTTCTTTTCAGATATTCTCTCAGCTTACAGATTACAGGAAACAAAATCATTTAGTAAATATCTTTAGAAACCATATATTGTAACATTTTACTTTTAAAAATAAGGAAACCAAGACTCAGGTGGGTTAGAGGATTTGTCAGAGATTATACAGGTGGCTAAAACCTAAAATCTTGTCTCTCCATTTGCTGCACATCTCTCTGCTTGCTTGTTCTTACCTGTGGTTCTTGCTCATGATCACTTTAAATTGAAACTCTTAATTATACTGGAACAACTAGCTAGCCCTCAGAAAAAAATTATACTGGAACAACTAGCTTAAAATTATACTGGAACAACTAGCTAGCCCTCAGAAAAAAATCAGTAAATAAATCTGACTCTGTACCTTATTTCCTATGTTAGTAAATTTAAGATTAGATAGATATTTAAATATTATAAGTGAAACCAAAAAGTATTAAAAGAATATATGAGTGAATATATTTTAAAGTTTTAAGGGTATGGAAGACTCTTCTAAAATTATATAGGCAGGCTTAATTAATCTTACAGTTTAAACATTTTGAACATCCACGTGGGGACAACCAAAAAAAAAGGTAAGGCTGAAAGACAAGTGATAATTTGGTGGCGGGGGGTGGGCGGCGCACAGAGATTGCACTGTTTATGACAAGCTAAGACTTTACTATATTAGAAACATTAAAAACTAGAAAAAATCCTTATCGATATCTTTTGATTTATCCATATTGATTTATCTCTTATTTATAGTAAAAAGCATCCCATATGTATGTCAAAATCATCCTATTGTACATTTTTAAATTACATAATGTTATATTTCAATTATATCTCAATAAAGCTGGAAAAAATAAAAGAAAAAAATTATCCTAATGGATACACAATGGAATATAGATGAAACAGATAATTCACAAAAAAGAAATGCAAATGGCCATTCAATATTAAATATGTTCATTCTCATGAGTAATTTAATATAAGTTCAAACTACAAAGAAAGAACTCTTTGCATATTGTACTGGTAAAAACTGAACAATTTGACAGTTCTGGTGTTGGTAAGAGATTGGGGAAACTGTCACTTTTGCATTATGGGTGGAAACATGATTGAGAGAGCATTTGGGCAATGTGTAGCATATGTTAGATGTCCTTTCTCTTTGACAGAAAACTCACTTAAGAATTTGTCCTAAGGTGAAACTCTTACTCTTGTGAAAATATGTCTGACAAGCAGAGTGACCATAGCATGCTTATACGAAGGAAGGAAAAAAATAAGGGAGAGAGGGCGTGAAGGAAGAAAAAGTGCAGGGAAAGAAAATACCAGTAGGGAACTGATTAATTATGGTACTTAACATTGAAATTTACAGAGTTAGTATAAATGATGTTTTAAAATATATTTACTAGAAATAAGGAAGCAAGTTATAGAACAGCATTACGGTATGATCCCACTTATGTAAAACTGTACATGTATATATGTGCATGGAGGTTAATTGTCGGGGGAGACGGTGTTCCTTTATATAGTTTTGTTTTCTGAACTTTTTAATATTGCTTAACTTTTAACAAGCATATATCTTTTCCTAAAAAATATTAAGGCTATTTTTTAGACGTAAAAAGTTTTTTTTTAAAGAAACCACATTAAAGCAGAGGATATGGCGACATTAGCCAAACTTCCTCTTTTTCTTAAGCAAATCTTGATTTTGTTCAGAAAACCATCTCTGTCCTTGCAGTCAATGATCCCATTCCTAGTTCTAGATAAGAGTAAGGCGATTATGGAAATGACCCAGGCCTTGCCAACAACTGGTCAAGAACTCCAGCCCGAGCCAATCAACATGTACAATTCCCCAAGGAACTGTTTTGGTCCAGGGATGGACATATGGTGTACATTGACCCAATCAGACAGATGAGAGCTATTATTCCATGGCTGGAGGGGAAGTTTTCTCTCTCTCCTACTGTATATGGTGTGAGGGAGAGCATACAACTTCTTCATTGCTGACTGCCATCTCGCTAACTTGATGGAAACCAATCCAAGAAAAACAGAATTCTTTTGTGGGAAGGGGTATGATTTTCTTGTAATTTTTTTCTGATTATAACATATACTCATTATATAAAAATGTACAAATAGAATAAAAGTAATAAATAAATAGAATAAAAACAACTTAGTACCAAAAAGAGAAAACTATTGTCAAAATTCAGTGTGTCTCACTTTGTCTTTTTACTATGACACATTTTCAAAACTGTAACCATAATAGTAAATCCTATTTCTTTAGTCAACATTGTGTATTGTGAGCTTTTCCCCACATTAAGTATTTCAGCATAAGACATTAAGTTGATGCATAAATTCTACTGCAAATAAAAATAATTTTTTGACCATTTCATCTATGAATTTTGGAATTTAACAAGTAATCATCAGATCTAATGTGGATTAATAATGTGTGAAAATTTTGCAGATAAAAGGTAACAAAGGAAGACTTTCTATATAAAAATAGTAATATATAATAAGAAAGTATAATTGTTAAAATTACATTGCTCATGGGGTGAGGTTGACTGGAATAGAATAAATAGCCTAGAAATTATGTTTAATAAATAATATCACAGGTGAAATGTTCTATAAACACAAAGAATAAGAACCCAGAAACGAGCACCTGCTGCTCATGTCGAAACTGAAAAATCTAAATGAGCAGTTAAATAAATGATGGTACAGACTTATTTTTCTTTAAAACTTAGCACAGAGGATTATATATAGTCATAAAAAGGGTTTTCAGACAAATCGAGTAGAAGACTCAAATCCTGGACCAATAAAATTAAGTAAATAAGATAAAATTTTGTTCATGAATGCATAGACAAGTACATAGGAAAGAGGTATGAGAGTGGTAACTTCCAGAAATGGGAAAGGGGAAAGTGAAGAGAGGTAAGTAAGGACTTATACTTTTTACAATCGTCTAAGCTTCCATGTTGACTTTTACAGCAAGATTTTGTAACTTTAAAAGAAATGAAAAAAATATTAATTTTATATTGTTCTTTAAAAAAATGTGAGAAATGTCTCAGGAGAACAGTTTTGGTACTAACTTGTGACTTCAGAAATGCCAAGGCAAAATGTTTCAGATTGTCCAAATTTCAGAAGGATAGTTAATCTCTGACATTTACTACATTGTCTCGCCATACAAAAAACTTCATAATCAGATATAATTTGGAAAATATCGTTTTATCCAGTTGAATTTTAGTGGGTGGTTTTGAGAAGAGCGAATGCTAAAGGTGAGTAGGCCAGTGTATACTTGAGGAAAACATATTTGTAAATTAGTGATAAATATTTAAACAAAAAAGGTACATGAGATACAAACACAAAGATTTCACATCACAATTACCTACCCCACCAATGGGACAAGTGCTATTGGCATTATCGCAAGACTCCCCGGTGTTGATGCAACGTGGGCCGAGAATATTGGGAGACACATCACCTAAGTTCGATGAAGCAAAAGCTGCTACAAATGGTCCCTGCCAAAAAAAGAAAGACAAAAAACAAAACAAAACAAAAAAAACAACACCCAATTGCCTTTTTAATCTTTCTTATTTCCCATGACTTCCATTAAAAGTACAAACATTGAATCTACTCTAGTGAACTATTCAAAATCATTTGCATACAGTAGAAAGAAGGATGTACAATATTTTGAGGAAATTTTTTATTTCTGAAAAGGCTCACTTTGCAGTCAGTATCCATATTATTACTCATGATATTCCAATTATCAATAAAGCTGTTCTGGTTCAAACAGGAGTTTCAAATGTGTGCCTCAACCAGAAACATTTTGACAAGAAATACAGTGTGTAACAACAAATGACAAAATGCTGAAACATCAGTCTTGTCTCTGATGTAGCACCTAGAGCTTTAAAAATAAATACCCTGTTGTCTTATAAAGAAAGAAGCCAATCCAAATTTTCCTCTTGCAAAACTGAACCTAAATATAGCATCCACCATCCAGACCTGCCCTTCAGTGCGTCATTTCTCTACCTCTTCAACCTGAAATAACAACACATAACCCTTTAGAGTGGTGCAAGGCATTAACCTCAACCTGCTGGTCTACCATTCCACCTCAAGTTTCTTAAATTTTCTTAGGGAAAGAGATAAGTAAGGATTGAAAGTCATATGTCTTTTTTTGATGCTAAAAAAGATCATTTATCTCAAAGTGCTCAGTATCCAGCTAGTAATTGTAAATGGGAACCTCCTTTCTTTTCCCTAAAACAGATAAAATGAAAAAATAAGAGTTTGTCAGCAAAGGAACTAAAAGATCAGACTAAATGTTCATGGGGATAATAATGTATTTACAACAGGGCCTGGAGCTCTCATCCCATGATATATTCTGCATTTGAGGCTTGGATGCTGGTGTCAAAATAAGTAGGGTCTCCACTCCCACTTACCTATCTGTAGTCTTTATCTTACACAGATCTGATGAACTTCTTGGTATGCATGGGCTGGTTCCTAGGCCCCCATCTCTATGCCTGCCACTCACTGTGTTTCAAAGTTACAAAAACCAGTCTGATGGATTTGGGTTATCTCTGAATTAGGCCTTATTATAGGGAAGTAGAACAAAGTCCTTGAAAGAAAATTCACCATTACGAGGGAAGTCTGAAAAGGATTCATCACCTGTCCTCATTCAGGTTCTTATACCATTTAAGAATGTGCTTAATACTTTTATAACTCTGAAAGCAAAAGTAAACTCCAACACAATTTATCATATTTCCAAGTTGATAAAAAAAAACTATTATTATATATTATAAAAAGCTTGAACTTGCCCTCCTTTATCCAACTAATTGTAACTTTAAGAAGCCATCAATGTAAGTCGTATTTAACACAGAGTTTATTAGTCATTTTTAATTTGTCTTTCTCTACTAGGGAGGGTTGGAGAATTCTTTTAATCCAAGTATATCAGTATGTGACATCAATGATGACATTTTAAAAATCTGAATCAGCTATTCTGAACATTGCACGAATGATAATGCTCAATGAATTAAGATGAAGATTTCAATGACATAAACTCTCACCTGTCCAGGCAGATATCCTTTGTTTTTCTCTTTCTCAAAAAGGTAAGATGCATAGCCCATATTATCACTATTTACAAGATGATTGCTGTTGTTCATGCTGACGGGGTGGATGGCAAACCAGCTGTAACAGCGCAAGAAGCCCTAAGTTAATAAAGAGGGCCAGATAAACAGGGCCAAAAACGATGACTGGGTGCTTAAATTTTCTCTATCAGAGGGAAAAAAATATTTAATGATAAGCACTCCACATTTAGTTTCTTTCATTTTTTATGAGCTTAAATTACCAATAATATAGTCAAAAAGTCTGATCGTGTACTTAAATTAAAAATACAAAACTCAATTTTTATAAATATTTCATCATCATCAACTTCATCATAAGCTTTTAACAAGAACCAAGACTGGTCAGTTACCAGATAATATACCTAAAGAATTGCATAGACATAGACTTTGTCCTTCAAGACAGGCACAGATATAATAATTATCCAAATTAATCTCATCCAATTCAATAGACATTTACTGAGAGTCTGCTGTATTCCAAGTACTATGTAAACTGTAATTTACTCCCAGAATCTTACAGAAGACAAAGATGTGAACAAATGGCTTTAATATAGTCAGACAAAGATTATAAAGAAATAGGCATATGTTTGGGGACCACAGATGACTAGCAATTATTCTTTAGGCATTCCAGGGAGAGGAAACAGTATAGTGACTGCACAGAGGTGTGAAAGAGGATACTATGCATAATTCAATATATCCTTATTCATAGTAATAACTTGTTTAAATGCAGAGCTATACAGTTTACAAAAATGTCACATCTGTTACTTTATTTGAACTTCACAGCATCCCTGAGAGAAAGGCTATTCCTTCCACTCTGCCAAGGTGTCTCAGAGAAGCAAATTGGTGATCCATTTGTCATAGAGGACCAAAATTCAAGTTTGGGTCTTGTGACACCTTGTCCAGTGGCCTTTATAGGATCAAACCTCCACACAGGTGAAAAAGATGTTTACAGAATGTAAGTCTGTAAAGCAGATTAACTAGATGTTCAAAAAAAGAGATGTCAATTCATAAAGTTTTAGGCTAATCTAAGATTTTTAAAAATCTTTTGTTGATATAATTCTTCCCTGAAAACTTTTGAAACATTTTAATTTACAGTCCTACCTAAGTAATACAGTGCCCGAAACTGAACATTTACCTAATGACTGGAGATGTTTTTGGACTTCAATTTCATCACTCAGGATTCAGTTCTCATTGCCCAACAGATGTACATGTAGGTCAGAGGTGGCCAGCACAATGCCCACAGGGGCTGGGTAGGCAACATAAATAAGCTAAGCTGGCTGGTGTGGACTGTGTGAACTGATGTGGACTGTGAAGACCTAGAGGCACTTGCATGATATAAAGGCTGTAGCCTCCACGTTCTTGCAGCCTAATGTTACTTTATGGGAGTGTAAGCCAGGGCTGCGAGATCTTCCAATTTTTCAAAAAGAAATCCACAAATCAATGAATTCGTGAACTATTTATCCATTAAAAAAAAAATTTTTACTGTAGTAATATTTTAATTCATATGTTTCAATTCATTATGTTATAATAATATCACACTCTATTTAACAAGCTAAATGTATGAAAATGTATGAAATAGAAACAGTAGGAAAAAACTAAATGTGGGACAAGAACATGAACTTTTCCAAAACCAGGGGCCAAAGGAAGATGTGTCCCCTACAAGAAGAGGCAGAGTGGGTGGCAAGAACACCATCAAATGGTGGTATGTGTTTGTCCTCATGTTTACCCTGGGAAGGAGTGGAGGCAAGCCCTCTGCCCTGGTATGAGGTGAGGATTAAGTCTGGTCAGTGGAAGATGGCAGCTTGAGGGTAAAATGCCATCTGGTTACCTAAACCACCAGAGCTGGTCCCCTGGTGGCCTCAGCTGGGTTTTGTCATAGAGAGAATTAGGAGTGGAAGTATCAAAAATCAAATGTGTGGAGGAAAAGAGTAAACAGTTTCCTCTTTCTCCTCAAAAACAAACAAACAAACAAACAAAACTCAAATTCTTGGAATGCACACACATTCTTCTCTCAAACGTAGAAAAGTCTCACTCTGGATGTGCTTACAAGAAGATCGTCATCAAAAAACTTTGTCTCTATGATAACATTCCCAGTGAGCACTCTGGCTGGCATCATCTGGGACTCGAGTGCCGCCTCCATCAGGTACTGCCAGGTGCTTATGGAGTTAGGAATCACAAAGCCAAACTCGAAGAACCATTCTTCTAGTCATTGTCCTTTGAAGTAAACTTTTTGTTCCTGGTAAAAATTTTTCCATTTGCTCTGCTGATAGAAGTTCAATTCTCGAGACACTGCCTTGCACTTGAGAATTTTCTTGGGAACACGGGCTTCATGCTCCACTCCAGTGACTGACAGGTTGTCTGTTCCTTGCCAGAGTATCTTCCCTGTCTCAGCATCCCAAAGGGTCATCCAATTTAGTTTGAAGCCCCTCAGGATCTCCCTGGCATGTTCGTCCTTGGCTGACATGATGCAGTGGCAGCCGCCCGCATCTCCCCCGCTAGCCCGGTGGAGCCTCGCAGAAGGTGCCCCGGAGCCGAGGACTGAGCTGCAGCCCGGCCTGGAGACCTCGGGCGAGCAGGGGCAGCGGCCAGACCCCGACCGGCCTCTCCCTCGGGTCAGCTCCCACTCCTGATCCCTTTTCCTTCCCCCTAGTCCCTAAAAATTCTTAAAGAAGTTAATGGCATAGAAATAAAGGAGGGAAACTATTACGAATTAAGAGACTTAAGACATTGCTAACAAATGTAAATTGTGAACTGTATTTTGATTCCATTCAAACAAAATAACTATAAAAGACTTTATTGGTAGAAGCAGGGGAAGCGGAACACAAACTGGGTTTTAGATCATATTAAGAGATTACTTTTAATTTTGTTGACTGTAATAATAGATTATAGTTATATTTTTTAAGGTTTTTATCTGATAGAGGTATATACTGGAATATTTATGAGTGAAATAGAATATCTGGCATTTGCTTTTAAATATTCTAGCAAAACACACGAAAAGGAGCAGAGAGATGAAACAGAATGGCAGAATATTGCTAATTACTGAAGGCTGAATAATAGTTATGTACAGATTCATTAGATTAATCACTCTAAATTCATATATACTTGAAAATTTCCATAATAGTTTTTTTTATATATTAACATCCATTTCAAAATTTTTAAACAGAGTTAGGCTAGATCACCACTCTTTAGGCTGAATTCAGTCCTCAAGGTGTATATGTCACCATACAAAGGTACAGAAGTTTAGGCTGAATGTAGTTCTAAGGACATCTCCTAGAACTTACTTGCAAGGTTTCTATATATTTTTAAAAGTTGATATTGGTTTTTGTGTGTGTGTGTGGTTTATCTCTTCCTTCTAAAACTCAAGTTTCAGGGTAAATTCTACATATTTTCCAGTTAGTTGGAGTCTGCTTTTTTATAGTTTTACTCAATTTAGTTGGGAAGGAAAATGTAGTGGTGGCCATACCAATTCTATGGCTCACCAACCAAAATTGTTCTTTCTAATACAATTGCATTCAGGCCTGCCAAACTGAGCCAGACTGCAACCTCTCCAGTACAACCAAAGGAAAACAATAGAACAATTCTATCAACGTTGACTCTCATTTAGTACTTTTGAGGTGAAGGATTTTCTATATAGGATCTCATTTTATTTTCACAAGAACCCTTTGAATCAGATGCTATCATTATTCTCAACTGACAACTAAGGAAAAGAAGTCTCAACAATGATGTAACCTAACCAAGGTCACATAGGTGTAAGTAAGAAGCAACGCTATGAATTCAGGTTCGTCAGACCATAAAGCCAATATTCTTCTCTGCTAGTTGTCTGTTATAGCATATTGGCTCTATCCCTTCTGTTCATTCACTTTCAATATGCATTTAGTTAACTGACTGTGCTAGGTGCTGGGGACATAAAAATGAATGAGGCATCATCTTGCTCTTAAGAAATGCTTTGCAGAGGATGTGACATTTGAGCTGGACCTTAAGAGATGAGCAGGAACCTAGCAAAGGGATCACTGAAGAAAAGTCATTCATAGCAAAGGCATGCAGATGAGATGGGTGCAGTGTGTTCAGAGAATGGATAGTCATGGTGGCCAGAGCAGAATGCATTAAGGTAAGGAGAGATGGAGGCTGTCATGAACTTAGTAGTAGCCAAGTGTGCAGCTGGCATTGCGTTAAATCCCAAGGAACATAGAAAGGAATCAGCTGTGTTCTCTACCACCAAGGAACCACAATAATATCTGCGGGAAAAGCAAATGCTAAGAATTTTGGTCTACTTATTAGACTACAAACTTGAATTCTTATTTATTTCATTGAGTTATTTTCATTTAAGCCTTAGAAAATTAAACTTTTTCTCTACAAAAATGAAACAATAAATATTCAAAGTTATTTCAATTTCAGAATAAGAAGGTGCTGTATTTATCCCTTTTGCCCTTTGCAATATGTGCTATTGAAATATCAGGCTTATCACAGCAACCACAGTAGTATGGTAAAAGATGACTATAAAGATATGAAGAAAGGTGGTCATTTTGATTTAAGAAGGCTATACTGAAAAACTTATTTTATCTGATCAAAAATATTCATCAAAGCAAAGTTCGAACAAGAAAAGTTTAGGTAATTTCAAAGGAAGTTAGAATACAGACATAAAAGGATGAATATGCCCCTGTTAATAAATATTTTAAAATAATGATTATAACACAGCTAGAATGTACAAGAGGAAGTTGAGTTTGATGTAAGTTAGCATAGTATAATCAAGGTACTGAAGAAAGTCAAGAGATTTGAAATTTTACCCTAGTTCATAGCAAAGTTAGTTAAAATTTCTGGATATCTGTTTCCTAAGACTGAAAAATAATACATTTTGACTATATTTTGTGAATCAATAAACTGCAAAATAATATCAAATATTATAATTATTTTCTCCTATGTAATTGAGACACTTGGAGCAAAAGATTTCTAGGGCCTTTCAATTCAGACATTATGTACTTCCTATCCTGAAACAGAAAAAAAAAAGCCAAGCACAAAAGTCAAGGTTCTGAAATATTCTTAAATAATAACAAGCCTATCCCAGGTTCCATTCTCTCAGACCTGGGCCACCATGTCCCACATGCAGAAAGGTGACTGACAAAGCAATTAAGTGGAGGCTGAAATCCAGCCACTGCTCGGCTCACTGACCTAGGCACCTTAGTCAGCCCAGGGAAGGGAGCGCCTACATGTGATTTGCACAAAGTTCTTATGTGCAGGCTTTCACCTTTTCCAACCTAAATGTCCACCAATATAGAAAGAGAATATGTGCATCCATTAAAAGGTAGTGTTTATGAAGATGCATATTAAATGGGAGCTCTTTGGGTAAATACAGTATAGGAAGCTCTACTGGCTTAAATGGTGTCCCCTCAAAATTCACACCTACCAGAACCTCAGAATGTGACCTTATTTGGAAATCGTCTTTAGAAATGTAATCGAGGTAAAGAGCAAGTGAGATCATACTGGCTTATACTGGGCCCTAAATCCACTCTGGTGACCTCATAACAAAGAGAAAGAAACAGAGAGACATGTGGAGTCTCACAGAAGTAGATGATGTAAAGATAGAGTCAGAGATTGGAGTGATGTGTCTTCAAACCAAGGATTACTGGCAACCACCAGAAACTAGAACAGAGGCATAGAACAGTCTCTCCCTCAGAGCCTCCAGAAGAACTAACCCTGCCAACACCTCGATTTTGGACTTCTGATTAATACAATGTTTATATTTATATATACATATATACAGTGTGTACGTGTGTATTCAACACATGCATACTCAACTTACATGATATAAGCATGAAGTAATTAAATGAGAAAACCCTGTCCTCTTGCGGCAGAGACTTGAGGGTTTACAAATGTGCTTCTGTGTGTCTCAGTCCCATTAGCAGCGTAAAGCATGTGAGTAGCTCTGGCCAACAACATGCATCCAGAAGGACCACCCAGTTTTTATTTATTCGTATGAATGGGAAATTAGTCTTTAATATGTTAAGCTCCTGGGATTTCACATTGTCTGTTGTGGCACTTGGCTTTAAGTATCCTGATTAACACATCTCTTTTTCACCTCCCGTATAGTCCTCCTCACCTGCCCCGCTACAAACTGCATAGAGAAGGAGAGGAACAGGTGTTTCATCGAGAATTTTACCCAAGGAGCAACCTAAATTTTAAAATAGTGGAAGCAATAAATATACATCAGACTGCTCAGTTAAAGACAATGAGCGGTAGCCAGTGGAACACTTCTGAAGGTACAATAAACGTGATGGCAAGCATCCTGGAGAATCTTTCTACCATCTCTGCCACACAGAAGAGCTGTACATTCTCAACTACTCCTTTTCTTATGTTCAAAAATCCCGGATGAAAACACTCCTTTTGATAATGTGATTGGACAGATATCTAGTTTGGGTAGATTCCCTTATGTTACTATAATAAAAAATCTTTCATCCTAAATGGTATGATTAAGCTATAATAAAAATAAAAAAGGAAATTGCCAATAAGAGTATTTGTTTTAATTTAGCTTGACTAGAAATAGAAGACATTGAAAGGAAAACAATAGTGACTTGGCTTTTTTGGTTTATTACTTAGCAACAATTGTAAAGCATGATAATAACAAGACTGTCCAGAGCACAAAAAAAACAGAACTCTGCTCATATTTGAGTTCCAGGAGTGTAAAGCAGCAAAGCCCTTCCAGAGGGCCATTTGACAATATATGAGAAAAGCCTTAATAATAAGCATTCCTCTTTGATTCAGCAATCTCACTACTAGGAATTTAGCTTAAGGAAATCATTGGCAAATATATAAGACATCTGTTCAAGAATGCTTATTACAGTGTATTTTATGATGAAAAAAGCTATAAACTGAATATCAAATGAGGTCCTGGGTTCGGACTCCAGGTAGAGCCACAGACCATACCCCAGGTGCACCGTGTTCCAGGGGGCGCCAGGCCCCGGGGGGGCGCCTGGTCCCAGTAGCGCCAGGTCCCAGGTGCACTACTCAAGTGTGTGGGAAGAGATGCCCTGCCTTTAGAGATCCAGTTCTTAAGGGGAAACAGCAACATTCATAAGTCAGGGGTGGAAGTGGGGAGGTGGAGATTAAAAAGAGGGGAAAAAAAATCAAATGATTGCTGGTTAGTCAAACACATTATTGTGCATATAATGAAATGCAGCAATTTTTAAATGGTGATTTATAAAATGCTAAGTAGCATTGAAAGGTATTCATAAGGTGTTTCTAAATGAAAAAGAAAAAGTTACCAAATGATGTATACAATAAAGCCTCACCATTTTAAAATTAAAAAAAGAATAAATATGATTAGGAAAAGATCTAAAAGGCCATGCAACAAAATGTTAATAGAAATATTATCCAAGTCCCAGGATTACCAAATGATTAAAAAACCAGTGGATACAACACTAAGAGTGAACTATGGACTTTAGGTGAGACAATGTGTCAATGTAGGTTCATCGCTTGTAACAAATGTACCGTTCTGATATGGAATGTTGATAGTTAATGATTGGGAGGGTGCCTGTGTTGGGGACCAAGGTGTATATGGGAAATCTCTGCACTTTCTGCTTAATTTTGCTATGAACCTAAAATTGCTCTAAAAAATAAAGTCCACTTAAAAAATTACAGCCCCAGCACAGTGTCACTTCTGCCATCTCCTATTTATCAAAGCAGTCTCAGGGCTAGGCAAGTTTGAAGGGCTAAAGAAATCATCTTCACCTCATAATGGGGACTGGCAAGGTCACTTTGTACAGAATATGTGAGGTAAGAGCTGTTATCGTGGCCATCTTTAGAAACTACAAGCCATTTAAAGATTATTTTTTAATCCTCTGCCAGTCCTAAAAAGGTAAGAGAGGGGGAAAAAAGAAGCACTGAAAAAAATGAGACAAATAGCACAAAATGAAGAGATATAGAAAAATCCATAGTATAATAATCACAATTCCTGAAATACACTAAACTTATTAATTAAAATACAAAAATTCTCAAAGTAGAAAACAAAGTTATATGATATTGATAAGAGACACCTCGAAAATATAAGAACAAAGGAAAGTTAAAAGAAAATGATAGATTTGCATGACAAATTCTAACCTGCAGAGAAATTATTTAGCTATATTAACATGAGAGTACATAGACTTTGAGACCAAAACAGTCATTATTAGATAGAGTCACTACAAAAAAAAAAAACACTTGATAGTCTCAGTACATGGCGATAATATTGTTAATATTTTTCATAGTATTTTAAAGCTTCTAGTGCCCAGAGAGAGAGAAAACAAATAAGTATCCATATTTACAGAATGACCTTGAAGTCATACTTATTTCTTTACGTTCCAAATAGGGAAAGAGGCAGAAGAAAATGTACCTGAATTTAACCATGGTTGACTTTGGAAAATATAACTTTGAGTTAATTTTTAATTTTTCTCTCTGTCTACTTTCCTACATTTTTCAAATTTTCTATGGTGAGTACATATTATTTTTATAACAGGCAAAAAACTTGGAAAAAAATAATAATCTTCTAAATCTCTTTGGATTAAGAAATTTCCAGATACTCAACATTCAAGTAAGTCCAATGTCTTTTGCCAGTTTTGACAATTGATTTTTATGGCTTTGGTTTCTAAACTTGGGACAAATTAAATTAAAAGTATAATTTATTTCTGTTATCAGTCAGCTATCATCACCCTCGTCATCAAAGAGTCCCTTCACATTACCTGGGATAGACGAGAAGTAGGATAAAAACTCATGATACAGCTGAGGCCCTTACTCTATTAGAGAGGAACACAGACAAGCTGATAGAAAAGCTGGAGGAGGAAGACAGCATCAAACTTTATAACAAGATAGAAGGGATAGAGCAGGAAAGAAATTAATGAAGGATATAGAAATAGAAAGCAGAGGCCTATACAAACCAGAGTTGATACTAATGAAAGAGGCGTTTATAAGGACAAAGACGAGATGAAGAAAAGAAGAGAGGTCAAAAACGGCTGGTGAAGGACAATTCACTGAGGTCTCCCTTTTTGCCATCTGAGTGGGGTTAACTAGACAGAGAGGAGAATGCAGGGGGTAGAATAGAGAGCCATAAGCAATAGACAGACATAATTTAAGAAGTCATAGTCATAGACTTAAGAGAAGATTTACACACACACAAACACACACATACCACAACTGAGTTCTATAAGTCAATATCATTTGCATAAATTAATGTAATTTCATAAATTGGATTTTTCTAAGTGTGTACACAAATTATTCAGATAGGTTGAACAAATCACCGTTTCTGTTGTTTTTTTAAATGTGCCTTTAAAGAGCCCCCTTATATGATCTTTCTGTAAAATTAAAGGATTTGCAGTGTATGCAACAGAAGGCAATGGAGCAATCATTCGAGCTCTGACAAATAGAAGCTATGGCATACCAACTACTAGAGGGCTAAGAAGATTTAAAAAACAAAAAAAGTCCATGCCATTCCTGCAAACTCAAGGAAGAAAACTTGGCAGAAGCAAAGAGACAGGAAAAGGGAAGAGAAGTGAGACAAAGCCTGTCCTGTTGCACCTACTTGAGGAAATGAGCCACTCCTGGAGCTCCCTGCACAAGGATGACTGTGTGAGAAGTGGCTCTCCACCACATTCACATTATCTACCCTTATGACTTTCCTTTTGGTGCAGACATTTGACACCTCTTTGTTTTCTCCCTTCATAGTTTCTTCACACACACCCAGTGTCTTATTACATCAGGACTTCTCAAGACTCAGTTTTTACTGGCTGACAGACTCATTCTTTGAGGTGCCTTCCAAAGTCTCTCAAAGTGAATTTTGTAAATACCGCACAGCTTACATTTTAATTCAGAATTCAAATATTCCAAACATGTTCTCCTCACCTGGAGAGAAGTCATTTACTGTTTCTCTATAAGGTAATATTAGTCCAGAAGACAGAAATATTCTCCTTGCATAGATAGATCGACTGGAGCAAATGGTGGTCTCACATTATCAGAGGATTTACTAATCTATAGAATAGTTTCATGCACATAATTCTATTTTATTCAAGGCATCACTCACCCTAACCCTTCAAGAGCCCCCAACTCACAGCCCCAGCTTAAAACACTTTAACAATTTTCCATTCCCCTTGGTATAAAGACAAAAATCTTTATCATGGTATCTAATTTCTACCTCTAACTTTACCTCACAACACTTTGCTCAGTGTCCCCTGCATTCCACCCACACAGCCCTTCTACCAATTCTTCAAATGGTCCACAGGACCATTCTTGTCCACGTGTTTTAAACGTTCTTTTAAACCCTCCATTTTGCCAGTTAATTCCTACCCTTCCTTCAGTTATCAGCTCCATATCATTTCTTCAGGGAAGACTTTCCCAGTCTCTCTGACCTGGTCAAATCTCTTTAAGATAGCTTTACGTATCTTCTTTTCTTAGCACTTAACCCAATTACAATTATGCAGGTATTTGTATGACTATGTGAATACATTTGATCTCCACCAGTAGTTTGTAAATTC
Organism: Pteropus medius; assembly: GCF_902729225.1. Taxonomy (NCBI): domain Eukaryota; kingdom Metazoa; phylum Chordata; class Mammalia; order Chiroptera; family Pteropodidae; genus Pteropus; species Pteropus medius. The sequence continues at coordinate 30,086,196 of NW_024344378.1, read as the reverse complement.
TGTAAGGGTAGCAACTACAACTATTTTTGCTCATCAGAGTATCTATATTAGTAGCTTAGTTCATGACACATATATTCTGCAATATTGAATGAATGAATGAATGAATGGGGAGAAGATGTTATATCCACATTTGAGAAATGTAGAAACTGAGTCTCAAGAGAATTTAAGGGATTTGCTCAAAGAGCACAGACATAGGTACTTAATTCCAAGGTATTTAATTCCTGAATTCAAGGCCAGAGAATGTAGTATTCTACGGACTGGGATGTGTTGCATGGCGCATGGTAGGTACCTAGTGCAGACTTGCTGAATGAAGAAATGGAAACAAAATGAAAGCAGGAAGGAATAGATTGTGAACTTCAATATGATTTTCACTGTGAAGAAAATAGTCTTGGCTGTGACATTGGGCAGGTCACATCACCTTTCTAGGCCTTAGCTGAAGTTTGAACTAGATGACCTCTGTGCTTTGCAAATCTGCGATTCTGTGCTTCCAAATTCCTCTTACTTTGGTATTTTGCCTAACAGTGGGCACCTACATGTGATGGCTGAATTACTTAGCAGCCCAGATTTAACTTTATGTTTTAGATCATTTTTAATGTATTCAAAGAGCAATTATCACTATGCTATAAGAGATGACTGCAAGAGCAGTTACATTGAGGATAACATATGGTGGCTATAGAAACAATGGAAAGTTATTTCAGAGTATTAAGCATAGCAGATGGAAAAGTGCTGTTATAACCTTGACAGTTGACCTTGGGACTTCTAAGTATATTATAAAGTTCTATATGAGGAAGCAAAGAACATCTGGGCAAAGGATACCATTTTTGAGTTGTCCGTTGTCATTGTTAAGTGATTCAAAAACTAATAAAAGGGAATTGTAAATGGTCTTGGTCATTGAGCCAAGACATAGATAGAAACTATAAGGGAAAAGCCACTTTCTTCTCCCACCAAATTTGGGATACTCCATCTAACTAGTCATAGATATATGCTTTTACCCTGACTGTCTCCTAACCAAATTCTCCAGTAATATACTCTACAAGCTAGCTTACCTTTCGAGACTTATCTCTCACTCACCCCCTGAATTAGCCCATCCTCTGGCCTCACAACTCACTGTTTTTTCATGACTCCATGAGAACTTCCTTTGCCCCTTCAGGTTCAGTTCAGATGTCTTTTTTTTTCTTTGAAGTCTTTCAGTGTTCCCAACTAGAACTCAGTGCTCCCTCCTCCAAGTTCGCACAGCATTTATTTATGTGCAGCTGACAGTATTGATGGCCATCAGATTTATGTTACTCGTCTATCTGTATATCTGCCTCCTATCTCAATCATCCCACTAGCATATAAGACCCTTGAAGATAAGGACCATGCCTTATTCATCATAATATACCCAAAGCACATAGTTGCATGCTTGTCATTTAGAAAAGTCTATTGAGTTAAATGCTAGGTGGCAACTAATCACTAGATGAATTTATTGTAATAGAGGAATCAGTCCTATTACATCAACCCAGGTAATAAAGTTTATTATATCAGGGAATTTTAAGTGTCCTCACTTAAAACCCAAAGACGAAATTTCAATGCTAAGAATTTCAAGTACTCTTTTATGCCAATAAAGGAGTTCTTGGAAGAGGTATATTAACCTACTTCTTGTATTTTAGCTAAAATTATTAAACTTTTTTCTGTGTCAGGCACAGACCTACAGCTTTGGTTACATTATCTCATTTAATCTTCAGATAACCCTATGAGTTATTATTATTCCCATTTTCAAACAGAATAGTTGAGGTATTAGTAGATAAGCCATTTGACTGGCACCCAAGCACTATCGTACACTTCCTTAGGGCATCTCTGTGTCATGTGGGAGTCCATATATCAAAGTGTCTTGCACTGTAACCCACCCAGTCAGTTCCTGAGTCAGCCTGATTGCAGCAGCCTAAATCACATTTGAATGCAAATGCCTTCTTTTTCAAGAAACGAAATCCATGTGTTTATGTATAAAAAAGTGCTAAAATCTGTGCCAAGCTATAATTTTATTTCATCTGCTTCCTTTAGGTGATCTGCTTTCATCACTAAATAGCATTGTCCTATTTAGACTTAACTTAATCCTTTTAGCAAAACACAGATAAATAATCTCAAATCCGTATTCATTTGTCTGGTTGGTCAGACTCTTTTTTCATTTTACCAAGAGATAACTGTCCACCAACATGTAAGTTCCACATATGAGATCCTGATATAGTAATAAGCACTAATATTTACTGAGTCTTTATATCATATGTCAGATGCTATGCAAAACTTCTTCACCCATATCCCTCATTTATATAATCCTTTCATTAGCCTTAATTTACAGGTGAGGAACTAAGCACTAAGAGGCTGAGCACCTTACCCTTGGGCCCATGGCTGGATCTCAGATGTGTCTGACTCCTGAGTCTAGACTCTAACAATTCAACTATTCTCAGCCTCTACTGACACCATTCTAGTCCCTTCCCCATCCCCTACCCTTGTAATTAAGGAAAGCTATCCAGACAGAATTTTTTTTTTTTTTAAGTAAATAGAGTACCTGATAACGCCCAGGTCATCTCCATTCAAATCTTCCATCTTCAAGACTGCCATTTCCTTGTCTGTATTTGAAGAATACCTAGTCAGCAAAACAACAACAAAAAAATTTAGTCAGTTTTATGTTAGCTCCTGGCCGCCATGTACAATGAACAGCAGAAGCTGGTGCAGAAACAAAACCCAGCATGCCTCTCAAAAAGCGAGGCTCCGGGACATGCTGTAGTCCCAGGGACTGCATCCAGACCTCATTACTCTGCTAAAGAAATGGTGTGCAACTGTGATCGGAGTTAGGGGCGTTAGGTCAGCTAGCTGGAGATGAAATATATATTTTTATGTAATGTATGCAAGATTATATAACATGTATTTCCTACAAAAAGGATTTCTCTTTGAAATCTTTACTCATATCAAATTATAATGGACTTCCTTAAAGATAGCAAGGAATATGCAAAATCAAGAACATTCATGACCTACAACTTAAAGTGTTCTCTTATGTCCTTTCAAGGGACGTCAGATTATATTTTCTAAAAATCAACTCTTCTGACAGCTATTGAAAAATATACAGACAAATGTAAAATGTCAAGTGGTCAGGTTGAACTGAGATATTATTTTACTGCCATAGTAGCCAAGTACTTCTCTTCTGTTGCAAACCTGGCTCATCATTTTAAAAAAAGACAAAATAATCATCTCCCTTAGTGTTCCATTCAATTATTCTAGTTTTATTTCTTGTTCTAAATTCCAGTTTTGTTTTGCTTTTTTTATTCTTTTATCTCCTCTCTCTCTTGCCACATTCTCCTGGACTAAGATGATTTCTTCTAAATAACATAATAAGAAGAGCTATTTATTAATTTAACAAATATTTTATGCACATTTTTATCTCTATTTTACAGATGAATAAACAGAGCCAATAAATTAAGTAAATCTCTTATCAATATATACATCTTAAAGGTCACACAACTAAGAAGTGATAAAGCTAATTTGACATCACAGTTGTGTCAGAATCCAAAGTCTGGAGTCCTTCAAATATTCATAATGACTCCCACAGACCTCAAAGTAGAAAGATATATGCATAGGTTGGTGTGTGTTTCTATGTTTACTTTTTATTTCTGCTTGTCTTAGATTATAAACATGTTTTTAAATTACTTTAGCTTTAATACTCTTTTAGGATTCTATCATATTCATCAACTATAACCTGTTCTTAGATTTCTTTGCTCTTCCTAAAAAAACACAAGATTTCATTTTGATAACTTCTCCCTCACCTTGCTCTCTCTGACTGTGGATTCTGAAGGTAAGAGTAAGGACTTCGGTTGATATGTGCACCATCCACATTTCCTTTATTAAAGAAGATTTTGCCTGGTTTCATATTTGTGTGTGCCATCTCAATGCTCTGTGGGTTTAAAAAAAAAAAAAGAGTTGTAAAGTTAGAAATCCTGGTAGAGATAATGATTTAGTCAATATAAACAGAAGAGATCTGTGAACAATTTCCTTTGTCTCCAACCTGTTCTCACTGTGGGGTGAAAGCTGGAGAACCACAGGTCTGGTGTCGTTCTGTAGGTAAACAGACATGACCTTCAGGGCTGAGATAGAGAAAGTGCTGTGTATAGAGAAGCACAGTGCTGATCAGCAGAGACTCTCGGGACTGCTGAGTCAGACACAAGCTGCCATTTGAGATGGCCCAAATGGGAGATTTGACTCCTACAACACTGGGACAGGACTTGTTAACATGTAGGTATTTCTACTCTCCCTACCTTCTCCATCCCACCACCCTCTAAGGCAGGCTTTTTCAGACTTTGAGAAGCACAGTAAGCATTACAGTTTTCATCATAACTTAATAAACATCAAGATATATCCTAAAACAGAAGTACATAAAACAAATTATACCCTTACTGTGTATTATGCACGTTGATACTTTCCAATTTATTTTATTTTAATTTTGTTAATGCTTATTGTAATCCATGAAATTGATTTCATAAAGCTATTCATAGATTACTAGCTACAGTTTGAAAAACATTGTTCTAAAGAAATTTCTGCCTTTGCCAGCTGGATCCCTGGATTGTGGAAGTGTCTTTACAAGATAAAGTAAAGAGAGACTAAACCCTAAAGGCAAAGGAATGAAGAAAACATTAGCGAGGATCCTTGTAAGAAAATAATAAGCTGGAAGACAGGAGAGAGAGGAGAAAAAAAGGAACCCAAACCAGGAATGAGAAACGAGTTTGGGGGTACTGGTAGGAGAACCATGTCAGTCTAAAGCTGCTATAGAGGACTTGACAAATGAGGATGTGCACTTATAAATTGGATACCCATTTATGTTCTTTCAAAAATACAAGGGAAGCTTTGGAAATACAAGGAAAGATTGGCACTGTTTGTAATTACTTTTGGTTCCTTGATGGATTTTCTTTCATGTGACTTCATTCAGAGACCAGACCATGTGGGGCTCTACAGTTTATAAGGGTTACATACAAAATGTTTTCTACTTCTTTAGATGACTGCTGCAGTTATTAGGGTTACATACAAAATGTTTTCTATTTCTTTAGATGACTGCATAAAGCTTACTGCCATAGAACCCTCCTCTTTCAACCAATCAGTGCCTCAGGCTTAACAGCCTATAGCTCGGGGCCAGAAGCTACAAGAGAGTCAGGAAGGGAAAAGAAAGGTAAGTATTAAGACTGTGCTCAGACCAAGATCCTATAGGGGCTGTCTCCATAGCACACTAAACCACTCATAAAATACTATGAGTGGTGGTAAAAAAAAACAGCTGTCTCTAGGGTTCTTTGCCTACCTTCATGATGCCAGTGACCATGTACTCAAAAGTACGATTGCTAAATCCTTCACTGGCAATTACAAACACAGTATACTGGAAATATCCTGCTGGAGCTGAGTGTGTATGAGTGCCACTCAGGATAACGTTGTCTCTTCTGTACAGGGAGCCATATTTATTGTGCAGTCTGTTCAGCACCTTCAAAAAAGGAGAAAAACAGAACTCAGAAGAGGGATAACATAGGAACTTAGCATGAGAAAAGACTGACTAGTCCAGTCACTGATCCATATCAATGACATCTCAGTCAAGTGGCTCCTCGCTCTATATATCATCATAGTATATCTATAGTACATAAATAGTTTATATAGTATATATAGCTTGAGAATATCATCATAGTAACAACAACAATAATAATTGCAATAGCTAACATTTTATAGATGCTTGCTATGTGCAAGCATGCACAATGCTAGGTATTACATACATTATATCATTTAAAAATCTTTATGACAACCCCAAAAGGTAGGTATTTTTAACTCTATCTTTTAGCTGAGAACATTTAAGTGTACAGAAGTAAATTGCCTACTGATCTAATAAACAGCACAGCCCAAATCTGGATCCAAGTCTCTTTAACTATAAGAACCAGTACTCTTACCCATTCATCATTCCACACATAGCATTAATATCTAGGCATTGTTCTAAGCACTAGGAATATATAAGGTTTCTCCTCTGAAGAAGTTTTTATTCTAATGAGGAAGAAAGATAATAAACAAATAAATATGTAATATTATATAGTGATAAATGCTATGAAGCAAAATATTGCTGGGTAAGGAAAAAGAGAGTGATGGTTGTCAGTGAAGAAAGATCTTTCCAAAGAAGTTACATTTCATCAGAGGTTTAAATGAAGAGAGCAAGTTGGTCATGCAATGCCCAGGGGGAAAGCATCTTGGGAGCAGTGAACAAACAGTGCAAAGGCTTCTTTACTCAATTGCCTAACTTCCCAAATTGAAGATCTCAATATTCCCTGACACAGATCATCATATACTTATTGGTCTGGAGGAAACAAACACTATGACCGAAGGACACACCAGCAATCCTGTGGAAAGGAACCATCTTGTCAGCACTAACTTGCTAGCCATGTGGGTGAGCAACTTAGAAGTAGACCCTTCAGCCTCAGTCAAGCCTTCAAACAATTGCAGCCCCAGCTAATACCTGAGTTCCACCTCATGACACGGACATGATGGTATGTCATGAGGTTCTGACATAAGTCAGAGTAACCTAACCCAGCCTTTCTGGTTTTCCTGACCCACTGAAATCCTGATACATGATTATTGTTGCCTTAAACAACTGAGTTTTCCGGATGGCTTGTTGTACAGCAATGCATGACTAATACAAAGGGACTTGGTAAATATTTATTGAATTAATTAATCATTTAACATCCAAATGCATAACCTATTCTGATTATGCTTGAACTAGCGACAATCTAATGTTTGGTAATTATTTTGGCTTCTTGTGAAATTTTTTATGTCAAAAATTATTGAAATTAGCAAAAGTATCAAACCCAAAGCAGCCTCCCTCAATGTAATGTACCGTCACCTAATACCAGGGACAACAAGGAAAGCTCATTTATGGCAGAGATGGCAAATACTTTATATCTCATGTACTCAGTCCTATTTATTGGCGGTTGCTCTCAGGAGCAGTTTGTTGAGAATCCAAATCTGGGCTTAACAAAACAGAGTGCCTTTTTCGATTAGTAGTGCGGTCTACCTTGACTATGGCGTAGGCAGCGGTATGCTGATAAATGGTCTCTTTGAAAAAAAAAAAAAGAGCCCTTATTTGTATTGTCTGCCAGTTTCTGTGGGGTGAAAACTCCCACCATAGTCAATTTCAAGCTACCAAAAGTTTAACAACTAGCTCATAAAGTTCCTGAATATTTAACAGCTCACATGGGCTGGTACAAGCTGGTTTCAGCACACTGGTATGTAAGAGTTAGCAGCAACTTGGATGCTATATACTTAACATATGTAAAACATCTATTCAATCTCTTCTATTTTAGGCGGAGAGCTACACCACCCTCATTCTAGTCATGTGATCACTGAATCAGGAAGACAATCTTACAAATTATCTTACCTCATTAACCTCTCTATGATCCAAATGTCAATTGCTAGGTTACTAAGGCCACATGGAGAAGCAATCTTGTGATGCCAGGTAAATGTGGAAAGGAAATATGATATAACCCAGCAGCCCTCTGACCAAGTAACACACATTTTCCATCCCAGTAAATTTTCATGTTCCTTTTGTTTGACCCTAACTCCAGCCCCAACTTGTCATCACTCTTACATATTCTTCCACACAGTAACTACTAAATTCATGAAGAAAAAATATCTGTAAGAAGGAGGAGTGGTCAATGAAAAGACACCATGAAAGCTTAACTAAAGTCAAAAGCTATTCTTACAATTCTATAGCCAAAACAAGGTAGTGAAAAAAAGAACTGCTAGTCCATTTTAAAGCTCCCCTAATCTTACCCCATTTTTATTCATAAAAAAATTATAATGTTAGGATTTTAGAGTTAAATGTATTTCTTCAGGTTTTTTCAAGAATCAAGCTCTTAAAAAGATAGAAATTATGAATACTGAATTTTAAAACAAAAGAAAACAATTAAAACCACTCAGAAATTTTATCCTAAACTACAATCTCTGATATAAAATAAGGCACATGGAATTTCCAGGGAAAAGAAAAGAAAAATAAATTTAAAAATTATCTAATATCAATGCCTGCAAATAGCCATTATAAATAACATGTTTTCTACTTCATGAAAGTAGGGGTATTTTAACATAGAGCAAAGAAGTTACATTAATGTCTACAGCTCACTTCTTTGTATTCAATTCCCATTCCATTTCCTATTACTGACACTCTTGGGAGCATGACATAGAAAAGAGCAGGAAAGTCATTCTGTTTTCCTGCTCTGCCTCTCTGCTCAAAGATCATTCCTTAATCTTCATTCCATGCCGGAAATTTCATCAATCTTAAAGCCGAGACTGAGGATCTGCCTAAAACCAGGTGTTAAAAGTAAGCTTAATGGCGCTTGTTCAGCTACATTTATTTTTCACACTATCCCTTGGGTTAACTTGGGATAACTAAGTGGGTTCATTTAAAAGCCTTCCTGCTGGGTCTCGGATTGCATGAAGAGATAAAAATAGGAAGAAATGGTTAAATGGTGCCCGCTATTGACTTGATAGCATCTACAACCTAACATGTTAAACCTTTCTCCCCTAAACACTTCACCCTCAAAGTCTACCTTTTGACTCTCCTATTTCTACTAATGACACCACCATTTCCCAGTCAGAACCATCTCTGATTCCTCAGAAAAACAGTATAGTGCAATGGTAATGAGCATGAGCTCTAGCACCAAGATGTTTGAATCTCCTCTCTGATAGTTCCTAACTGTGTAACCTTGGACAAGTTACTTCGTCCTTTGTAATTCAGTTTCCTAATCTGTCAAATGACATAATAATATTAGCTCCTTTATACAGTTGTTGGGAGGACTAGTTTAATTAATATATATGGATATAATATACTAATTATATAGAGAGAACAGTGCCTGACTCATCATGGGGACTATGTTAAGTGTTAGCTTTATGCCTATTCATTCCCAAATCTCATTAGCATTCTATTTGACCTCTTACCACCATGTAGTCTCACTGCGACCCCTTTGGTTTAGGACTTTTGTGCCAGCCTTACTTGATGCAGGGGAAATTGCCAGACAAACTTAACAATTTTCCGGCAACCCTGACCTTCTAACACCTTGTAAAACCCCCTCTATCCAAAGTGCCCAGTGTGATTACTGTTTTCCCAACTGGACCCTCACCAATAGAGTGATCTTAATTTAAAGGATCTGTCAATCTGTGTGTCCCCACCTCTAGTTCTAGTCTATTCCAATCCACTTCAAATGTTACTGCCTGATTAATCATCCTAAAGCAAAATTGTATTTGCATCACTTTTCCATTTGAAAGTTTTCTAAGAATCCACATCACCTACAGAACTAAAAAACAACCAAGCATCCCAGGACCTCTACAATTATGACCAACATGCCTTCCAGGTACATCTTTAATTATATACCTACATATGTCCGAATAGAGCTAATCTCTGTCCCTTCAGAGAAGAGTCTGCATATCTCCTTCATGCCTCTCTGTGTTCATGGTGTCCCCTCATTTGATAGCTTTCCCTCTCCATGTTAACCATTTAAAATTCTGCCCATTCAAGTGTCACTTTCCCTTTGAAATTTTCCCCTAATTTCCATTTCTTGAAACCCTCTGTGGTGTATTTAAAAGATTGTATGTCCACAAGCCCTTTGATATTCCTGCTTTCGAGAAGCTTACCTTTGCTACCTCTGAGTGTGAAATGGACTTAGTGACTTGCTTCCAGTGACTAGAACTGGGTGAAAGTGATGGTGTGTAACTTCTGAGCCAGAGTTAAAAAAGCACTGTGGCTTCTTTCCTGCTCTTTCTCTGGAATTACTCACACTGAGGGAAGCCAGTTGCTCTGTCATGAAGATATGAAAAGTGGGGAAATGAGGACTTCTGCCAACAGCCTCATAAGTGAATCTTCTGGAAAGTGAAATTTCCAGCCCCAGTCAAGCCTTCAGATGACTTCAGTCTTTACCAACACCTTGACTTCAAGATATCCTAAGCCAGAACTCCTCTGCTAAGCTACTCCTGAGTTCTTGACCTACAGACTGTGTGAGATAATGGATGTTTGTTGTCTGAAGCAACTATAGTTTGGGGCTATTTGTTACTCAGTAATAGATAACTAATTCACCACCGTGCTTTACTTCAGTGAATTATAGTTATTTGCGTATTTCTGTTATAGTCCTTTCTCCTATCCCCCAACTAGGTAGTGAGATCACAGGGGACATGGATTATGACTCATTTAGTTGTGTGTCCTCTGAAATAACTAGCGAAGTGCCTTGCAAAAAGCAGGTTATCAATGCGTTTTTCCCTCTAAGATAATAGGATGTCACTTTTAAGAATATGGGGTCTAGGACCAGGTATAGATGTATTCAGAACCAAGCTTTACCATTTGCTAACTATTTGAATTTGGAAAAGTCAATTATCTTCTTTAAGACTCAGTTTCCTTATCCATACAACGAGAATAACAGACCCACTTCAGTTTTGTCGTAAGTGTAGGGGTGAGGAAGATATTTAATTCCCTGCTCCTCTTTCTATAAATGGAAGAGGCTTCCATTCCACTACCCACCCCTCAAGAGGGAGTGACATTGGAGAAACACTTTTAGGCTGTCCTGTCACCCCTCTTGCTGGACCCTTACACAGTGTTTAATAGGTGAGATTAACATGACACTGAATAATGGACATTTAATGGTCACTGTTCTGGGTATTCCAGTCTTTTCTTTCTCACATTCATGAGTATGAAAGCAGACATTAAGAGACCACATTCTCCTTCTGTGACCTGATCTGATACAGAAAATATAACTGGGTCAAAGCCTAGAAATTGGCTTAGAGAGATAGACCTGGAAGCCCATGTCTATCCCTCTATTTCTATCCTCCCTTCCTTTCCCTTCCCTTCCTTCTTCTTCCCTTCTCTTCTTTCTCCTCCCCCCCCTACTTCTTTCCCTCTTCTTCTCCCCGCTCCGCCTCTCTCTTTCTCTATCTCTCCATCTCTACCTTTCTATCTACAAGTTTCAGGTAGCTCAGGACCTCCGCCCTTCCCATGCATCTTTCTGCTAAGTTCAAATGGATCCACAAGTGAATAACAAGATCTAAGTTTGGAAAAAATTATGGAAGAATCTGCCATATTCTACAATACAGCTTAAAGATTAAGAAAGCGGATGTATTCTTTTTAAATTTTATTATGAAATTTTCAAACATAAACAAAAATAATAAGATAATTATAATGAAACTCCCATGGGCCTATCATCCAACTTCAGCAATTTATGTTCAATCTCATCAGTGTAGTATTTTAATTTTCATCTGGTTCCTTGCATCTATTCTCAGTTGTCTAAAAACCTGAGGGAAGGGTTACTGATTAACTGGCATTCTCGGGATTCTAACAAGGAAGAGTAGAGGAGAGAATGTACAGGAAGAGTGAGGGTCACCTGGAACATAATAAACTTTCAAGAAAATTAGCATTAATAATGATGGTGAGCTATCAGCCGAACTGAGAGCAAAGTTTGACCAAAATGACTTAGAATGGAAAAATAAGGATCAGTCTCTTCATATGATTGTCTTTTGGATCGTCAAGAGCTTATAATGTTGAGAGTAGTAGAAACTTACGGTATGAGAAACCAAGAGGGCTTAATTGCTGTCATCATTACCCAGAGTTTTATTTTAAATTATGACATTTCTTTTTCATATTAATCGCTTACCTCCAGCCTCAGTCGTTGGGATACCATGCCTATGTCGATGCTGACAAACACCATTCGATTTGACCCATCGGGTTCTGCCATGATGAAAGCACGACTGTACAGCCTGGTAAGGAGGCCCTGTGCATTCTGGCCACTTTTGCCGTAGCCCATCTAAAGAGGAAGAGAAGATCAGAGCCACTTCATCTCACTCCCCTGCTACTGGGAAGCAGCCTCAATCATACGAGAAGACACTACTTAGGAAGGACAAACAAGCCACATGGCACTGTAGCTCTAAGTGAGATAATATATGTGTTTTCAAGAATAAAGCCAACATCATAAAAGAGGCTTTACTCTTCTATGTAGAAAAATATAAAAGCAAGGTAGTGATCAGCTCTGCAGAAGCTATTCACTGACCTGTAGTCAAGGAAGGAGCCAGTCTGGCTCAGAATTTCATTACTACTCTGGAGACCTTTCAGGGCTTCTCTGTTTTTTGAAACAAAACCTTTTCTCCTACCTAAGATACTACACAAGGAAATAGTTCCTCTCCCACCATCCACATTGCCTGGAAACATTTTGAAGATTGAAGCCTCCCTCGCTTTGGTTGTTAATGTGTGATTTTTTTTTTTTTCTGAAGAAAATGATTTCTTTTTAATTAAGTAATTTTACTGAGGGGCACCTCAACCTGGCTTTTCCCACATTGTCCTATCTGAAACCAACTCGGATCAAACACACCTATCCCAAGCCCCTTCTCTCACCATGTCATAAAACTCACGCTTAAAGTATAGCCAGGTCTTCAGAATGTTCCCCCTACTGCTTGCTTTATCTCATGCGAGAGTTTATTTATAGTTTACATTCCAGAGTCACTTTTCAGAACAGAGACCAGGGAATACGACTGACCCTTAAACAACATAAGTTTGAAATATCCAGGTCCATTTACACATGGATTTTTTTCAATAAATGCAGTCAGCCCTTTGTATCCACAGGTTTTGCATCCACTTATTCAACCAACCGTGGATCAAAAACAGTGTTTTCACATTTGCAACTGCAAATCAAAGAGACTGTTTTATTAAATCTGTGGATGTGAAGTGCCTACTGTAGTTAAGGTTTCAGGGAGTCAAAAGTTACATAGGAATTTTCGACTGCACAGGGATCTGCACTCCTAACCCCTGCAATGTTCAATGGTCAGCTGTAATGCCTAGAATCTAAAGATTATTTGGCAGGAGGCAGACAATCCCATCGGACGACTTTATGCTCTGGATTCCTAGGGAAGGGCTGATATAAATATTGCCACTGTCATAGCCAAGAAGTTGATGCTAGCAGCCAATAAGCCACACCTACAATTGAAGGGTTTTACTTGGCTTACACAGTGTTGGCCCATGCCAGGTTTCCAGTTTTAACCAACTAGAGTTGCCTACGTTTTACAGTCAAGAGATTTTAATCTTCAGATCTTCAATCCAGAGATTTTCTGGCTTCTCTTGAAAAAAAAACAAAACAAAACTGTCATATACGGCAACGCTGAGTCCACACAAGAGAGTTGTGATTGAGTAAAAGTTCCCTTCTTCCTCATAGTACAGTATTTACAATGTTATACAGCAGTGAAGTCAATACAAAAGTGAAAAGATGATGATGTAATAATCAGGAATAAATGCAGGATGAAAAATAATAAAATTATTTGTTTCGCAGCCTCTTTGAGGAACCCATTATTTACCTACCAAATTGATATCGCCTACTTGTCCTGTGCAGTCAGCTCGCCCAACACCAATATGGTAGCCAGTAAAGTTCTGAAATAGAGGCGGCTCAGGGGTCGTCATCATGGGAGACATTTGGATGGTCGTGGGTTCCTGGGTGAGTGTTGAGCCTTGAAAGGCTGTAGAGCCCTGATTGGCTGAAGAGATCTGGGTGGCCAGAGGTCCCTGGGTTGCTGGAAAACCTGAATCTAAAAACAGAATATTTGAGAAACAACAATTCAGCCCACTTATTTGTTGGCATCAATTAAAACACATACATTCAGTTTATTAAAGAAAAAAAAAATCTTTGCATACTCTCTTTTATATAATAAATATGAGAATTACCTCAAAAACTTGTTTTATATCAATCCTCAGGAGAATCTTTTTCTTGAGCTAGAGATGCTTCGGCCAAACAATCAAGGCCTCCATCAAATGTCCCTCTTCAGCTTCTTTTCACAAGTCATTCCTTGTCAAACTCATAGCCCTTCATTCATTCACTGTGCACGTCCACTCCAGCCAAACAAATCAGGTGCCAGGTTCCTGGCACATAGACTACTAAATCCAGACTCTTGAAATTTGTTTCTACCATTCTCTCCATTCAGAGACCCCACTCCTTTCTGTTCCACCAACCAATCTCCACTACCCACTTTAGAGTTGGTTCATTTCCACCACATCCAGATCCATCTCAATCCCCCACCTCAGTTGTTTCTACCCTGCTCGAATCCTCCTCAACCTTCTCAAAACATTTTTAAAAGACTTTTATTCTTAATGCAACCTAGATCATTGTATACTTGTTGACATAGTTCTACCTTTTGTTAATAATTTTCATATCACTATATATATATATGTGCATGTACACACTGTGTTCTTTATTACTATCTCAAACACACACACACACACACACACACACACACACACACACACACACACCAGGGAAGCAGAATGGCATAGAGTCTAAGAGGGCAGGTGCCAGAAACAAACAACCTGGGTTTGAAAATTGATTTTACCAATTATTAGTTGAACAAATTACTTAGGTTATTTCACCCCATTTTTCTCACCAATAAAATGGAGATAATAATAATAATACCCTACCTCCTAGGGTTGTTTTGAACAATATGTTAATGCATATTAAAATTTTAGAGCAATGGCTGGCTTATGGCTTTGGTTTTATTTACATATTTAGACATCATACTTATACATTTTACTTGTTTGTTTGTTTCTACTATAGGCAATAGCTAAGGGTGGCCAAAGCAGCAAATGTCAGTGTCACAAGGCATTAGTGGTCAGGAAGTACTTAAGTGAGAGATTAACAGCAAACTTGTTCTGGAATCCTAGAATTTTAAAGCTCAAAAATCTTAGAGATTACCTAGTCTAATATCCTCAGTTTTACATATGAGAATATGAAAGCCGAGAGAAGTGAGTTCAACCAAGATTTCATGGGAAGCATACGATTAATCAGGTGCCCAAAGCAGATCATTCAACTCAGAATCTCATGATCTTTCAACCACTCTCAGATGGAGTTAGAATCCCCGTCTTTCATCCCCAAGCCCATATTTTCTACAAGACATCTCGTATTGCAAGGAAAGAAGCAGACACCTTTGTTAGTGCCTCATTGATAATCATCATAGGAATGTGGTGCCGACCAAAGCAAAACTTAGTCACATAGCCATGGGCAAGCTCTCTGCAATTTTAGAATCTCAGCTTCCACATCTGTAAAATGGTACTAACACCTACCTTCACAGAAGTTTTAGGAGACTTAAATGAACAAATTATATAGACTCCTGACCACCATGCTTAACACATACTAACCCTTCAATAAACAGCAGCTTCTACCATGAGAACAGTTACTGTACTTGTTGATAATCTCCCTGAGTCTCAGTCTCTGTATTTTCTCATTTTAAGAGCTAGAACTAAATAAGTCCTATAAATTCTTTCATTTCTAGCAGTCCAAGACTCTGCTCTGCTCACTGCTGGCATAGAAGGTCTCTGTTCCTCTGGGGTTTGCAGAGAATTCAAAGCACAGGGACATGATAGAGAATATACTGGAAAAGAGAAAAGGCCACAAAAGAGAAAACTGAAGTGAAGAAATGCTGTCTCCTTCTCCATTTGGCCTGAGGCCAGCCCTTCCTTTGCTGTAGTCAAGGCATTCAATCTCCATTTCTCAACTGGTTTAACTGGTATATAACCTAACAGCAAAGTAGAAGCTCCATCAAAGACTCATGCATGGGCCTAGAGAGTTTCAAAAACTAAATCATTTCTAACATTAAAAATAAAATCATCCCAATTTCTACCATCTCTTGAAAACTCAGGAGATGTAGGTCCATATGATATCATAAGAACAAACAGCTGGCAATCAGGAGGGACTATGGACCCTCCTCATGAAAACTATCTCAGTTCACCTCCCTACTCCACCTCATTAACAGAACTTGATTGGCCCTCATCGGGATTTGAACTCAAGACTTCCTTCTCTAAGTCTTCTTAAAGACTAATTGATATACAGTGGCTCTTCCGTTCTCCTTTTGCCCCCATGAGAAGAAGATGCCAAAAAGAGATCAAGAGAAAGAGAAGAGGCTTGGGGCCAAATCTCACATTACTGTGCCTTGAAGAATCCTGAACTGTGCTAATAACAGTGGAAAAGTAAAAGACAAAAAAAGCATATCAGATACTATTAATGTTGGGGGCAAAGGTAAACTTGATAAAAATTGCTGTCAATGCAGAAAGAGCAATTAATGTAAAAGTTAGGTGGCTATCCTAGGCAACTTAAGTACATACTAAATTGTCTTGTTATAAGCATTCTCAGCAAACATTCTTTCTTGTCTTAGTGTCCCCAGTAATCAAGAAATGTCCTCCAGGCCTAGGAACAGCATCCAAGAGAGAGAATGACACTTGCCTTTGTGATTTTCTATGGTCCCACTGGTGACAAACAAAAGGCTGAGAAGGGCCACCGTGACTGCCGTCATCATCACAAGGAGGAAAATCAGGAATGTTTCTAATGTGGAGAAGGTACGTTTGGCCATTTCTCCTAAGAAAAAGCAGAGATGGAAGAAGAAATATGGAATAGGCAGAAAAAAAAAAACAGAATCACAAATTAAAATGCACGTGCTTCAAGTTGCCCAAGTTTGTAAGCCCTTTCATACGAATAGACTATACCAGGCAAGTACGGAACACTCTTGCCACTAGTTCCATATCCCAAGCTCGTAGCAGACAACACCAATCATTTACTGCACTCTTTGAAAGTTCACAGGGGATTCTAAATCCTTCTCAGCACAGCGCTCAATCTGGCAGCCATCAATCACCATTTGACATTAGCAACTAAGCTAAAATCTATTTGCATTCTTTGGCTACATCATTTCTGCTTTCATTCCTGGTGACGATGCTGTTTACGGGTCTGTACATTGATCTAGGTTGGAGCCCTTTTGTCAACAGGGAAGACTGATCCACCCACACTACTTGCACTTGTGAGAAGGCTGGCTAGAGTGAGGGCTGTACTCTGTGGTCACGGACTAAGCAGAATTATTTTGTCCACATAAAGGTGAAAAACATACCTTTGACCTAAAACTCCACGTTCCAACTTTCAAATACTACCTGGTAAGAAAATAGCATGGAAAAGGGGGTATCTATAGTCTCAAGCCAGGTATTAGTCAAATTTCCCTCTTCAGTAAACAAAAGGATCCCATATGTTGACAAACCATGTAGCAAAGGATAAAAGTAAATAATAACAATGAGGATAAAGTTTTTTGGTTTTTGGTTTTTGGTTTTTTTTGTTTTGTTTTGTTTTGTTTTTGCTAGTTTTGCTTGGCTGAACTGATTACCACTACCAGACCCTTATACAAATCAGCAGTGGCCCTTGATTTAACATTAGAATTTCCACTTCTTAATTGGATCTCAGTGAAGTAACTCATGTGTTTTACTACTCTGTTTCATTGCCAGAATTACAATTCTTTGTAATTCTTTGAACTCATTAGCACTATTTATTTCTCATTAATGATTAAAATCTGAATTCGAATGTTAAAGCAAATGTCTTGTCTGCCTTCAGAAGGCAAATGAACCTTGGAGAGCTAAAGCAGTAATTACGTTTTAAAGGATTCTACATTTCCTAAAGGTTTGCATTTAATCTAGCATAATCCTGCAAGGTCAATGATGAAGCTCTAATAACACAATAGCAAGCCACTTGCCACATCTTTACCATGCCAAAGACTCCATTCCTCAAGACTGTGATAGTTTTCCAAAGCTAAGAAAATGGGATGAAGGTTTAAGGTTTCCTCACATTCTCTGAGACAATGGATGACTCAAGATCCCTCCCTCCCACTCCAAGAAAATGCAGGCATTCTTACCTGATTTAACTACTCAGAAGAATTTTTGCGTCCAGCAAAGCAAATGATGGTCCAGAATTTTGCTTCCTTTCCCCTTGCACTTTGCTCAGCTAAGACTTCTCAGCACTATCTAAAACCTACAGAGGAAAGATTTTCACGGTGATGTCGAGGAGAGTTAGAGTTCTCGTTATCATAGTTTTGTGGGCTTGGTACAAAGATGATATTAAAGTATATTGATAATGAAAGGTTTATGTGCAAGCTCTCTCCTGCGACAGCCTGACGCTGAGATAGCAGTTTCAGAAGGCCAACTGGGCTAAAGGTTATTTCAACCTTCATACAGCTCTTCAGCATGACAAGTCTGTGCAATGTCTATGAGCTTGATCACAAAAAACAAACAAGCAAAACATGTTTTATTTACCACAGATCACTCAACCAGCAATCAAGACAAGGTAATAATATATATTAGATATTAGGGTGGGCTAGGGGTCTTATTGGGCAATAATTATACCAACTTCAGAATAGAACAGTGATTTTAATTTTTAGATTCTCATGAGCAAAAAGAATGCAGAATTTTAGATTAAGAATGTGAATAATGATTATACAATAGGGCAAGAATGCTATGCAACCATTAAAGAAAAAAACTTAATACATGAAAAATTACTAAGTATTATTTTAAGTTTATAAAACATTATGACCTCATGTGTGTAAAGTACACATTATTTATATAGGTGTGGTCATAGAGACTAAAAAAGTAAAGCAAAATGTTAAGAAGTAATGTTAAAAGTAAAGCAAAATGTTAAAAGTAAAGCAAAATGTTAAGATTATGGGCAGATTTTGTCTTCATCTTTTGACTCGGTATTTTCTGTAATAACAGTGTAGCACTTTTATAATGGGAAAAATAATAATTTTACTTCCTCCAGGAAGATATATTCTATATAAGAGCATAAAGTTAAACAATGGCCCACAAGAGGTAAAGAGAGAAAGAAATAGGCCAAATGCCTCCTTTTTTCCTAGTAAATCCAAGCTGTCTAGGAAGTAGTTTGATGAAGAACACATCAGCTTCTAAGAGTTTGTAGAGAGACCAGCACCCCATTGTCCATTCCTCCTCCTTTTGTTAACATAATGATGAAAACAAATCTGAGGCAACACTCAGTTCAAGAATGCAGTACAGAATGAACTGCTTCCTCACCCAACCTTATTCCCAGCCACTATATTCCCATTCCAGAGGTAACCACAACCCACTTTTTGTGAATCTTTCCAAAAATGATTCTATGAATATTTCTACATATTTTTGACGCAACTAGTACAATTCTGATCTTCTTCACTTAATGTGTAGTGGAGAATGTAACTACATATAGAATAGTCTCGTTCTTGTTAATGGCTGTATAATAATCTGGCTATATGATACATCTCTAGTGTAAGTTCCTAGAAGTAAAATTTCTGGGTCAAAGGTGTGTGCATTTAAAATTTTGTTTCAGTATTTGGAATGGCCCCCACAGGGGCTGTGCCAGCATGTTCCAGACTTTGTTACTTCCCTAAAAGGGTAGCTCAGGCTCTTTACCCCTTGCCATTCCGACAGGTTAAAAAAAAAAATGGTATTTCCTTATGGTCTTCATTTGCATTCTCTTCTGAATTAGGCCAAATATACTCATATATTTAAAAAATAGAGATATTAGAGATATAAGTGCCTTCAGATAGAGCATTTAGTAACATACCTTAGCTACCTCTCTGTTACTACAGAAGGAAACAGGTTTAAATTGTGGTATTAAACAAATTTGTGTTTATTTACATTAGAAGGCTTGGTGTCAAGCAGAGACCAAATCAAGCTAACTTAAGGCAGAGAGGGGGAAAGTAAGAGAAGTAAATTCACTGGAAGGCAGCAAAACAGGTAGAAGACTCAGGCTAGGAAGGCCAGAGATCAGGGCAACTCTGTGGATTTAGGTAGCAAAAACCATTGATCAATCTCTTTAGGGCATCGCCAATGGAGATGGCTATCCTCTAACTACATCAGAATTTTGTGTTGTCCTACTCAGAATTCAGTTCCTGAAACACAGCATCTGATTGGCTATGCTCAGATTATACACTTATTCCTTCCCTTAAGGGATACTTAAAGAGACCCAACAAAACCATATCCAAAGAAGGAAGGGTAGTTCTCCAAAATAAAGTCAAAGCAGACACCACTAACAACCTGCCATCGGATTTCCTTTTCCCACCCTTCTCTCTTACAGTGGGATGGCCTCTACAGTGTCCCTATGGTCTCTTCCGGACCTCTCTAACCATTTTCTTCCCTCTAAGGAGCCATGCATTCTCATTTACGCCGAGACCTGCTACGTGACCCACCAACTAGTAAGATAAGATAATTTTAAACAGAGTTTTAGTAGATGATAATGGCATAAGATATCATTTCTCCCAGACATTTTAAGACTCATACATGAATACTAAAGGGGTAAGAATCAAGGAGATTTTAAGCATTGTGGTAGAGCCAGTGGAGGAAAGATGGTGGGCCACAGGGACCTCTGGTGCCCAACAAAACGGCTGTCTTCCACAGCCAGGAATTAGACTACCTTGGGGTGAAGGAAAGATATAATTATAGCAAATATTTTAACTTGTACATATATTTTATTTCTATCTGAATGGCTCTCAGATAAATCCTGTTAGCTAAGATAAGGATGACTGTCCTTTACTCTCCACCTCAAGATGTTCACTCAAGCACACATACTCTATCCATTTTACATATGAGGGAACAGGCACAGGAAAGGATGATTAAAAGTGAGCATTATCTGATATTTAGATTCAAGATGGCATAAGAGGTAGTGGCTGTGTACTCCTCCTCTAGCGACCACACCAAAATTATAACGAAACTACAGAGCAACCAGTTTGTGAAGTCTAGCTGAACAGAAGCCCTACAAATAGGTCACCTCAAATAACAGGTCACCTCAAAATTGCAAGAGGACAGAGATGAGAAATGGCCCGGTTCCACAACCACGTGTGGTGATCGAAAATCAGGAGGGCTGTCTTGGCTGCAGAGCCACCTCCCCAACCTGAGGAGTGAGGGGTCCCAGCTGCAGACTGCGGTCTCTAACTCAGGGTTCCATTGCTGGGAAGAGAAGTCCCCACAACCTCTGGATGTAAAAACCAATGAAGGTGCAGCTGAGTGAGATGGAGGGCTGTGGGAAGTGGAGATCTTCCTCTTGAAGAGTCCATGCCTGGTCTTACTCACTGATGTACTCACTTGCTTTGAGCTCCAGCACTAGGGCAGACACTTGAGGGGTGGCAGGGACATACGAGGAGATGCTCAGCTGTTGGGCTTCATGGCGAAGGCTGGAGGGGCATCTTATCCCTGGACAGAGGTGCAGGCAGAAGCCATTGTTCCTTTATTGAGCCCTTCTTCCTCCCAGCCTGCAGACATAGGTTGCTCCGTCCAGTGGATTCCCTGAGACTCCTCCTCTCCCAACTTGGAGTCCCACCCAAGTTTCTTCCTGTGGTTTATTCTACACATACTGGCTATCTTGGCTCCTTCTGACAACTTTCATAAAATATCTCAAAGGCTCACAAAACCCAAAAGAAGCACCATCTGGCCTCAGCATGCCTTGTACCTCTTGTTGAGCAGCCCTGAGCCCCACACCAGTGACAGCCAACCTCAGTTTCTGACTTGGCCCCTCGAGGCATAAGCCCAATGCAGGTGGCAGTCATATGTGGATTGCCTGGTGACTGTGGCCCTGGAGGTGCACAGGCTGTGGCTAAACTTGGCTGAGGCTAGACCCCTCCTAAGGTCTATGCCAATGGGCCCCACAGCACACCTACTACATAAAGCCACTCTACTAAGACCAGACAACGTAAGAGCCCTACCTAATACATAGAAAGAAACACAGGGAGGCAGCCAAAGTGGGGAGACAAAGAAACATGTCCCACATGAAAGAACAGAACAAAGCTCCAGAAAAAGAATTCACCAAAATGGAGACAAGCAATATACCTGATGCAGAATTTAAAACACTGGTTATAAGATGATCAAAGGAACTTAGGGGAAGAGTAGATGAATTCTGTGAGAACTTTAACAAAGAGATAAAAAAAACATAAAAATGGAGATTGAAAATATAATAGGGAGCCAGTCAGAAATGAAGAATATCTAAGACGAAGAGTACATTAGAGGGAATCAACAGAATGGATGAAAAGGAGAATCAAATCAGTGACATAGAGGATGGGGTAGCAGAGAACACACAATCAGAACAGCAACAAAAAAGAATCCAAAAAAATGATAATTTAAAGATCCTCTGGGACAACATCAAGTGTAACAACATTTGCATCATAGGAGTACCAGAAGGAGAAGAGAGAGAGCATGAAATTGAAAACCTTTCTGAAGAAATAATGATGGAAAACTTCCCTAACCTGGTGAAGGAAATAGACGTACAACCCTAGGAAGTTCAGAGAGTCCTAAACAAGATGAACCCAAAGAGGACACAATAAACCACATGATAATTAAAATGCCAAAGTTTAAATACAAAGAGAGAATCTTCAAAGCAGCAAGAGAAAAGCAAATAGTTACCTACAAGGGAGCTCCCAAATCTTAGCCAATTTCTCAAAAGAAATTTTACAGGCCAGAAGGGCTTGACACAAAATATTCAAAAAGGTGATGAAAACCCAGGACCTACAACCAAGGTTACTCTACGTGGCAAAGCTATCACTTAGAATTGAAAGACAGATAAAGAGCTTCCCAGACAAGAAAAAGCTAAAGGAGTTCATCACCATTAAGCCAGTATTACAAGAAATGTTGGAGGGATTTCTTCCAGAAGAAAAAATATGTATCGAAAGTCTAAATAAAGAATGACAATAATTACATATCTATCAACAAGTACTTCAAAAGAAAAAAAAAAGTGCTTGAACCAAAAAATAGGGTGGTTAAATGGATAAGAAAACAAGACCCTTACATATGCTGCCTACGAGAGACTCACTTCAGATTAAAGGACACACACAGACTAAAAGTAATGGGATGGAAAAGATATTTCATGATGGGCCTAGAGGATAGTGTGCTGAGTGGAGTAAGTCAGATAGAGGAAGACAAATGACATATTATTGCACATGTATGTGGAATCTAAAGAGCAAAACAAACAAACAAACAAACAAAAACAGAAACAAACTCATAGATACAGAGAACATTTCGAGGGTTACCAGATAGGAGGGGGATTGGGGAGATCAGTGAAAAGGGGGGAAGGAATTAAGAACTACAAAATGGTAGTTATAAAATAATCATGGAGATAGAAAGTATAGAATAAGGAATATAGCCAATAATATTATAATAACTATTTATGGTATCAGAGGGGCACTAGATTTATTGGGGTGATTACTTTGTGAGTTATATAGATGTCTAATCACTATGCTGTAAACCCGAAACTAATATAATATTGTTGCCAACAAAAACTGAAAAATAAAAAAATTATTATTAAAAAAAAATGAGAATGATCAAACAATAGTTATTCCAAGATGTGAGCCCAAGTCTCCAGATTCTAGACAAGACCTCTTGCCTTTTACCAAACCCTTACTATCTATATCACTTTGACCTGGGCCCTGGCATGGCAGCCACTGGGGATGTGTAAGCCTGCGTGTTCATTCCTCATGAACAAATGATGAAGCAAAGCCATGTTCTCTTCCTCTTAACATCCTTTCAGAGGAAGCACAAGGTAAAGGCAGCCAGAGATAACCGCAAACTGTATTCAAGCCAAAAGAATGTTTCTCCCCAAACCCCAATTACTTAATCATTACCTAATAATCATTAGCACCACAAATTCTCCTAATATTTTACTTATGCCTACCGGGTAGTGGCTTGATGTGAGTTTTTTATGTTCTGTGGTCACATCCTTCTTCATTCTTTATTCTTGGTATAATTGAGATTAAATTACTTTTTAAAACATTAAGTATTTCATGTACCACCCAGATTTTTTTGGTCTCTAAATACTATTTCTTGCTAAAAGGAACAAGAGAATCTTGAAGAAATGGCTGGGTCTAGCTCTGGGAGAGGAAAAACATGAATTAAAATTGCAACATTTTTGTCATACCAGAAATCAAGAAAGTTGCTGACATGACTAGAATTGTGTCAAAAAGAACTAGAGATTCTTACTAGCCAAAAATTGGTCAATTTGAGCATCAATTAAAAAAAATAACTGCAATAGATTGACGCAAATCAAATTTGTTTAAATCCGTGAAGTCATAATGATATTTAAAAGAAAACCTCACTGATTAACTTTAAAAGATGCTAGGGAACTAATTTGTTTTACTGAAAATTGGTAAGGAAAAAAAAGGGGAAAGGAGGATCAAAAAATCAAGGATAAAAAATTCTGCTTTTCCTGCATAAAAGTATCTTGGGAAAGCCAAATTATTGATAAGGGACAGTTCTTCACTATCAAAGTAGTCCAGCTAATAAATGAGGAAGGAATAATAGAGATAGAATATCAATGTTTTGCAAATTCTTAATGAAATGAGAGATCTAGGCAATGATCATCAATGGCTGGCTGCTTATGTCTCCAAAAAAGAGATAACTAGCTATTGCAAAACTCTGAATGATTTATACAACCTCACTTCTCAAGTATTCTTACCAAATAAAATTAAACCCAAATCGAATCAGCCTCTAGATCTCAGTGCCTGTTTATAGGAAATACAAAAGACCAGTGAATTTAGAGGACAATGTGGAGATACAGTAAGCAAAACCCAGACTGTGAGAGACTCTGTAAGACAAATGACCCAGTTTCTTTAACGATAAGTTGGAAGAGGAGAGGGAGAGAAAGTTGGAAGAGCAGGAACAGGAGGTAGAGGAGGAGAAAGGAGATGGTGAGAAGGAAAACAGGAGGAGAAAGAGCAGAGAGGAGAGAGAAAGGTAGGGGAGGAGAGAGGCCAGGAAGGAGAGGAAAGGTGGGAGCCCAAGTTCATTCTATGAGGGAGGTAGCTGCTCCTTGGTGGCAGGGCATGGGAGGAAGATGGCGTGTGACAGAGGAGAACACCAAGCCTCTCTTTCTTCCAGGGACTCACAAAGCCAATATTCCTAGCAATACTGACAGTTCTGCTTTTCTCAGAGGACAGGATAGATAAACTTACTCGAGGGCTACAGAGTTTCTCTCCTCAAATTTATCTCAGTCCTACTTTCAATACAAAGGGCAAAAGGATAAAGAAAGACATTGAGGGTATGGGAAGGACTGGAATTCAAGATTTGAAGATTGAGGCTTTCTTCTCAGTGACTTTCATTTTTCTTACTGAAAAAATAGAAACTAACAAAAACCTGCCTTGCCGAAAGATTCACATAGACAATGTTTGTTTAAAAAGTTCTTTGCTAACTCTACAACATGTGACTATTATTATATTAATTAGGACGAATGTGGATACCCAAGAGTTGTTTCATTCATTTTAAACCATACAGCGCAATTCTTTTCTTAGTGTGTTCCTCATGCTTGGTTTTAAAGCTCTAAGTTAGACGAACTCGGCCTTGGAAAGAAAGACTATCTTTTGCTAGTTTTGAAACAGCCAAAGGTTTTAAAATTTAGACAAAATTGGAATTGCAAAACTTTCCTACTTTTCTACCGCTACATAAACAATGTGGGGCTATAGAACCTTTGCCGAGTATTTGGAAAGTATTCTCTGATGATTTATCTTTTTCGAAAACCACAGATAAGAATTTATTGCATTTGGCAGTGACAAATTTGACCTGTTTGCCATACAAGATTATGAACGCAGATTGAGAAAAAGCAGGCTGCAGCTGCATTTATCATTATTTCAGAGACAATATCTTTTGATGTAATTCTTCCTCTCTACATAAATCTCATTATTGGCTTCTCCCACCTGTACTGTGCACTGTGGAAAAAGTACCACACTGTCCATTGATAGAAGAACTTGGAAGAGAAAAAATCAAAAGAAGCAGAAAGCAACTTGCTTGCACCAAAGGCCAATCTGACTCAATGTTCTCTCCTGCCAATCGGGGAAAGGAAAACCTGAGTGGAGCTTGACATGAAAGCATATTGTCTTTCTTGTATTGGATGGAACCAAGCCTAGGGAGGAACACTCCCTGGTAAGAATTGCTCTCTTTTCTGCCCGGAGCAAATTAACTGGCAACCATTCACAAAGGATCCACCATTAGATCAGTCAAAAAGCAAAAGGAAAAGGGAACCAGATCATCCTCATGTTGGAGAGTGAACACACACCATTTCCCACATTCTCTCTTGCTGCAATTTGTCCAACTTATTCCCAAGGAAAATCCAATTAAGATCCAGGAGGAAAGAAAAAAAGTTTGTGCTCATATGCAACTACCTGAAGAGATAATGCCGGCAGGAAGGTTTCACATCCTAGGTTTGTCATTGATTTGGGATGGCAATAAGGGTTAGGTGACATCTGAAATACCCACACTCAAAGGGTGCAGCCAGTGAAATGAGAGGAATTATCTATCTGATGCTCCTTACACTGTGTAGAGGTCAAAACCAAGCCTCAGTGTGAACAAAGAGGCAGGGTTTGTATCCTTAGGGGCTAAGATTAGGGGAGGGAGCTCCCATAAAAGGTAAGTAGGTTGCCCAAAAATCAAGGGGGCCAGCTCGAGAAGTCAATGAAAGAAAGCCAGAGCTCAGTGACAGGGGTTAATCCAGGCAGGAATCTCATGCTTGCAGGAGCCAAAAGCAGGATCCAGCTTGGATAGACAGAGCCAAGACAGGGTCAAGCAAGGATGACATCTAAGCTAAAGTACATAAAGTACAAATACAAAGGGGTTGGTGGTCTTGGGCAAAGACCCAGATCACCCTAGGTACTGTCTGTGACTTTGTTTTAATGGTCAGTAAATTAAAGAGACTTGCATGGATTGAGCTAGTTAATCACACCAGGACATGAAAGATAACAACTTATCGAGTTGTTGCTATGTAAACATGTATTAAGCCAGAGCAAGAAGGATGGTCATTTTTTTTTTTAAATAAAAAAATAAAACAAAGTAAACTTATTGAACTCTTAATATGTTCCAGACACCATTTTAAGAATAATATATGAATTGACTCATTTAATTTTCATAGTAATCCTATGAGGATGCTAGTATTCCTATCCCCATTTTACATTTGAGTTAAAAGGCAAACAAAAAAGTAAGTCACAGAGAAATAAAATAAATAGCCAAAGGTCATACTGCCAGTAAGAGACCAAGCTAGATTCAAAACCAGATCATGTGCCTTCAGAGCCTTCTAACTTAACCATCAGCTACACTATGCAACATAAGCATCTGCCCTTTACTGGTATTAATATATCTGATATCCTTACAGTAACAATAAAATAATGCCTACAAAGTAGTCAAAAACAAAAAGCCAATAATAAGAATCAAATATTTGGAGTCAGGCATTATGAGAAGTATGGATTCTAAAGTCATCTATTCATCTAGTCCAACCTCCTTGTCTTATAGATAAAGTTAAGTTACTTGCCCAAGGTCACTGTGATAGAGATTTGCAGCACTCATCCATATCCGG
Organism: Pteropus medius; assembly: GCF_902729225.1. Classification (NCBI taxonomy): domain Eukaryota; kingdom Metazoa; phylum Chordata; class Mammalia; order Chiroptera; family Pteropodidae; genus Pteropus; species Pteropus medius. The sequence continues at coordinate 30,059,032 of NW_024344378.1, read as the reverse complement.
TCCTCCACTCCTTTCTGGGCATACGGGAAGGGCATCTAGCTCCCTAGTGGCTACTAGTCAATGGACTGTGAGTGGCAGTAACATGTATCATTCCTGAACTGAAATATTTACATGGAGGCATTTGAGAGGGGGTGTGAGTTCATGATCTTTCTTCCTCTGCTCTAGTGACCCTGATAACTGCATGTCCCAAATGATATGTTACAAATCTATGAATCATCACTTGGAAGAAATCTACCTCAGAGAGTCATCAGACCAGGAATACACTTTGCAAAACAAGAAATAAATGCTTATGGGTTAAGCAACTAAGATTTAGAGGGTTTTTGTTGTTGTTGTTATTGTTACCACGGGAAGCCCCCCAACCTGATTAACACCAATTAATAAAAATGACGCCTTTGCTAAACTGCAAACTTCTTTCAAAATTTCTTTCAGTCCAATAAATGCCACAAATCAAATGGTTTTATTTCTGGATAACCACATGCAGAAAGATGAAATTTGATCCCAAACTTACAGAACTTGCAAAAATTAATTCAAAATGGATTAAAAACATAAACATTAGATATGAAACTATAAAATGCCTAGAAGAAGCTCCCTGACATTGGTCTTGGCAATGAGTTTTTAGATATGACACAAAAAGCACAAACAACAAAAACAAAAATCAACAAATGGCACTACATCAAATTAAGAAGTTTTTGCAGAGCAAAGGAAATCATTAACAAAATGAAAGGGCAGCCTATAGAATGTGAGAAAATATTTGCAAACTGTATGTCAGATAAGGGGTTAATATCTAAATTCTATACAGAACTCATACACTCAATCACAAAAAAAATAAGCTGATTAAAAACTGGGCAGAAGAACTAAATACATTTTTTTTTCTAAGAAGTCATTCGAATGGCAAACAGATACACAAAAAGATGCTTATCATTATTCTTAAAAATATACTAAACTCTCTCTAGTTCAGAGATGACATTTCATGCAATCATGACTCTAAGACATAGTTAAAGATGAAAAGTAAATATAAAAGATCTCCAGGTCACAGAAACTTATAAAGTCTATGTGTTTGATATCATAGGAAAGGCTCTTAGGTTCATGCAGAGCTTGGCAACTTTTAATTTACATATGATTCTAACCAACTGTTCTTTTTCTTCCAATCATAGGGAATTAGAATACTCTAGCAGGCACACAGGTAGCAAAAATTATAACTGAAAGAAGCTCAAATAAAATGACTCATTCCATGACAATAATCAGTGGTCAAAGTGACAACTCGAGTCATTTTTGTTTAACAATCTCTAAGACAGCAGAATATGTAACATAATTGGGAAAAAAATTCCTCCGAGATATTTTAAGTTTGGATTCTAAAAGAAAGAACTCCAAGTTTTAATGCTGTCAAAAATATAAAGAGAGAGAAAGAGACAAAGAGATAACTAGACTAATCCATTTCAAAATGCTACAGTGTTTTATTAAGTTGGGATTTGGGGAACTTTTATTTTCTACGTTTCACTTAATCATATTTAAATTTTTTCTGCAATAATCTTATATTAGTTTTGTGATACAAAGCTGATTTTTTTTAAGGGATGAATGCAAGATATGAAAAGGTCACATAGAGTAAATACTTTAATTCTCCACCTAGGCTAAAATAGGAGGTATGAAGTCTGCTAGTCCACTCTTATGCGTCAAGTGAAGAATAACTGCTGTTAAAAATAGAGTTTCTGTTTCTTTTATTGGCTATATGAAGAAGACTGTGCTCACTTCAGACTCCATCTTGGTTGCACTTCATAAGGAAGCATGATCATGTGAGACTTTTAGAAAAAATGAGGCATCAACTAATTTAGTCAAGACTAATAGAACAGAGCCAAGTTCTACCTACTTATTCATTTCACTAATGAGAAAACAGGCTGAGCTGCCTTTCCGTGTCCAGGGGAGCAGAATCTTGGATATACTACAAGAGATAAGGTTCTTCTGAATTAGATCATTGCATTGGTGTTTACAGAAGAGAATTGATACCACCAGGTGGCACAGAACTGTGACCAAGTTGTTACGCCTATTGCCTCACAAATGAATCCAAAGGTAAAGACAGGATTGAAGACTAGCATTTTTTCCATTCCAATGTGTCAGTTCCAGGAAGTTATTCAGCCAGTTACTGACCAATTAGAACTGACTCCAGAGTAAACAACTGGTATACCTATACCAGTTCATTCCTGCTGAGCATCAACTAGCCTCAGTGAGTTTCTTCTCAGAACCGAGAATTATGAATTGGCTGGGGAATTTCTTCTTTCAAAGACCCAATGTTTGTGTTATAAGCCTTATAAATAGAATGAGTAGTCATCCAAAAAAAAAAAAATAGCCCTCTAACCTTACCTCATACTACTGAAAAATTACCTCAATCCATCATGAAAGAGATAGGCTACTAATAGATTTTATGTAGACCCTTAAGAGCACCATTAAAAGAGAAAAAATATAAAACATCATCAGAAAACTGGCATGATGTTCCAGCAAGCCTGCCAGCATTGCTGGGTGAGGATATCTCCAGCCAAACCACAATTTCTGCCATAATAAAACTGAATTATGAGATGAAAGAAAACATTTTACTCTAGTTTAGGTAGGTTATAAGCCGAATTATACTTGAAAACCCTTTGGAGGGAATAAAAACAAACTCAATTTATAGAGGAGAAAAAGGAAACCATAAGCAATGCTTAAAATCTTACCCAGGAAGAGAGAGTCTGCCTACATCACACTCACATTGAAGGCAGATAAATAAGTGGATACATTTATCAGCAGCTCTCCTAAATGTTGAGTGCTTTACAGCAGGTGAAGACTGTCACAGCTAAAAATGTGTGCCCATCTAAAGGAGACAGCCACCATTCACTGGTGCCATAAGGAGATGAAAGCTCAATGTTGATAGATCTTACTATTTTTTAAATTAATTTATTTATTTTAATCAGTTTCAAGTATACAGTATATTGGTTAGACATTTATATAGTTTATAAAACAATCCCCCTAATTGTTCCTTCTCTCCTTTGGTTTTCCACCTAGCCAATATATTAATGCTAACTGCATTCCCTACGCCATGCTCCCCATCCCTGTGACCATCTATCAGTGACTCATTTGTACTTCTTTAACCCTTCACCCCATTCTCCCAGCCCCCCCGAACCCCCCTCCCCTCCGTCTTACTATTTTTTAATGAGAAAGCAGTAATATAGGTGTTTATCCTATATTTCTTGATTTTCAAATGTAGGCAAACAATTTTGAAAAAAAATACTTTTTATCTTTCTTCAGGTCAATGCTACATGGGAAAAACCGAACATATGCAGGCCACAAGTTGCAATCTCTGCTTTAATCCATTATTTCCTTCATTTGGAAATATTTTCTGAACATCTACAGAGTACCAGTTACTGTGCTAGACCTAAAGGATACCGTTAGACAAAACTACTGCCTCCAAAAATTATTACAAGCTAATGTAAGATAGAGATGATTCCCAAGTAATTATAATACTGTATTATTCATGCCTCTGAAGTACATAACAGGGAAGCCTAACCCAAATGGAAGGTCAGAAATGGCTTTGCTAAAGAAGTGATATCTAAGTTGAGACTAGAAAGGTAGCTCTTAAACAAATATATCAGTTAGCTTTGGCTACATAACAAACCACTCCAAAACTTAATAGCTTAAAATAACAATTGTTTTGCTCATGATTCTATGGGCTAGCAATTTGGCTGGGCTCAGCTGGGCAGTTCTGCTGATCTAGGATTTGTTAATACATCAACAGAGAGCTGCTGGGTTGGTTGGGGGTTGGCTGTGAGCTACTGGCTTAGGATGGCGTCTGCTGGGACAGCTCATTTCTTTTCCTCATGATCTCTCATTCTTCATCAGGGTATTCTAGGGTTGCTTACAAGGTGGATGGGCAAGTTTCCAACAGAACGAGTAGAAACATATTAGCCTTTTGAGGCTTAAACTCAGCACTGGCACACAGTAACTTCTGCTGTATTAATCAAATCAAGTCCCAGGGCCAGCTCAGATTCAAAGGGAGGAGAAATGGTCTTTGCTTCTTGATAGGAAGTCACATTGCAGAAAGTAGTGTTCACAGAGTGGTGGAGGATTGTGGCCATTTTAACAATCTACTTCACCCGATAAGAAGACATGACATGTGCAAAGGCCTGAAAGATAAGAGAGAGCCAATGGAGTTTGGGAAGCTCCAAGTCGTTTGGTCTGATAGAAGCAAAGAAGGCAAAGGGGGTGCTGAGGAAAGATATGACAAATATGGTCAGAAGAAGGTGGATTATGAAGGGCCAACCACATATGCAGTCCAGTGAAATAGAGAGATTTTAAAAAAGATTTTTCTCTGCTGATTATCTATATGAGGACTATAAGACAGGTGAAAAATAAATGTAAAATATAATGTAGGGTTGAACATACACATCCTAAATAATATGTTCTGGAGGCTCATAAAAAGGAGATATATGTAGTTTGAAAAATTAAGGAAGACTTCATGAAGAAGGTAGAATTCAAGCTGAACTTTTGAAGAGCAAAACAAAACTACTTTACCAGGTAGAGATATAGAAGTGAATATATAATAAATAGTATTAGGTAAAGTACAAGGGAAGGAAAGCCCAAAAAATATATATTAGCAAGCAGTGTGGTTTGGCTAAGCTGAGGGCAGCAGTTCTCAATTTTTTAGGTGAGGCAATCCTTGTTTGACCTTGCAAACTGCAAGGACTTTGTCAGCTTACAATCCAGCACCTGGTCTTCCTAGGTGGTCTCCCATCCAAGTACTAACCAGGTCCGATCCTGCTTAGTTTCCAAGATCAGACAGGATTGGGCTTGTTCAGGGTGGCATGGCCATAGACAGTTCTTAATCTTTTTTTATCTTAATCTTCATATGTGACACTCTCTTGCACTCATAAACCAATTATGCCAGACTTAAGACAGGATATGTGTTACATAAGATCACCTGTTCCCTGGTTTCTACTTCATCCTCTCTTGCTCCCTGTCCATTGTGACACTGAGTTTGAGATTCACTAATATAAGCTTTGGTAGGAGAGCAATGAAAGGTGCAGCTAAAGATTGATTTGGGGTCTTTTATCATTCCATATAAATTTTAGCATGACTTGTTCTAATTCTGTGAAAAATGCCACTGGTATTTTGATAGGGATTGCATTGAACCCATAGATTGCTTTGGGTAGTATGGACATTTTAACAATGTTAATTCTTCCTATCCATGAGCATGGTATATATGCTTCCATTTATTTGTATCTTCTTCAATTTCTTTCTTCAGTGGCTTATAGTTTTCTGAGCACAGGTCTTTTACCTCCTTGGTAAAATTTATTCCTAGGTATTTTATTTTGATACAATTGTAAATGAAATTGCATTCTTAATTTCTCTTTCTGATAATTCGAGGTATCACACTACCTGATATCAAATTATACTACAAGGCTATAATAATCAAAACAGTATGGTACTGGCATAAAAACAGACACATAGATCATTGGAACAGAGTAGAGAGCCCAGAAGTAAACCCATACCTACACGGTCATTTAATATATGATGAAGGAGGTATGAATGTACAATGGGAAAAGATACTCTCTTCAATAAATGGTTTGAGAAAACTGGATACATGAAAAAAATGAAAATGGACCATCTTCTTACATCATATACAAGAATAAACTCAAAATGGTTTAAATATTTAAATGTAAGACCTGAAACCATAAAACTCCTAGGAGAAAACATAGGCAGTAAACTCTGACATTACTCTTACTATTTTTTTCTGGTATATCTTCTCGGGCAAAGGAAACAACAGAAAAAATAAACGAATGGGACTATATCAAACTAAAAAGTTTTACACAGCAAATGAAACCATCAGCAAAATAAAAAGACACCTACTAAATGGGAGAAGATGCTTGCCAATGATATGTCTGATAAGGGATCAATGACCAAAATTCACAAAGAACTCATACAACTCGATACCTAAAAAATTAAAAATAGACTCATCAATTCTACTTCTGGATAGTTATCGAAAGAAATCCAAACATGAATTTGAAAAGATATATGCACCCCTGTTTACTGCAGCATTATTTACAATAGTCAAGATATAGAAGCAACCTAAGCACCCATTGATAGATGACTGGGTAAAGAAGATGCGGTACATACATACAATGGAATATTACTCAACCACAAAAAATTATGAAACCTTATTACTTGTGACAACACGAATGGACTTAGAGGGTGTTATACTAAGTGAAATAAGTCAGACATAGAAAGACGAATACCACATGATCTTATTTATATGTGGAATCTTAAAAATGAAATTAATGAATGGACAAAACAGAAACAGACTCATTAGATGCAGAAAACAAACTGATGGTTGCCAGATGGAAGGGGGTTCAGGGGCTGGGTAAAAAAGGTGAAGGGATAAGAAGTGCAATTAATAGTTCCTAAGTAGTCACGGAGATGTGAATGAAGTACAGCATAGGGAATATAGTCAAAAATATTGTAAAAACTATGTATGGTGCCATGTGGGTACTAGACGAATTTGGAGGATCATTTCATAAATTATATAATGTCTAACCACTGTGCTGTATACCTGAAACTAATATAAAATAATACTGAATGTCAAGTGCAGTTAAAAATTTTTTTTTAGTTAAAAAAAAAGATGCAGTTTAGAAGATAAGTTACAGGCAGACCCTGGAGGTTCCCAAATGCCAGGCTGAGGAATTTTAACTTCGTAAAGGCAGTAAAAAGTCCCTGAATGTTTTCGAGTAAGATAAAAACATCAAGTAAGCTGCATTTTGCAAACACTTATCTGACAAAAGTGGGTAACATGGAGCAGGGAGAGGCTGAAAGAGGATGTTTTTCTCCTATGCTGTGGTCACGGCAGGCATCACTCATCAAGGGACTTTTTCTAGAGAAGCCCAGATACATCCTCCAAATTCTTCTCTACTTAATGTTCTTCTAGTGTAGAAGGAAGTGAGGCTGAAAAACATATTGGAACCGAGACAGGCAACCACTTAAAAGTTGAGAGCCCATTTTGGAGGGAAGCAGAGGCAAGGTGGTATGTGGAAGTGGCAGTGGAAATGGAAAGAAAGAATACGTTTGAGAACTGTGTGTGAAGTATGTCACTAGGATTTGACACTCGCTCAACTGGGAGGTGAAAGAGAGCGGAAGACTAAATGTCATCCAGTTTTTTAAGATTGAGAGAGAACTGTGATGACACTAAGCAAAAAAAGAAAAGTTGGGAAAGCAAACTGATTGTGAAAGTTAGAAGAAAATGAATTCAGTTTGAGTGTTGGGTATAAACACCAGGCCTAAAAGCGTTAGAATGAGAGCTGAGGCTAAAGTTTGTAACTACGACAAAAGACAAAAATCTCATGAATATAGCATTTTCTAGCAACACTCAAAGAATTCGTTGGGAGAGAAGCAGACTTCTTAGTTTCTCTAAATGTATTACAATATCGTTCAAGATTCTTGGCAAAACCCAGAAGAGAAAGAAAGATGAAAAAGTGGTTGCCAATGAGTTTTGTTTTTCTTTTGCATAGGAAACAATTGGGAGAAATGACTCCTGCCCTGTATACTGGGCCCTGACCACATAAATTGAGACTTGAAGTTTCCTGCTTCACCTTTGCTCTGTTTCTGAAGTTCGCACTTAATGAAATGTGTGAAAGACTGGATCAAATTATGAAATCCATGTTTTGCTACCTCAATTTGAGATCATTTGTTCATGCGACAAAAGTGTGAGTGCATGCTCAGAGAAGACGAGCTGAATTTTCAGTTGTTTCCTTTGCAGGAAGATGATAAAGAATTATGGTTTAAAGTATGGGACTTGGATTAAGATATTCTTGAGTTCAAATCTCAGCACTGCCCTAATCTGAAGTCACTTAATTTGTGTAGGCATCTATTTCCTTGTTTGTAAAATGGGAATAATAATAATATTCACTTCTCAAGATTGTTATGAGGATTAATTGAGAAATACATGTTAAGTACACTCAATTATTAAATACGATTGCTTCACAACTACCCTTATTTATTTTGTGTAGAAACGTTTTCAAATTCTACTGAATAATTCCTCTTATACATTAACATACTCCATGGAGAGTTTTCACATTTTCTAAAAGGAAAATTTCCTTTGGTTTGGCATGAGTAGATGAATGAATGCTGCCATAAAGGGAATTCTAAGAGGCTTCCCCTCACTCTGAGAAGACATGAGGTAATGCTAGCCATAGAGTTAAATCTGCTGTGAAGTGCCAGCCTTACCCAGTCTCTATATGTATGAAGGTAGAGAGATGGACTTCAACAAGTGACCTTCCACATTTGGGCGTGGCAAATTTCTTTTTTCTACTTCTATTAACTGAAAAGGTAAATAAATCAGAAAATGATTAGAATCTTCTTTCACTTCGGTTCCAAAGATTTACTTATAAATTCTTTCTCTTATTAATGTAGGAACATAAAGATGGGGTTATGTGATTAAATTAGCATAGTTCAGGGATCTGAGCACTTAGGAAAGTAGTAGCCGGACTTGGAAAGGTGACCTGGCTAGAGTCCTCCCCATTTGCAAACTCATAGTATTCTTCTCCTAAGCAAACCTGATCCTGGGTCTATCATAATGTTCTATTATTAACAATACAAAAATAATTTCTTCCTAAAGCTACTTTTTCTCCTAGTGTCTTAAACCAGAACATCATTTCTTCATCAAAGAATTTTCTGCAACTATTGGCAGTGGTGTGCTGCTAAATGTTTAACAACTGGATCTCCGGGAATAAAAAGCCCAGGAGTGTAACATTCACCAATTTCCGTGGTGTAAATACTCCTACCATGGTTGATTTCAAGCTACCAAAGGAAGTCACTGAACGTGAAGTTGGGAAGACCTGTGCACAACTGGTCCAATGAGCCAATATGAATTTTCTTCAACACCCATTGTCACTGCACAAACCACCTCTTAAGCCATCAAGTAGTCTCAAGTAGAGTCTCAGATGGCAATGCTGTCCCTGGAGCTAGGGAAACAACATGGAGAGGAACTGAGACTGGATCCTCCAGGTGACTGCTGAAACCCCATCCAGATGGTACACACTGCTTTGTTTTATATCATAAATATGTTTTGAGGGCTTTCGTTGTTGTTGTTGTTAGCTACTCTTTCTATACCAGGCTAGCCTGGAAGAGGTATAAGGAAATACGAATAGCAATAAAAATAATATTAAAAAATGTTCCAGGAGATTCTCTGAGGCCTGTGGGGACCTCGTTCTTTTGGCAGAATCCCAAGAAGCTCATGTCACCTGCCTGAGCAGACATTTAAATTCTTCACAGTCACCAATGCCATTCTCTGCACTGCCCTCTTGTGGCTTCAGTAGCTGCCATAATCTGGGGGTAACTAACCCTTGACCACTTTCTCTCCTCTTCAAGTGTCTGATTGTCACTGAAGCTGTTCTCAGTGAGGTGTGAGGAAAAGTCTCATGAACTTTGGGTACAGATGTTTGGATCTCATCTTTTTGAAAAAATGTGGGATATATTCCCTCATGCTGAATGGGAAGATAGCTGAGTAGTACAACTTAGTCACCGCCAAAGTGTGCCCTGCTGCAGAGAGGCTGGCTGTCAGAATTCCATCTCTTTAGGGTGACCTCTGACATTCAAATCCAGTGTTATAGGGGTGTTCCTGTCCTCCTGTTTTAGAGCCTGGATCCTGGGGATGGGTAATTGGCCATCTCAAAGTTTCTATAACCATTTTTTCAAGGGTACCCATTCCATCCTGATGCTAGGAGCAGATTAGTTTGGTTGCCTTCTTCCCTCTCAAAAGTATATGTGCACTAGAGATTTGATATTTTCTCCATTTTTTCTTACCTACTGTTGACTTGATGTTGTCTCTTAGCAGAGAAGCAGGCATTCCTTCTCTGAGGGGGAAATGAAGAAACTGGCAAAGGTCTCATTACAGAAAGGCTTTGGAAAGGTGCCCATTCGGAAGAACATTCAGAGCCAGCTCCTGGCATCTCTGCTTTAACCAATGAAGCAAGGTTTCCAGGTATCACATCACAGCACAACTGTTTCACTGTTCTCTTTGGCACAGGTGATTGGAATGGGGACATACTTGTCCTCCTACCAAGAATCAATTTCACAGGATTGTGGAGGCAATGCAGAGAGGAAGTATGTGATATTACTGTGTAAATTGCAGAGTGCTAAAAAGATGTTAATTATCAGAATAGCAATCCCCCAGAGTTAATGGCTTAACCCATTTCTTCCTCTTAAACTGTATACACTCTTCTATTCTGGTACTTACTGTTTAATGAGTGTGTGTCTCTCTACTAGTCAATTTGGTGGTTGAGTCACATCCTATTTCTCTCTGTATCACCAGCACCATCCCAGAGATTTGCACACAGGATCCCACTTTTACAAATGAAGTACCTGAGGCTCAAGGAAGTTCAAAGAACTAATAAGTTGCAGACATAGGACTTGAATTCAAATCCTCTGATTCCAACTGCAGCAATCACATCATCTTGACACATGATAAGTGATCAAAAATGCCTGATGACAGAGGAAAGGACGCGGTGATATTTGCCCCTCAACTGCCAGGGAACGGATCCCCCCCCCCAGAGCCCCTCTCCAGCTTGTTCCCACCAGGGCAGGACTTGCATAAAAAGTCTAAGGAGAAAAAGACCACATTTTCCCCTGCGAAGCAGAGAGGCCATTTCTGGAGAAACAATGGCCTTGCTAGGATCAAAGAGAGCTGGGCTCACACAGAGGACAAAAACTGAGTCCCAACAGGACAAGAATGACAACCTGCTCTCCTCCTCCTTTTACAAAGGTCTCTGGAGAGCATGTGTACATGGTCCTTTGAGGCCCACTCTGTCTTCCCATCTCACCTCCCAATCCTCTCCCCTAGTGGTTGTTCTCCTAGCCAGACATGTTCTTTTCCATTCTAGGCCTTCGCCCAAGTTTTTCCTCTGCCTAACATGCCCCTTCCCTCTTTTCCTCTCAGGTCCTCTTACTCAGTCTTCAGCATTTCAGCTCAAAATCTACCTCCTCTCTGCCCTTTATGACCCTTTGTTTCCTGCATCAATTGCATCCCACTGTGCACTTGCTCAGGACCCAGTTTCTGCCTGGAGTTACAGCACTGATCACATTGGATTGTTACTACCAATGTCAATGCCTTCCTCCCCCACCAGACTGTGACCACACACGGAGGCCAAGACAATTTCTTAACAATTTTGCCTAGCACAGGAGGAGGAGGATGGGTAAGCATTTTTTGAACGAATAAAGCAATGAACGGTGTAGAAAAAAATGCCCAATGAACAAATAAACCCTCTTCTTCACCCTTGCCTTATGAAAACTTTGCTCTGCCATTGCACACCCTACCTTCAGATCTCTAGGCAACTACTAAATAGCTGGTTCACAGAGGAAGTGTGGGGGCTGAACAACGGAAACTACAGGACCCTGAAATTGTGGAGAAAAGAAGGAAGCAGCAGGCACAAGACGAGGAGTAGACCCCGGCGCAGTCTGAGGGCAAAGGCACTTGCTGTCAGACAGGCTCATCCCATCTCACGGATAACACATACCAGTGGCCTTCACAAGTTTTTGCTCATGAAACCCCTAAAGGAATTTTCTATTCCTTTGTACGTTCTTAAAGATCATTTAAAGCTTTTATATGCTTGAATATTTGAAAAAGTTGTCTAATCTAATTTTTTGTATGTTGTACACATATTTTAAATATGTTTTGGCCAAAATCTTGAGCAGCAGAATCGACATATTAAATTTATAGAAAATATCCACAGACCTTAATTAGCCAAAGCAAACTCACCATCAAATCAGGCAGCCAAATCAGAATTACTGTTAGAAAATATCTGACTTCATTTTTATTTCCAATAAATGTATTTATGTAACACCCTGTCCTCATGATAACCTTCTAACTCAACTGTAGTTCTAAGATAGAGAGATAAGACAGAGTGTTTGGCAAGAGTTTGAAATGTAGGTGACATGAGATGTGGTCCATTTCAGTTTGCTTTGCTCTTCCTGGGCTCTCCCTCTGGAGCAATGTGTTTTGAAATCATCCCTAGGTATGTTGCCCAGATATCTATGCACCTTGGGACCATGGTCAGATTGTATACCAACAGTGAGAATCCAGTTAAGTAAGAAGTTTGCCTTTCTTTTCTGAAGCAGAATTCAGATGAGTGCTCATGCAAAAAAAAAAAAAAAAAATTGGAAAGCAGTTCAAATTTAAGTTGAGGATCTGGAAATTAATTCCCATAGATGCTAACTATGCCCGTGTGCCCCTGGAAGTGCTCAGGCACCTTCTCTTGCACCACCATGTACAACACCATCTAGATCCTGCACTCACATCCCAGCGGCTCCCTTCTCAGAAGTCCTCCTGACCACTACTGCAGCATCTATTCAGGTTTCTTTTTCTCGCCAACCCTCTGCCTTCTGAGCCCAGGCTCCAAATTCCTAATTCTCACCACATTTCTTCATCCTAGGAAAACTCCATTACTTCAGGGAGAGTGATTTTAAAGAGGTATTAAATGCAAAGGTATTAATATTATGAAGGTATTAATGACTGATAGCCTGCCCATGTTTTAAGGTAGTGTGTGCATTTTTCAAAGAGAAGCTTATTTACCAAAAGGAGTCTCCCATGGGTTAGAAATTCAGGCAAATATAAGAGAAGCTATGGGCACTGGGGAGGGCATATTCTAGATGATTCTAAGACAGTTTAAGACCAGTTATGATCAGTGTGCTGAGAAGCATTAACTTTCTAAGTAGGATCTAAGCCTGACAAGTAGCATCCCATATTTTAAATCTGCAGGAGGTGCTAACTGGAAAAAGTCATCCAGTGTCAGTTGGTGGATGATACTGCAGTGCCAGAATGGAGATGCAATGAGATCCAGACAAACTTTACTTAAGTCCCGACATCCTTGGAAAGGTGATCTGGCCAGAATCCGTGTGACCCAGTCAAGTGGACGATAAAAGAACTGGGATTCTAAAGGTTATTTCAAGTCATGCTGCATACACCTGAAACTAAAGCCATCAAGTTGTATGAAAGAAAAAGACCATATTCAAGATGTTACTGCTTTCACTCAGGCATATGGTAAATTTGGAAAAGTTTGCACTTTAAGCTTAAGGAGATGAATCTTGCTTTCCAAAATGGGGTAGGAAAATGGATTTCTGCCACTTGACTTCACTAATTCAGCAAATAACTCTGCAAACCAAATCTGTGTCTCTGAATGTAGATATAAAGATTTACAGAGAGAACAGCCAAGAGATACCTTTGAATTTCACTGTAACCATGACATTCAAATGACCTGACTGCACAGCACTGGAATTTAAATAGGATTAAAGAAAATTTACCATTGCAATTGGAGACATAAGTGAGTACGAAGAATCTGCTTCCCCAATCCCCTCCACCCCTATTACTTATTTTCATAATAAACAACAGAGGCTAATAAACATCTGTTTCTCCTCAATGTCCAAGGCATCTTGTTTGCAAACATGAACAACCATTGCTTTGTTCTCGCCGGAGAAAACAAAACACTATCAATCAAAGCGAAGCTACGTACCCCAAACCTGCTGCAGCAGCTGCTTGTTTAAAACCGCATGTCATTCCTCCTGCAAGCCAGAGTCCCCAACGCTTTTGTATCCTCGTCCCCTGCTCTTCAGAGCCGTGCTGCAGGTTAACTCTTGGAGGCTGAATGCTCTAACCAAGGAAGCCAAAGGCTCACCAACTTAACTAATTGCATGCTGACTCGTTCACGCAGCAGGATACACCCCAGCTGAGCCCGCCTATGGGCGAACTCCTGCACCATCCTTGCAAGGTCACACCTGGAGTTCACCATTTTGCACCTGCATGTACGCAGCCCTGGAAGGAGTCATTTGTTTTCTCACACCAACCTGCTTCTACTATTTGATTTGGAAAATCTTAAATTCTTTCTCCACCATATCAACTACACACCACTGAGAGGGAATTTTGCAGGGCAAATCAGCCTGGAGATGTAAGTAAGGAACATTTTAGATGAACGACTTAAGCCTGAGAGAGCAGATGCCCCCAATTTTCTAGAAAGATTGTAACTCAATAGAGAAAATTGATCACCCCTTGGTCACTTTGGCAGTTTGGGGAAGCAAATAAGACAGTGCTTACATTTTCCCTAGTGTCCTTCCCAGGTAAAATCAAACATCAATTTTCTGCAGTATTGTAGGATTAAACGACATTTCAGTATTAAAACAAATCATACGATTACTACGCTCCCTAAAGGAAATGTTCATACTTCTAATCCTTTGGGGCCCAGATTAGCAGGTATCGAAGGCAGAGAAAGGAGAGCAAAGGCTTTTAATGTTACAGGCAGGCAGGATATACACACACAACTGTGTGAGAAATTGGGATTGAGGGGTTACTACACATGTCCCTTCTTCCCACTGACTGGAGCTGCAGAGTTGCTGGCAGAGGTTTATTAGCTACTAATTGGGCTCCAAGGCTCTGGGGCCTCCTTTGCCTAAAGTGCATGTATCTTGGGGGCCTGCAAGCTTCCCAAAGGGAGTGCAAATCTATCTGTGCATAGAACACAGCCTGCAGACTGAATGTGTAATAACTAGAATGGAGATATTGTAACAATAGCAGCAGCTACTATGTTGAATGCTTATTGCATGTCAGCACATGTGCCAAATGCTTTGATATGTTCTGTAGCAAGGACTGCTAATTCTTCCACAAAATTTGTGTTGCTCTCTTCTTCCTCTCCTTCCTTGCAGTCAAGAGTAGCCGTGTAAGTGAGGTCTGGCCAGTGGAAAGTGAGCAGAAGTGATATGCACCAATTCCATTCTAGGTCTACAAAACCATCTGCGTGTGTGATCCTCCAGGCTCCAGGACAAATGGGGAAGGAGATACCGACAGTGTAGGTTACAGAAAGAAGGCAGTGAAAAGCCTTCATCAGCCTAAATGACAACATAGAGAGAGCTGCTGACCTTTGCAATTACTTGTAAATTATGGGGAAAATATTGGATGCCAACCTAAAAATGTGTTTTTCAGAATTCTTTTAGGAATATGTAAGCAAAACAGTTTAAAGACCAATAACTGTCTGCAGAACAAAGACGAGAGTCCTTAACCAGGCATTCAAACTCCAGCCCAAACCTTTTCCTTTATTTCTGTCTTTGACTTTTCACCTGGTTAGATTCCCACTCTGGGTCTCTTTATGGTTCTTAATTATACCTGCCCTTCCCCATCCCTGCTCAAACTTTTACCCTTACCCAGAATACTTTCCCAAATACTCCCCTCTTAATTGAATTATACCTCACTGAGGCAGTTTGAAATCATGGCTGCGAATTCTTTGACACTCCATCCATGGCGAAGTGGGGATCTATGTCATCTAGAATCTGGGCAGGCTTTTGACTGCTTGTGTCTGACAATTGAGACTGTGGAAGCGACTTTATGTGCCTTCTGAGGCTGGGTCACAGAAGGCCATGCAGCTTCCATGTTTTGCTTCCATGTTTCCTGGAGCACTGGATTTTGGAACTGTTAAAAAACAAAATCAAACTGATTACATTTTAAAGATCTTATTGGCTTTATCTGATGAGTCACGAATCGGATAGCATCCATTTTAGCAGATAGAAAGGAGCTCTGAGAACTTATACAAAATAAAAGACTTTTATAGGAGAAAGTTATACCAGGCAAAAAAAAAGTGGATTGGTTATTGTAAGAAATTTTTCTTAGAGGGAATGGGTATACCAGTGCTGAGCAGGCAATCACAAGGGTATACCAGTGCTGAGCAGGCAATCCCTGACTAAGATTCCACTTCTGGGAGAGTTGAAACCATACTTAAGCCTTGGTTTGGTGACATGGGGCTTAGCATAAGTGACTCCATTTTGGGCCTGATGCCTTGTTTTTAACTGAACCCTGAGTCAGCATGTAAGAAGTCTGAAAATCCTGAGGCCACCAAGGTGGGGAGACCAGGTGTAGGTGCTTTGGTTACAGTTCCAACTGAACTCCTCCTTCCAGTCATCCCTACAAAAGCACCCGATGTGCAAGTGAATCAGTCTTAGACTTCAAACCCATCCATCCGCCAGCTGAATACCATGGAATGAAGCCCATCAATGCCACATGGAACAGGAGTATCACCCAGCCAAGCTCTGCCCAGACTCCTGACCCACAAAACCATCAACCATGAAAAAAATGGTTGTAATTTTAGGCCACTGTGTTTGGGGTTGTTTGTTATACAGCAAACATAACTGGAATACCCTCCTTCAGGGCCCAAGTCAGGGTCCATATTTTTCAAGCTTTCTCTGATTATTCTACCCACTTACATCTCTGAGTTGTCGGATTCTTTATAATTCTGGTCTTAAATTAAATTTCTTTTAAAAATATAAAGCTGTCCTAATCCACCTGTAATTTAAACTCTTTTTATCCTACTGTATTGCTTTGTAGCACTTTATATAATAATGAGTACATTTGTTGATTGATAAGAATGCTACTCGTGTAACATGGGACATATCTGTAACTGTAAGGTGGAGGGGTGAGGGCTGGGGGAGTGGTACTTCCTACCTGGTTTTGCCCTTTCTAGGCACCAGAATCTGTACTGTAATGGTAAGGTAATATTTATCCAATCCAGCATTTATTCATGTATTTATTAAGTACCTACTCTTTGCCAGGCACTCTTTTAGGCCCTGATGATAGAGTGGTGAATAAAGCAAAGTCCTTCTTTACATAACGCTTCCATTCTAAAGAGAAGAAGACAAAAAATAAAATTGATTTATTTCGTTAAAAGCGCTAACAAGAAGAAAAAGCAAAACAACAGTGAAAGAAGATTGTTTCATACCGTATAACCAAAGATGTCCTCTCTGATAGTGTGATTATCTCGACAGACACTTGAAGGAAGTGGGAAAAAAGTAGAAGTCATGCTTATGCCTGGGAAAGAGCATTCTAGGGAAAAGGAGTAGCAAACATCAAGGTCCCCAGACAAGAATGTGTTTGGTAGGTTGAAGGAAGAAAAGATGCCCAGGGTGACCTAAGCAGGGAGAACAAGAGAACAGTTGGAAATGAAGTCAAGATGTGTGTAGTGGATGTCACGAGATGGTGGTCAGGAAGGCCTTACAGATCAAGGCAAGGACTTTAGATTTCACTCCAAATGAGATGGAAAGTCATTAGGGATTTTTGAGCAGAGCAGCGGTATGATCTGTTCTTTAGAAAGTTTACTCTACACTATTTATCATTTACATTCAGTGCCAACACACACTGCAGAGAGGCAATCTTCAAAGCAACAAGACTAATTTGGAGCATTTTGCAATATCCAAGCAAGAAGCTAAGACTAGAAGGCTAGAAGTGGAGATAATGTGAAGTGGTCTAATATGGATGTATTTTGAAGGCACAGTCCACGAAATTCCTTGTTGGATTAGAAGGATGAGAGAGAGATAAGAGTCAAGAATATTCCAAAGCTTTGTAGACTGAAGAACTGGTAGAGTGGAGTTGACTTTGGCTGAAATAGGGAAGAGTGTGAGAGAAGCAGGTTTGGTTAAAGAGAATCAAACTTTGGGTATCTCTGCAAAGCAATTCTGGAGGGATTTTTTAGCTCAAGATCTTACGAGAATGAATTCTTGAGACTGGTTGTAAGTGATCTATTATCTGCGATGACAATAGTAGACAAAAATATAGCCCAAAGGGAGAGAGCTTTTTAGGTAGTACAGAGTGATCACTTTTTCTTTTGATAATTATTTATTGTTTTGATGTGAATTAGAAATATAAATTATAGAATAAGGCTGAACCAATTTTTAAGAACTTTATTAGAAGAAAATTCTAATTAAACAATAGTAAAGTGATAAATAGTTATGGAGAAAAATCATGTCAGCTATACACTAATGGATGAACTTTGGGCAATACTGGTTTACAATTTAATATTCAATTAATTTAAGAATCTTTAAAGGTCAGTCTCTGAGAAGAGAAGCCTTAGCCATCAAGTCTGTCCTGATTAATCCAAATTGTTATTCATTTACAGTGGGCTAATCGTCTTATGTGATCCCCCACCACATTTTTTTTTCACATGAGATCTGCTCAGGGGTGGTGTGCCCTTTACCAAAGGCCAAAACAAACATTAGTAAATTATTCTCATTCCATGTTCATATATAACTGCTCAAAGGCGACTCTAATTGGAACACTTATAATTTGGTTGATTTCCAGAGAAGAATAAGCTTCTTTCATAAGCCCCGCACAAGGCCAGTTGCTGCCTTACTCTGTCTTCTGATAGCTAAAGGTTTTGCAGGAAGCTCCACTGCCAAACTCTAGTAAGTGACTCCACCTGAGTCTGCATGTGGCTCCTGTGACACCAGCGATCTTCAGTTGACAGTGTTTGGTGGGAAGAATCCCTTCCTGCTTAGGGTAGAAACAGAAAATAAGTTATCCCATGAACCCCAGAACATGACTCTTGTTACCACCACCCCCTTTTAATACATGTAAGCCCTTTAAAGCCAACCTCAAAACAGCCCTATGAAGTAGCTACTATTGTTCTACCCATTTCACAAATAAAATAACATCTGAGGCTCAAGTAGCCACATGTCCAAAGTCACCTGACTGGTAAGTAACATAATGTATTTTATGACTGCTAGTGTTTCAATCCATTCAATGGGACCATAGCACTTTTGTGGGTTACTTTATTATAGCTGTGCCTCCTTCCCAGCTATTCTCACTCTGAACTCAGGACGACTTCAGGAAAATTCAATGATTACCATTCTAACTAATTGACAAGGCTTTTGCCTTGCCGAATGAAGTGTGTAAATTGAAAAGAATTTGGAGAGAGAATACGAAAGAGAAACCTGTGCCAATGGATTGGCTGCAAAAGGAGGTTTGGGGAAGACAGAGAAACCAAGGGAGAGAAACTTGAGGAAGCACGAGGGATTTCTAGTGCGGAAGTCTAGTTTCATCTTTGTAGAGCATTAGTATAATTTTCCCCTTAAATATTTGGTGATATTAACCAGTGAACTTGACTGAGTCTCAAATTTTATTTTTCACTTCTAACTTTTAATTTTGATAATGTGTGATATATTGTCCCGTTTCCTCAAGGCCACCCTGATACTGGTAATGCCGTTTCTTAATCTAGAAACCAGTTACTTAGATATATTCAGTTTGTGAAAATTAATCTATGTACTTTTCTTTATGTATGTAATACTTCAGTAAAGTTTATGAAAATATTTTTACTCTGTAAAAAAATATTTTAAAGTATGTCTGACTCTGACGGAGGCAGCGTCTGAGATCTTGCTCTCTGGCATATGCCGTCAGTTGGGCTCAAATCAACTCTTATGAAAATTCAAAAAAAAAAAACTGACTGAAATAATAAGGAATGTTCCTGACTCACATAACAGCTCTGAGGAAGGCGGCCCCTGGGCTGGTTACTTCAGTGTCCAGTGCTATCAGTAAGGACCCAATGCCTTCTCGTGTGTCAGTTCCATCCTCAGAGGTGCAGAAGTTCTGGGTATTCTATCTAGACACAACCTTGCCCAGAGGAAGAGGGGACTTTCATCTTTTTAAAAGTAAAACAAATTTCCTATCAGCAGGTCTGGTAATTTTTTATAAAATTAAACATATCTACCCTATGTGTCTACCCAAACCCACATCTCGGTATTTACCCTATGTGTCTACCCAAACCCACATCTCGGTATTTACCATGAGAACTGAAACACACGCACACACACACACACACACACACATGCACGCATACACACACAGGCACACACAGAGAAAACATACAAGAATGTTCTTAGCTGCTTTATTCATAATATCCAATACTTGGAAGCAGTCTATCGAGTGGATAAAGGAACTGTAGTACATTTAGTCAATGAAATACTACTCACTAATAAAAAGGAACGAATTATCAATGCACATGACAACATGGATGAATCTAAAAATATTATCTAGAGTGAAATAAGCCAGACACAAAAAATACATACACAGTGCATTGTGGGGGAAAAAAATCACCAGTGGAAAAAAAGGATAGATACAGTAGCTGTTTGCCTCTGGGAGTGGTAGGGTGATGAGCTGGCCAGGATTGACTGGAAAGGGGTATAAAAGAACCTTCTGGGAACACAGTAATGTTCTATGTCATGATAGGCATTTGAGTTACATAGGTACATGCATTTGTCAAAACAGCAAATATACATCTAAGATTTATATATTCCTTTGTCTCTATATTTTATCTCAAAAAAACCCCCAGCAAATTTTGAATTTTAGTTAATGGTACAAATGTCAAAGTGTTTAGGAAGAAGTGAACTGATATCTGCAATTCGCTCTGAAATGCATTCCAAAAAATAGGAATAATTGATAGATGCTAAAAAAGATAGATAAATGGATTAATATGTGATAAAGCAGGTTAATAAAATAATGGTGGAAACTAGATGGTGCCAAAATGGGTTCTTATTGTAAAAAGCGTACAAGTTTTACACTTAAATTTTTTCTTATAATAAAATGTTAGTGGGGGAAGGTTTTATGAAAAGAGTTTCAAGGCAAAGTAAATTTGGAAAGCATTAGCTTAATAAAATTTAAGTAGGTTTCTGCAAGAGAAGATTTATTAGCATCTTAAATACACTGATATGAATGCTAAAGATTGTGTGTGTGTGTGTGTGTGTGTGTGTGTGCTCCCTAACTTAGGGAACCCCATCAAAATCAAACTGAAAGGGAAGAGAAAACGGGGCAACAGAGAACGCTGTGTTCTCTAGCACCTAACATTCGCCCACCCTCCAGGGGCCAGTGCTCAATGACTCTATCCCTTCAGTTCAGCCCCCATCTCACTAGCTCATTTGCCTTCAGTCCTGGGCTTATGAAGCAAGCTGCTGTAAATCAAAACGGAAGCCAGCAGGTCTTCCTAGTGAGCTTGGCTGCCTTTCCCGCTCTGACCTCCTTTTAGGAGTAGGAAGACTGCCATCAATTCCTCATTTTCATCAAATGAAAAGACTTGGATTTGAGCCCCCTCATTCTCAAGAGGAAAATAGATTTCCTAGGGCTTGAGCAAATTCATTGTTACTGATTTTAATTGGTGATTAAGCCCTGAACATCTTGAGAAATTAAACCAGTTTTGATAGCCCAGATCTACAGGAAGCCAAATCGTCACAGTTCTCCATACCCGCCATGTGTTAAAGTGACATTTCAGATACCTCCCCATCTAATTTTGGTGACTTTTTGTTTGAATTCGCACTTGGTGAATGTTAATAGTATGTGGGGGTTACGTGTGCCGAATACATTGACATTTTCTCTCCTGAAGGAAGAACTGTACCGCCACGCCCGCCTCTGACTACTTTGCTGTGTGTTGGGGGTGCAACTGGTGCAGAGGATGGTGCAAGAACAAGGAACGATGCCCTCTGGCCATATTCTTTGCATCGGTTCCTCTGTCTTCTTGAAGTTGCATATCTAGGTGCTTAGGGACCAGGAGCCTCAGGGGAAAAGAAACCTCCTTAGGCAGCCTCTTGGATTCTGAAAGTCCAAACTGTAAGCTGCAAGTGTCAGCTCATGAGCACAAGAGTGCGCTCCAGAATCTGGAGCCAGTAATGCTTCCAAAACAGACATGTGCCAGCAGCATTAATTGGACACAATTTCTTTTCAAGCCATTTGCTTTACATGTTCATCCTTGAAGCCTGTGGAGAAATGGAGCTAGCAAACGCCTGCAAATTCATCTGTCCGCCTCTGGTGTGGAGGCTCACTGAAGCGTCCTAATGGTGCCTGCTGTGAAAAGGAAGTTTGTGCTGCAAACACACTGTATCCTCACTTCTTAGCCCTGCCAGGGGCCGCTGTCACAGCCTAACACCAACAGTCAAAAAGCTCCCTTGGCCAAAAGGCTCATAATGAACACACTTTCTATAAGCCTGACAATGATTTATTTGATGTGGCCTCTTTAAATTTAAAGCCAATGATTTCGGAGAAGCCTTCAAAACAAACATTCATTTTAAGAGTCAGATTTTGCTTTTTCCAAAAATTATATTTTTCAGAAACATTAAAATAACAGGGAGCATTGCTATACATCTCCAACAGGAAACCCAGTATGTGCCTTTCCATGGTCATAGGCTCTTTATTAAAGAGACAATGAATAAAAGACAGATTGCTTTGGCTGAAACTCCCTTTTCTCTCCCCACTCCTGCTGATAAATACCTTTAGCAGAAAGCAATCCAAACAATACCAGTTCCTCCGTGTGACAACACAGAGCTGGCCAGGGGAGCAGACTCCAAGTACCAATAAATCATGATGGCCATGCATGTTTCTGCTTCACTGCTACCCTGGCTTATCATCCAAGATGATTGTGTCATGCTATTTCGGAGCTGGCCAATACTCAAAGCAACTATTGTGCATGCACATCAGATGTTCAGAATGCTAGAGCAAGTGTTTTATCAAAGGTAATAAGATGTCTGTTGGTTCAGACTACTGATAATATAGACTCAGAAGTTCAAGGCTGAGTCCAGGCTTGGTTTCTTACCCAGGTTAGCTCTTGTTCTGGTTGGGTCCAGTCTTTTCTTTGAGACTTCTTGCTGAATGCCGCAGGAGCCTCCTTTTCATCTCTGTTTCACACTTTCCTCTGTATGACAGTGGTTATTTACTGAGCACTTAAATTGTATGCATGCCTCATCGCTGCCCCACATTATACCAAAACAGTTAAAATCATCCTTATTGTGAGGAAACTGAGGCTCAGAGAAAATTTGCCAAGCGACAGTGCCTGCAAGCAGCAGAATTGAGATTCCAACCCATATCTGGGGCCCCAATTCATGGGTCCTCAAGCCTACGGCCATACAGCAGGAGGTGAGCTGCAGGTGAGCAGGTGAAGCTTCATCTCTATTTGCAGCCACTCCCCAGCACTAGCATCACCGCCTCAGCTTCACCTCAGATCATGAGGCATTAGATTCTCATAGAAGCACTGGTCCCTGGTGCCAAAAAGGCTGGGGACCCCTGCCCTAATGGATATACCATACTTTCCTCTACCTTCTCCAGTAGTTTCTTTTTCCCCTACACAATTACTCTCATTCTTCATAAAACAGTGGAGCCATTCATTCACAGGCCTGGGAGGGGACTCTTGGGTGTCAGAGACTTCTCTTATCCTCACCTGAAATGCCACTCCTGTCCTCTGTAGCCACACCTACGAATACTTTAACACAGAAACCATCACACTGGAGGTTGCATAGGCCTTAAGATTGGACTTTTTTTGTTGTTAAACTTTAAAAGAACAGACTGCCAATTTCATTGAACTCTGGTTTAAACTCTTAAAACTCTTCCTAAGAATTCTCAAGAGACTTCAAACGTTTACACTCACCAACCACGGTATGTTGATAGAATAATAGCTCCTATAAATGCTATTCCAATTAACCAAACATTACACATATGCTATTGTGATTAATAAACAACAGATTCCCTTGAGAGTATCTCTAAATTCATAGCGTGTACTTTCTGAATCATTAGATGCTAAACAATACCACTGTGCCACGCCAGGGCCTGAGGAATAAAAGAATAAATGCAATAAACATGAACTCTTATGATAAATCCTAACTCCATATTCTCTTCACCAACAGTAAGCCAGAGCCATTTGTACTGTCCTTCTGCCACTCTCCTAGAATGCTGCTGCCTCATCCATTATCCAAACACCTCTTCATCCCTTGGGGCCCAGGACCAGGCTCTTTTGCAATTTCCTTCACTCTTAGTCTGTTTCCCACTGATCACACCCATGTCTGATCTTCTCGTGGGAGCTGGGAGTCTGAGACTTTGGAGGGCTGGCATCGATTAATCTTCTGACTTGTGTTCTGAACCAGAGTATAGATAAGAATTTTAAGGTGCTGAAAGGCAGAATTTCAAGTCAGCAGTTTTGATTTATTCAGTGTTCTGACTAAACGGAGAAAAAGAGGCTATCACTTTCAAGGGATTCAGGTGGCATATTCTCATTCTAGTTAATTCAAAACTTGCTTTTTTCATGTAATGGTCAAGTGGAAGCTAGCATGTATTCTCACTTTGTACCATATTTATCAAGTTCATGAGATATTTATCAATTTAGGTACTTGCCTGCGATACAAATAAAACATATAGTTATTACGAAACTGGCAAAATTAATCTCACACCATATGGCACGAATTTTTTGCTCCTCAGTCCATAGCTTTATGTTACTTAGCTTTACCATTAAAAGCAGATTTCCCCCACTGCAGATTCTTACTGAAGAATTTAGGAAAACTAAGAGAATTGGGGGGAGGGGGGCAGTGAGGGGAGGTGGGACTGAGGACAGCAGGGTGGAAACTTGGTCTCTAATCAGATTTTCACCACTCACCAGTTGCATGCCCTTGGGAAAGTTATTTAACATACCAGGGTCATCTCGTAAAATGGGGATGAAAACTAACCTCTCAGTTGTATGAGGATTAATAAGATAATACATGTAAAATGCCCAACCTGCAAAAAGAGCAAAATACAGACGTTAATATCTAGGGCTCTGACTTAACCAAAGGACAGAAAAAGTCCTCATATCCTCATTCAGGCAGCTATTATCAAGTGCACTACAGTCTCCAGAAGACAATGAGATGTCTCTGTGTCTCCTGGGATTTGCAGACTAGAGAGCCACAGGATATGTCATTCACCAATCAGTGCAGTCAGACATAAAGAGCAATCAGCAAGTGAATTTCTTGACACATAGGTAGTACGTAAACTTATAATAATGAAAATTTTAATGTAACTATTTCGACTTAGAAAAAAGGGATCACTATTGTTAGCAGTGCCAATAATTCATTTTTACTACTCAAGTTCCTTTCCCTTTCAATATGTAGCACCTGGTGAATAGTCAAAGTTAGTGAAAGGCTGTAAACACAAACCTATCTGAGGATTTTACTCTATTTGCCTTAAGAGGCCACAACATTTTTTCTGACTGAGACATAGTCCAAAAGACCATGAATGACAGACATCTTACTAATTTTACCTTTCTAGCTTCCTCAGACACCTTTCCTTCATAAGCACAGGCCTTCGCTGGTTAACACCTTCCTTTCTTTACCATATCAAGAGTATCTTTTTTCTTTTTAAAAAGTTATTTTCCATTACCATTTATTAGCAAAGCACTAATGCTGTATCTCTCATTTCAGATTTATTTCCATATAAACTGGAAAAGCTGTATTACTTCCAGTTATAGGGGAAAAAAGTTAAGCGACCTGATTGAGAATTAATGAATTCAGTGTCGATAAATGATGGTCTGCAGTTTGAAATTAACTTATCTGTGATTCTTTTTATATACAGTTGATTCTTGAACAACATGGTATGAACTGCATGGGTCCACTTATGCGCAAATTAAAAAAATACATTCAGTACTTCATATCAACAGATGTAAAGGGCCAACTGTAGAGTCAAAATTATATGCAGATTTTCCGCTGGGTGGGGGTCAGCACCCCTGAACCCCATGTCATGCAAGGGTCAACCATACTTTGAAAAATACACTCAATCTATAGAGGTTACTGAAATTCACAGTACATTTAGAGGAACCTCAAGGGAAAGGAAACATGATTATTAACAGCTCTGTCTCAAAAAAACTCAGTGAAGGAATTCCAAAACTCAGTTTCTTACCTTGCATCAATGACTTCATTTAGGACTTCTGTGAAGAAGGTGAACACATTAAAAACACCACCATTTATTTTATATATCAGTTTTTATTAAAAAGTGCATTTTGATTAATTTATGACCTAGGTAAGCTGTTAAGATATCAGTATACTCTCTGGAATAATAACTTTACAAAGATTTAAAACAAACAAAATTTTAAAAGCCTTTTTATTTCCTTCACCATTATTGTTTTACAATACAAATATCACCTTGTGAATACACAAAAAAAAAACCCTACGGAAGATAATTCTGCTGCACGTAAAATACAGAATGGATATATATACTTCTTCATTCTTAAAAAACTATTTTGTTCTCCACATTGGCAAGTATAGAATAGAATACTTCCCCAAACATACTTATGTTAGGAGTAAAACAAAGTTACATGCAGTTTCTGCACAAATATATTTTAAAGAAATAGATATCTTTTCTGTTGTTCACCAACAAAATTGTCATGAGAGTATGGATATCTAATTTATAGCTTTCAAGTTTTAGTTAAGTGATCATTTTCAAAACTCTTTTAAAAAGAAGTATTCATGGCTGTTTTCATTGTACAGTTAAAATTGAACTACCAAATAGATGATAAAATAATTTAAGTGGTACGTATCACTGCTGCCTGCTCACAATATGGGAACAGGGTCTGACTTTCTAATTAAATGCCCCATTCTTTAATTCAGAGCAATTTAAAAACCATAAGCAGTCTTCTGATTTAATTTACCTATAAATGCAAAATTTAGTAGTGTATACATACATTTATATTTTCATGGAATACTTTATTTTAAATAAAAACATTTAAGATTGCCTACTGACCATACAATCAAGACAAGAAAGGCACTAGAAACATAGACAAATTTCTCTCCCAAGAAGCATTTTTAAATTTTAACTCTCTTCTCTGACATGTAAAAATCTTTAAATTTGGTTTTCATAACATCATTTTGAAAAATAAAGTTAGGAAATACTTAGAAAATCACTTTATAACAGAATCTATTTTTTTTTTTTTTGCACTTTTTGACACACTGTCTCTGCTGATTTTACAAAACCCAAAGTTACTAAACCTTTCTGTGTCTGTCATTTTCATTTGAATACTGGTGCAACAGGTAAAAAGATTTCAGAATCGAACCCCATTCAGGTACTTAGAAACCTTCATAGAGACATTTGCTAGAAAATGGCTTACAGCCCAATCTTTGGGGCAAGAGATATGAAAAGTATGTTTTCCCAAGAAAATAATACGCTTTATTTCCAGATGTGACTGGAAAGACCAGAACTTATGATATAAAAGCTTACATTTATGCTGTTGCATCATATACAAAGGAACATGGTGGTCGTGGGTTATGTAAATTCCAAACTTATGAACAGGAAACGTGTACAGTGCATGATAGGTTAAATTTTCTTTATTGTTGTCCAACGCAGGTCCTTTGGAGAGAAAAAAAGATCACAGTGCTGACCAGGTAACTCAATAGGTTAAGTCAAGGTAACCGTTGAAAGATAGTAGGATTAGGGAGGTGTTTATTTTATGGCATCTTCTCTCATGGAGTTCTTAGCACTTCGGACAGTTCCTCGTTCCCCCACTTTGTACAGCTGTTATGTGTCATTCACCAACCGGCTGTATTTAACTTGCCTACTGAGGTGGACTACTGGCCAAGAGAAGGGCCAATGATAAGATCGAGGTACAATTCCTTGGACATTCTTTTCAAAGTACTGAAATGGCCTGTACCACCACACCCTGGCCAAGAGGTTCATCTGGGAAGCTTCTTTTAGCACCTAAAATAGTAAAGAAAAGAAAAATCAAGTTCAGGAGGAACAATGAATCATTCCAACCTCAAAAGGAACATACATATTTTTCTCATAATCTTTCACTTTAAGTTCAAATATTTTTTTTATATTAAAATTCACAAAGAGCCCCAGATGAACCCCATGTTCACCCACATATCCCAGTTTCACACTCACACCACCATTCTATACTCTGCGCTCATCTGCAAACCGGGCCACACCCCGGTGGAAAAACAAATAACTCCAATTCTGGGACTGCAAGGAGAACTTGTGGCTTACTCAATCTTCTATTGATAAATAAACACCTCAACTAACTTTTTGGTTACTCATGCTTCTACAATGAAAATGGACAAACTTAATTAAACATTAGGTATTAAGCTGGCGAGGGGCCCAGGGTAGGAAGGAGAGGGTAGGAATGCAAATCAAACAACAGGTGGGCACGTCTTGGAAAATATTTTCAGGGACAATGAGAGTGTGACATTTGTTCTAGGACAATGCAATCTCCTGTCATCATATAAACATCTTTCTTGTTTGTTTTTGATGCTGAAGTGGATTGGCATCATAAGAGACAACGTAATCTTAACTGACTATCCCTCAGAAAAGAGAAACCTAAGACATCTGTAGATTCTTTGCATTCTTCCCCTTGCCATGCCCGCAACACCAGGCCAGGAGAAATAGAAGCTCCAAATCAAATGGGGGGAAACTCACTTGCTGATTGGCCATAGTGTGGTACCACCAGAAGAGTCTCGTGGTGATGTAATATGCCACCACCACGTCCACAGTGTAGTGGTCATGCGCCAAGAGAATACAGAAGATTCCAACCACGCTGAGAAGCCAGCAAACCCAGTGGTACCACCAGAGTCGTCGAGGGGAATCTGAAAAGAGGAGAAATCTGCAATAGTCCCATTATTCGAGTACTGCTAAGGCCGCCTGACCATGCCCCTGCTACTATGGTGAATACAGCTGGATCTTTCCTTCTGAAAATAGATCTCTTGGGCTAGCAAATTTAAGGGCTTTAGCTTACCTGCAACCAATATTATAAAACAGCTTATTTTATAAGTTATTTTACTAGCAAGAGTAATTCATATTTGGCTTTTAGTTGATTCAGATAATCATAAATGCAGTTTAAAAAGACAATTAAGGAAAGGTGAATGTTATCATGCGCCATTAAAAAAAAAGCTGCCCACCGACGTTTAATTTACTTGTAAATAATTTGGGGTTAATGTTCTACATAAAAATCCATCCTTTTGGTCTATGGATCCCTATACATGGACTAAGCGATTATAATTGATAACAACTGTCATTTGCTTTCCAAGCTCTACAACCATACTCTGAAAGTCTTTGAGAT
Source organism: Pteropus medius (assembly GCF_902729225.1). Lineage (NCBI taxonomy): Eukaryota > Metazoa > Chordata > Mammalia > Chiroptera > Pteropodidae > Pteropus > Pteropus medius. Next base: position 30,030,395 of record NW_024344378.1, on the reverse strand, counting down.
TCCCATATCTTAAACACAAATAAGAAAGAATCCAAATGCCCGAGAATCCTAGACCAAAAGCATTCCCAACGGTAGGGTAATGTCAGATAAATACTGGTATGCACCTACACTTGGAAAGTCACTTAAGGGAAGCATGAAAATCTCCATTAGTGCAGGCCTTCTGAACGTGTATGCTTAATGGATGGATTTCGGAAGGTCTGAAATTCTAGGCAAAAATACTATTTGAATTAAGTTTACCCTCCCCACCCCAGGGGAGAAATTTCAGGCTTTTATTGGATTCTCAAGGGGTCCAAGAATGAGCCATTCATTCATGCAATATTTATTAAGCATTTTCTCAATAAATATTGTGCTCAGAATAGGAACTGCTCTAGGTGCTGAGATCAAAGAGCCTGCCTTTGTGGAGAGGTCCCTTCCTAGTAGGGAAGAGAGACAATAAAAAATAATTATAAGAAATAAGGAAATTATATACTGTTAAAAGGTGAAAAATAAAAGTTGAACAGGAAAAGGAGGATCAGAAGGGTGAAGTGTGATTTGTAATTTTATATGGAGTGCTCAAGGTATGGGGTCTCAGTGTATGTACAGGGCTCCATATTCCATTTCCAGAAAAATCTGTATTTGAAAGCTTAACAAAACAGCAACAAATCGGTGGGTACCATTCATTCTCCATGCAACTCTATTAATTAGTGTCCATACATGCCATCTATTTTAATTTTTACCCCGTCTCCCTTACCCATGAAATAGCTATCAGTATCTCATTCTAAAGATGTAAAACTCAGAAAGGTTAAATGTCTTTCCCCAGGTCACAGAGCTAGTAAGTGAAAGTACCAGGATTCAAAAATAAGAGTTTGTGACCCAATATGGCACACTGCCTTGTCTTCCAGAAGAATAAGGCCTAACCCCACTAAAGGATTTCAGGTACCAACCAACTGGGGGGCAGAAATCCATCCCCCGGGGCTGCTGACATCAGGCCCATTCCATTTCCATTTCCCACGCCCAGTTACATCCTAGTAAAAGGGCTAAATCATGGCCTGACAATTCTGAATAGACATTGCTGGAATTTGCTAAAATACTAAAATACAAGCAGAACACCTATTCTCTTTTCTCTCTCTTAGTGCCCTGAAGCACAACTTGTCTTCTTCTCCTGTGTTTCCTATCTTAGTCTTTTTAAGACCATAACTGAGCATTCACCTTTCAGTCTACCACCTCTCTCCTGAACCCCCACAATCCTGTTATCTGTTGACCTTTCTTTGTTAATCTCCCTCTGATTCCTTCACTCCTCTCCATCTCCAATGCCATCATGGTGGTTTGGCCACCATCATCTGTTTCCTTGACTATAGCGGCAGCCAGTCTCCTAATTTTTCTCCTGGTCTCCAGTCTTGCCCCTCTCCAGTGCATCCTGCAAGCTGCTGCAAGAGTGGTTTCTCCCTTCAAAAAAGGATAAGTTAGATGACATTGCTCCACTGGCATAACCTTCAGTGGGCACCCCATCTCTGTCAGATGGAAGTTCAGATTCCTTTTGGTGGCATAAGGCAGGCTCCATGATCTGGTTCCTACTTTCCAGTTCATTTTCATTTCTCATCATCACCCCCACTCTAAATTCCACCCACATTAAACTTCCGCAAGGTACCACATTGACACCCCCAAACTGCAATGTGTGTCCCTCCTCTGTGGTACTGGTATCCTGGTTTACCTATCGCTCTTCATGGAAACTGCCTGTTCACTGAGACTGTTTCCAACAGTACAATACTGAAGACAATTTTCTACAAGTAGAGAAATGAATAAATAATCTCTCGTTCATTTATAGTATTGTAATACAAATGGCAATTAAAATAAACCAGAATTTCATCTCAAAAACATAATTTGAAAGTGGCAGAAAGCTACATTTAACAAGATACTGTGTATGTAAATTTAAAAAAACAGAACAGAATAATACACAAATACAAAAACATGCATGGAAATGAATAGAAAAATGGGAAGGGATGAAAAGTTTTAATCATATGCTAACATTTTATTTGCTTTTTTAAAGGAGTTATTTGAAATAGATATGGCAAATGCTCATATATATTAAATCTGAGAGTGTACAGGAGTCCCAGTAATATTAGTTTGTGTGTTTCATAAAATATTTTAAGTACTTTTTTTCAAAAGGAAATTTCCTATTTAGTGTCTCCCTCATTTAGTGTTCCTGAGCCCCTAGCCCATATAAGGGTAACTGACCCACCACTGTACCCTTAGGTTAGAAATATGTGCTTGAAAAAAATGTATACCGAGTAAACACACAATCTTCCATCATCTAATCAGGCCCAATATGAGATTTCTGTGTCCCTGAAATTTTCTTCTGGCTCCTTCTAGCAGCTGTAAAACACCCCAATACTATAGCTGACACCTGAGGCAATGAAAAACTCCAGTGAAGAAGAGCCATTCCTTCTGACCACATACATTTCCCTGGTGCCTGCTGCATCCAGGCATGGTGGTGAGACGAAGCACTGCCTTCCTGAGGCCTCCAGTCTTACTTCAGCAGACTTGCCAGAGACCATGGGACATTCTAACAGAAGCCTGTTTTAGACTTACACTCTTTGATAAATAAGTAGGTGAGTGTGAGCATGACCGTGTGGCCGCTGTACAGATAGTCCCCACACATGTTGTGAGAGCCAGTGATGGACAGGCCACCGCCAGCAATGAGCTTCATTATTCTCCGCAGCTGGGCTTCCCAGTCTCCGAAAAGCTGGTGGGAAAAGAGAAAACAAGATTCATTACCAGCCCACCTGACAGTGTGCTCTAATTACTATTTATATTCAGAATTAAGCTTTGTGATATTGTGATTTATAATAACAAATATATATTTGGTCTTTGTCCCTGTTCTGCGCACAGAGCTTCTAAAACCTTTGGAAGTTCCCTAAACATAAGAAAGATAAAGGCCCTTTTGTTATTCATAACAAGCTCCTTTCAACCACACCTGAGTTCACCTTAATGAGCTGACATTTGGAAAGTACCTAAGGGTGGTTGCCAGGAGAACCAACCAGGTGGTGAGAGGGTTGGAACTTTCAGTCCACTTCCCCCGCCTCCAGGGTAATCACCAATGGCCAGTGACTTAATCAAAACATAATAAAGACTCCACAAAAATCCAAAAGGATGGCGTTTCAGAGAGCTTCTGGGTTGGTGAACATGCAGAGAGATACAGGGTGACACGCTTCCTGGAGAGGGCACAGAAGCTCCGCGCCCATTCCCACATATCTTGCCCTGCGCATCTCTATCTAATCTGGCTCTTCCTGAGTTATATCCTTTTATAATAAACTGGTAATCTAGTAAGTAAATTGTATTCCTGAGTTCTGTGAGCTGCTCTAGCAAATTAATAGAACTAGAGGAAAAGGTCATGAGAACCTCTGATTTACAGCCAGTTAGTCAGAAGCACAGGTGACAATCTGGACTTATAATTGGCATCTGAAGTGGGAGGACAATCAGCGTGAGACTGAGCCCTTAACCTGTGGGATGTGACACTATCTCCAGGTAGACAGTATCAGAATTGAGTTAAAGAGAGTTGGAAAACTATTTGGTGTAAGAGAAAACCTCCCCACAGTCACGGAAGTGTTGACTGTGGTTACCGAGAATAGAGGAGACACACAGGCTGTTCTTCCTTTACAAACTTATATTAAGACACATAGAATCTCTCACCAGGAACCTGCCCATTCAACATCTATGGTTCCTTGGGCAGCCCTTGGAAAGGGTATGGCCCTAGAAATGAAGGACATAGCTTCAGAATTTTCCTCAGATATTAGCATTTTCTAATAGCACATTTCAGCAGATGCTCAGTCAATTTTTTTCTTAAATTACAATGATAAAGACTGACAGATTTACTCCTATAACTACCATTTTGGGGGGAAATTTTTTTTAATCTCTAAGGAAAATTTAGAGATATATTTTCACATGCTTGGCCTAAAAGACAACAGTTCTGTTAACTTAGCTAAAGCAGCTGAAGGTTGGGGTAATCAAACATGCAAATATTTTTTTGTATGTGATTTTTGGGGACCAAATTAAAAGAGGGGCTGAGTAGGACGTACCTTCAATCTCCTGAAATTATGTGGGTAGAATTGCATGTTTTTCCTTTTAATAAGAGTGAAAAAACGTTTAAGAATAAATCTTCCTGTTTCTGATACAAGTCTGGGCTGGGTATCAGAGTAATAAATGGCTTGAACAACTCACTCACTGCAACTTTCATCAACTCTGTCAAATGAAACGTGTGATTGTCCATATTTTATGGTTGTCAGCACTCTTTTAAATTCTGGTTGGCCAGTATAATCGACATAATCCCATTTCAAAATGCAACTGATAATATTCCAGCTTTGGAAAACATGTATTTATATAAATTATACATTTGTATAAATTATAAATTCACTATAAAGTCCCTTTAAAGTTTTTATCAAGATTTCTACTTAAGGATGGCAGGTTGAACACACCATACTGAGGACATGAATTTCTAAATTCAAAGAGATCACTGAATTCCCAGCTCAATAGAAGAAAACAGAGCTACATAGCAAGATTTGGCATCATGGAATTTCAGAAACTGGGGACAAAGAAGAAACCCTAAAGTTGCCAGAGATTAAAAACAATCTTCATATGAAATATCAAGTATCAGAATTTTTCAAAAGCAACACTGGAAAATACAAGGCTTTGGAAAAATGCCTCCAAGTTCTGAGGGAAAATGCTTTCCAACTTAGAATTCTGTACCTAGCCATATTATTAATTAAGCATAAATGAAGGATAAACCAAAGCCATTTTCATATATACGAGATTTCAAAATATTTACCACCTATGTACTCTTTTTTTATTCAGGAAATTACAAAGAATATGCTCTGCAAAGAAACGAAGTAAACGGAAAAAAAGAAGAAATAGGATTCAGTAGGATTGCCAATTAAAGGAGAGCTGAAAAACTGTGCAGTCAGCCTACAAAGTGAGCCTCCCACATGGGCAAGTTGGAGCTCTGGAGTCATCGTCAAGGAGATGAGACTGATAGACACTCAATGCCTCTGAATGCAGCGAAAGGAAAGTCACAGGTGGGGATGAGTAAGTACACAGAAAACTGATGAAGCAAAAAGCACTGCAATTACTGATTCTATAGGAAACAAAATATTGTGCAGAAAAGGAAATGTAATTATAGGAAACTACATGACTTGGCTGAGAACACCATTTACAAAACTAATAATGTAAGCACTCAATACCGAGTTAAATCAAGGGCAGAAAACTACACTGGGAAGACAGAACATGAAGGGTGAATGTGTGTGATGGGTGAGGCGGTGGGGGCACGAAGACTCTAAATCCTGGCTTTCCACAGCAGGAAGTCAATAATAGACACAGCATACATTAGAAATTATAAAGAAACAACATTGCCATGCCACTTAGAGACCTGAGGATACACACACACACACACACACACACACACCCCACACACTCTCACTCTGTCTCTGTCTCTGTCTCTCTCTCTAAAAACAATTAAAGATATAAAGGTAAATACCACAAGATTCAGTTAAAAGAGTTGAAAGAGTAGAAAAGTGGGTCGCAGTAGGGTTAAGGTTAAGGGACTACTGTTTTTCATAACAAGTCCTATAGAACCATTTTATTTTTTTAAATTGCATACATGTATAAACGTAATAAAAAAATTTTAAAGCTTTAAATTGAAAGCCTGGTCTAGTTCTGTTATCACAATGGATAACGTATAGAATTATGACAAAAAGCTTAGGTAGCTCTTCATTTTACATTATTTCAAATTGTCCTTCCAAAACTCACTCTGTGCTTGGAAAACCATGAATCATATTCTCAGGCACCATTGCCTCATAATTTGCCCTCCCATTTTAGCAGGAAAATGTTGGTGAGGAAACTGTACGTGCGGGGAAGAGAAGAAATTATGAGGTAAACATGGCATTGAAGAAAAACAGCCAACACTTAATCCTGCATTTCTTACAAGTACCCTTAAAACACCTCAGCTTTCTTTTAAAAAGATCTTTCTATGCGTGTCAAACCTCTGCAAGGGGGAACTCTCTTTTTTAAGCTTAGTGGGGCACAGACTAAAAAGATGGATGGTTCCAGTTACATTAAAAATTATGTTTAAAAAAGCAAATAAATTAAAAGACAAATTATAAAAACAATCAGAGCAGAAACAAGTTGACATCTTTATTGTGTTCACAGCAAATATAAATCAAGTAAATAAGACCAATTTAGAAAACAAAACTTATCAAAGGACAAAGAATATGACCAGCTAGAAACACAGACTGTCAAGCAAACAGAAATAAAAATTAACATTAATGGGAGCTCATTTTTTTCCCCACGTCAAGTTAGCAAAGCTAAAGAAAGACAGCAGTGGTAGGGCAGGTACAATGTCATTGATTTTTCTCAAACAGGCTCACTTAAGAGAAGACGAAGACGTGTGAATGCAGCAGCCAGCAGTGCAGGGAGGAGGAGGTGGCAGCGGCCTTGGCAACAGATATAGGCTGGGCTAAAATCATGGCTTTTACCGGTCATCTGTGTGACTCCATATAGCTGAAACACTCTAAGCCTCAATTTCTTCACCTACACCTCAGGGAGAAACATATTTATTACGATTGGCATAATGATCAGTATTGAACAGCAACTGAAATAGCCATAACCTCTGACTCAGTTACATCACTTCTAGGAGTCTACTACCTCAAAGAAATGATCCCAAATATGAAGAAAAGCTTTAAGTAAAAATATCTCATTGCAACATTATTTACAAAAGCAACAAGCTGGAAACAACCTGAATGGGCATTGTTAATAACTGTTTCCTTGCTATTCAAAGCCTGGGCCAGGGATGTAGCAACAGCAGGAATCTGCTTAAATACACTCTCATGTACTGAACCAGAATCTGAGGTGAATCAAACGCACACTATACTGAAACAAATGCACTGACGTAGGCTATGACTGCTTAATGAGTTATTAAAAAAATAAGCTTACAATGACTGCATAGCAACTTTATACCATACTTTATTCATTTAAAAAGAAAAACAAATGTTTGGTACAATTATGCTTTAAAAAATATTCACAAAAAAGTCTAGAATGTACACACTTCATGTTAATAGGGTTTGCACAGAAATCGGTAGAGTTTCTCCCAGTCTGTCCCAAGGGGACTTCCATTCCTGCTCCTTGAGCTAGGAAGACAGGCATTCTCTTGGAGTTCTGCAGTTCTGGGATTTAGGTGGCCTTTGAGTACAGGCAGGAGATATAGGAAGAGAAAAACAGAAAACAGAAAACTCATGGCTGGATCTTTCATACTTCTCAGTTCAGTTTCCTTCCCCAATGTGCCTGCTACGCTATGATTTCTCAATCTTCAAACAAAGAATGCTCCATACATTCTGTCCAGTATTTTTTGGTTGCAAACCGTGAGAGATCAGGATGAAGTGTGCTTACTCCACTGTAACGGGAACTGTAACCTCCCCATCAGTAGGCTTTTGAATGTTCATTTTTGAAAGCAGAGATATTTTGGGGAGCATCCATATAAACACTTTCTCAGTAGACTACGAAGCTGTGACAGGGTCTCATAGCTCTAGTATGTGAATTACAGTCTCCTAGCATCAAAGAAAAAAGTCAGTTTTCAGTAAAAATAAAGCAATTTTCTTCAACTTCTAATGAATGGCCAAGAGATTAAGAAAACTGGCCAAATCACTTAAACAAGGCACATAAAGAAACAGAGCAGAAGGCAGGGGAGGCTTCTGAATGAAAGAGACCACTCCAGTACAGTTTGAGCCAGAGAGCCTTTGGTTATTAAAAAACAGGCTTCCCCAACTATTTTTTCAATGCTGAATAACACGGCACTCTGATGATAGTCTGTTCACCATCATTCGAGTTTGCAGATAGCCTAGTGCACTGCCTCTTCTCTTAAATGCATTTGAAGAGTTGGATATTCACTGTGCTTCACCCACTACTGGTAGGAGATGGAAAACCTGGAATCAAAACTCATCAGATAGTGCCGCATAGATCAACGGCTTTGGTATAACTTTGATGAAGGCGGCAAGTGAGTGCTGAGGAGTAGAAATTCTATTTAATATAATCTTCGTACTTTACCAATGCCTCATCTTACAGTGGCCCGGAAGAATCAGCAAGGCTTCCTGGGACCCCTGGCTGTTCAGGGTTAGAGCTAGGAATGTGACCCGAGTTCTCTGATTCCATTTATGTACTGCCTGCACAACTCTATGCTACCTGTGCACTGCCAGTCCCTCACAAGCTTGTGTAAATCAGACACTGGATACAAATAAAGTAACTTTTCCTTGAGCAGCCTAGGTACCTTACAGAGGTAATGTCATGCTACTACGTCCCATTCCAACAACCATGAACAACCAGGTGTCTCTTGAAGTACTTCATTCACTCACTCATTCATTCAGTCAACGAATCTACCTACTACTGCCAGGGCAAATAATTGTCTTGTTCCTGAAGAACAATCTTCCTCCAAAACAGAAAATTCACTATCATCCATGATATACCAAGACAACTGCTCTTAAACACCCAGACCGAAGGTCGGACCTGCTATGGGAATCAAGCATCGGGGAGCAGGATGATCAGTGGACGCCCCGTCAATCCACATCCCAACAGCCTGCAACTGAGAAACACACACTATATACATTGCAATTTCCCCCTCAACTTCAACTCCCCAAGTGACTAAGACCCCAAACAGAAAAACTACGCTACTTCTTGAATTTCAACTAGCATGTTAGTCAATGATGGATACTTAAGAATATGATTTAAGAAAATGTCTTTTACCATGACCTTGAGGCCCCCACAGGGAAGGAAGGCAGTGTGTTATAAGTTTGACGAATGCTTTAGATCTCACAGCAGCAGCGAGGGGCTCAAAACTGACCCTTTTTAATTTCTCATACTTTCTTAATGTTAATTGGGCAGTAAAAAAAAAAAAAGAGGTGGTAAGGTGGCAAGGTGGCTTCACATAATAAGACATTACCTTTTGTTTGTATAAAGTTCCAACTTTTTAAGTTTTCCCATCAATTCCCTCAACAAGCCTGTCATACGGTTAGAGCTGGTGTTATGATGTTCATTTTACAGATGAGAAATAAACTGAGAGGCTTCTCTGTTTCACACAGTAACTCAGCTGAGACGTCTCACTTCTCACCTACACAACCTTGCCCTGTCCCTGGAAAGAGCCTGCTATTGCCGCAAACACCTCCCCAAACGACGAAAGCTGGACGATGTCTCCAGGTTCCTTTTTTCTAGTTGTTCTAATGAAATTTAATCCATTTTACAAATGTCCTTTAAATATAGTTGACTAGCTAAAACAATATTTATTCATTATTCACTAAAGATCTATTTTTCATAAGTGTTTTCTCCATTTAAATCAAACTTTCCCATCTCTATAAAAGCTATTTTCGTGGAACTCTTTCATAAACAAATCGTCCATTTTCTGCCTTTGTTTATACTATTCAGCAATTTTTTAAATTAAATTTATTGAGATGATATTGGTTAATACAATTATATAAGTTTCAAGTGTACAATTCGATACTACATCATCTGTATATTGCATTGTGTGTTCACCATTCAAAGTCAAATCTCCTTCTGTCACCACATATTTGACCCCTTGTACCCTTTTCTACCTCTTCCCCTCTCCCCTTTCGCTCTGGTAACCACTAAATTGTTGTGTCTGTGTGTTTTTGTTTGTCTTGTTCATTTGCTGCTTAAACAAGGTGTTTTCAGTTTGATTTTACCTTTCCTTGCTTTATTCTGTGCTGTGCTGGAGGGATGTTGCAAAGGTAACCAAGTTTACTTTCGTTGGAACAACAATGAGCATCAATACGCCCCAAACCTTCATTTTGGGTTAATTATCTAGGTGGCTCTGGACAAACCATTTTCTCTAGCTTCAATTCTCTCATCTGCAACACGGCAAGAACACCACTTCCTCATCCTCAACTCTCACCAACCAAAGCCAGATAATGTTTGTAAAGTGACTGCTAAAATTATAAAGTGCTACACAAATCTAGGCAGTACTACCATTACCAAGTTAGGTTAATAATTTTGGAGTGTTGGGGGTGAGGGGAGGGCAGGCACGTTCCTTAAGAACAAACTCAATGCCTAGCAGCCAACAAGTGAAATCTGGATGGTTCTCCTGAAACGCACAGCCCTCATAGCTGCTTATCTGTGATCATGAGACACTCTGAATTCTTCCTTTAGATGGTAATCACTTCACTTCTGGGATTCAGTTTCACCCACAGATATTACATCCACCTCAACCGATCTGAAGTAGAAACTTTGCTATGCACAAACTCTTAGACTCATACATACAGCTTTTAGAAAGGCCTGTCCCTCCACACCAAGCTCTGCTGTATTTGGCCCTCTACACCTCCCCATTATCAACTGTACCCAGCGACTCCCATGCCAGGCAGGTTTTTCTTGGCGGGGGTGGGGAGTCATCTCTAAGAGATTACCAGCAATAAAACATTGATCCTCAACCAAAAATAAAAAAAAACTTTTATTTTTTTCATGGCCTCTAGTAAGGAGACTTATCAAAGTCTTCATAAAATCTTAAATAAGGGTCAACTATGGATTTCCCATTTACCTATGTTCTTATTTGTCATATTAAAGAAATCCCAGTAATTCGGCCAGGCAAGATTTGCCCTCAACAAAATTATATTTGCTTTAAGTGTTGAGAGATCCTTTAGCCTACCTGGTCTTGAAGTTTAAAAAAAAAAAATTTCCCTGATTTTTGTTTTGAAAATTTCAAAATCTAAAGAAGAGTATAATGAACACAGTAGACCCTTCACTTAGACTCATCAATTACCAACAATTTGCTACATTTGCTTCTGTTTTCTCTCTCACTTTTTTCCTGGACCATTTGAAAATAAGTTGAATATATTATGACACTTCACTCATAAATGTAAAAACAAGGACATTCTCCTCTATAATCACACGTAAGAAATTTAACGATGATACAGTACTATCACAGTTAACAGACATCCTTATTCAGACTGCCCAACAGTCTCAACAATGTAGACCTTTCTTCCCCCAATCTAGGATCTAGTCAGAGAATACATATTGAGGTTACTTGTTATGCTCTTTAATTTTTCTTAGTCTACTACAGTTTCTTAGTCTTTTTTTTTTTTAAATGATATTGACAGTTTTGAAGAGCCCAGTCTAGTTTCTTTATAGAATGTCCCTCAATTTGGTTTTATCTGATTGTTTCCTTATGTTTAAATTCGGGTTAAATGTAACTGGCAATAGTATCACAGAAATGATATGTCCTTCTCCGTGCACCCCATCAAAAAGCATCAGATATTATTGTCTGTTCAGCTACCGGTTTGACCCCTTGGCTATGGAACTGTCTGCCAGATTCTCCACCGAACACACACCTCTGCCCATTTATAATTAATAATCAATTATTGATATTTTTGAAATTATGTAAACATCATGACCCCTAACCTTTCACTTAATCTTTTAGCATCAATTGATTCTTGCTTGACTTATTACTATATAGTGGTTGCAAAATGGTGATTTTCTAATATTTCTTTTACATCGACTAGTTCCTCCCCTAATACTGATTTTAAAAATTTTTATTAATGTACTGTAATCAATTCTTGTCATTATTTCATTGTAACACTCAAATCGTCTGGAACGTGGCCAGTGGGAGGATCTCAAGCAGGACAATGTGGTTTTTGAATGGAACCCGCTGGCCTGCAGTGTCTGGGCAGCTCTGGAACCCTTCCTCGGGATGAAAGTCCTGCTGCCCATCTGCCTGTACTCTTACACAAAGGGTAACACTTCATGTAGAGTCATGAACTGTCACTTCTGAGGCTCTGGATTTCCTTAGTGACTGCTTTCTGACTCTGGTGATCTCTTCACACTAGATGGCTGTTGCCATGTAGAAAATCTCTGTCACCAATGGCTCCCAAACGTGGCTCTCTCTGCCCTGGTCTAGGCCTTCCTCATCTGTAGTGCAAACAACCACACAAAAGCAGCCTCATCTGTCTTCATATGAAATACCAGGAACAGAGACGTTGCCAGACTTTTTGCTTCTGCCACTGAGTAGTGCTAGTACCTGTGAGACAATAGGCAGGTTAGGCATCTATGAAGCAATGGCAATTTCCTCCCACTCACTGTTGTCAGGATTAAATGAAAACAACACATTTAGAATCATGCCTGGAACAAAACAGGTACACATAGTTCAGCACTATGCTAAGTCTACCTCCTTCCCTCTCTCCCAAACAGCTTACTTTCTATATCACTAGAAAGAGGTCTTCCTAACAGACAAATGTGATCACGTAATAATTCCTGATAAAATCGTGCCTCGCTCTCTAGGGCCAAACTCCTTAAAAGGGTGACAAGACCTCTTAAAATCTGTCCACAACTTGCCACTCTGGCTTTGTCTCTGGCCACTCAACCCATAGGATCACGTGCCTAGGCATCCCTAGCTTTATTGCTCCTCCCGACTCCTTTTCACACCCTTCCTGTTTTCTCCACCCGGCAAGCTCTTCCTCTCTTCGATTCCACTTGGCAAACTCCTACTCATCCTTTTGAGACTTGGCTCAGATAGCCCTCCCTCAGAGCAGCCAACACACCCGGGGAAGTATGCCACCTTCTTCTGTGCTTCCCTGGCAACTGAGCCCCACACGCCTATAGCAGGGAGGATTGAACAAGTCGGCGAGTAATCTGCTGGTTACATGTCTGCCGTGGCTTCCAGATGCCCATTTGTGAAAGAAGGGAGCGCTTGTCTTGTATATTTGTGTAGCCTCAAAATTTACCCTGCACAGGACACGTTCTCTAGAAATGTTCGTTCAGGAAATATACAACTTGCTTGTTTATCAAAAGAAGTCACATCCAGAAATTCCCTGCCTCACAATCTGTGAGTGTGAGCCTCCCAGGTGATTTCTCTTAAATAAGAAAGGCATTTAGAAAGTTTAGGGTTTATAAAATCATATAAAAAAGCATATATCAAATGTTAACTATAAAAAAACGGAAATAATTATACAGAAATCATAATCAGAAGAAAGAAAATATGCATAAAGAACTAACAAATATACTAAAACATTAATAGTAGGTAGGGCCATGAGTAATTATAAAAATTTTCTTCTTTTTATATTTTTTTCAATGACTCTATAATGAATGTGGAGTTTCTTTAAATAGAAAAAATAATCTTTTTTTTAAGAGAAAGAAATGTTTTAATGCATTTTTATTTTTTTTATCACTGCAAAAGGAAGAGGACAGTGTAAAGAAATGTAAAGTTATATGTCAGAAAAAGTGAGAATGAACAAAAAGGAAAATTATACTGACAACAAGAAACTGGCAGGCAAGCAGAAAATTAGGTAAAATCAATGACTATTTAAATTTCACACAATTCAACAGATGACATGAAGCTATTTTGGTAACAGAATACAAGCCATATTCTGAAATACTGATAAGGTTAGCAGGAGCTAATCAGAATATCGAAATCTGTTAGTGTGGAGGGCAGCTTGGAACGCTCATGCTGCTACCTGAGAATGTAAGAAAACTAAAAAAGGTATAAAATCCTAAAGAGCAACCAATGAGTCTTTTGCCTTGTAAGTCTGAACTCATGCCACTAAGAGAGCTTTAGGCTGATGATTGTCACATCGAGGCTTAGTAGTGAATAAAGGAGATGCTTCAATCTTTCTAATTTGCGCAATGAAGAAAAACTGACTGGCAGAAGAGAATACGAAGGCTTTTCTATTATTGCATTTGTATTTTAATGCTCTACTGAACAATTAAATTAACCTCAGAAGCCACCCAAACATAACCTCTGTCCAACAGTGGGCTATGTTCAAGTGTGTTAGGGAGGAAAACAAACAAACAAACAAACAAAAATATGTCTTTCAAGTTCAAGAGAATCATTTCACTGAAAACACCATGTCAGATTAATGAATTAGCCAGCTAATTATCCTGGCAGTACCATAACTCTCTCTTTCTGAAGGTTTTCAAATCTAAAGTCACTGTGGAGACCATAAAACAGAACCTAACATGCATCTCTCTTTAATGCTTAGTCATTAGATTAACCCATATGATTATTAAAATGAGATGAAAACGACATAAGTTCTCTCTTCATCAACATTAAGGGTGTCTGTGAATCGAGGGTAGGTTTTTTATTTCCTTTTGGAGTTTGCTAAAACAGTTAGAAAAAAACTTCTTACAGCTTTACAGAAAGCTTAGAATACCAAACAATTCTTAACTGTTTCTGCCTTTTTTAATGGAACCCTAAACAGTTGGAACAAGATGACAAGAGGTTGTTTTTGAGTCTGTATACACACTCCTTGGAAAAAAGCTGTGATGAGATTAATGTGGGCTAATCAAGGTATCAAAAACTTGGCTGCCCCTGGTGTAGGCCTGGCACATCCTTACACTAGGATGTAGGGCCAGTGCTTCCCAGAAATTTCTAATCAGGAACTGAACCCACCTACTTCCCTTCCACGGTTCCCGGTGGCTTGTCTTTGCTGCAGTCATTTCTTCCTCACCGAATCATTGCACGCAAAGATTATTCCTCCAAGCTATTACATTTTATAAAGCGAAGAGTACGATTAAATGAATGAACAATAGGAACAATTTTCATAATTACTACTGCATTCTTTTTGGAACATTTTTCTTAGAAGCCATGCATTTTGAGTACCGGCATTAAGGGGGAAATTAAGTACGCTAACTATGGGATTTAATATGATGGCAGAACCAAGTTTAAGTTCACATGCCTATGTTAGACCAAAAGTTATTTTCTAAAGCTCAAATATCTTCCTTTGTAGTTTAATGATTGATAACTGTAAGGGTATCTACCAAAGACAGGCCTTAAATTGTGACTCGAATCAGGGAATACTCAATTCTAGAAGCATTATACTATTATGTCCTGTCTCTTGCCTTTCATTCATACCCACAGCTTTAACACCAGCTAGACTATGATGATTCACAAACATTTAATTTCTAGCTCTGATTTTCCCTTCAACTTCAGATCTATATTGCTAACTGTCCTGGACACCACTACTTGGATATCCTACAAGTACCTCAAACTCTGTTTAATCTGAAGTCATTAACTCCCTTTTCCTCCTTCCCTTATAATTAATTATCACAGCGGTAAAAACCAGTCACCTTTGAAATCCTTCCTTTCTATCCTCATTCCCAGCATCAAATTTAGTACCAAGTTGTATTGATTCAGCCACTTAAACACTGCTCAAATCTGTCTCTTTCTTTCCATCTCCAGGGCCAGTGGCTTAGCTTGAGGCCTGACTACAGCATTTTGTGAATAATGAACAGATGAGAGTCTTGGGGTTGAAGCGTGATAATGACACTAAGTTCTCTTCTTGTTTCTGTTAGCGTTTTACATCGACAGAACCCCTACGTGCTGCCTTCTTTCACTCTCACGACTCCTTAAGACAGATATAAAAAGTGTCATTAGCCCTGTTTTGCCGATAAAGGAACTGATTCTCTGAGATGTTAAATACAACTGCCACGCAGTAAGTGTTTGTGCAAGATCATCCTGAGTCTGACCTCAGTATTCTTTCTATTACTGGGTAGGTTCGTGTTTTTACAAAGTAATAAGTTCCCTCTCTACGCAATGGCTCAGAGAGAGGTTGATCGAGTTTTGGTAAGGATGTTGAGAGACAGCAAATAGAACATTGGACTACATGACTTTTAGTAAGGTTCCTGTCAGTTTTGAAACAGCCCTGGGCATGACTCTACAGTAGACAGAGCAGGTCTCTGGGATCTCCCTCCACTGTTATCCTTCTCTCCCTTCTGACACTGTTCAGTGAAGCATTCTAGCCCTTGACTGACCACTAAATTTCTTACGCTTGATCTGCCATTCCAAGAGGACTTCTCTAACTCTACTGTCTAGCTTCAGAAATCATTCTGTTTTACCTGTAAAGTGTTCTTGCCAAACAAGGTGAAACTAAATCAAATCAAGTCTCCAGAGCCAACTTTCTATTTGGAGGAAATATGGAGGAGAGAGAAAGAAGTTAATCGATACTAGAAAGAAAGGAACAGGTAAATCTAGAACGTGGGACATTCTACAGGACAACCGGTCTGATCTTGACAAGTTACTGATGGGTTAAAAAAAAAAAGACTGATCTAGAATTTAGAGACTTAAGAGACAGAACAACTATATGTAATGTAAAGACTCTGCATCTTAATTTATACAAACCAACTGTAAAAAAAAAAAGGCATTTTAAGACAATCAAGATAGTCCATTAATTGGTAACTGTCATACCAAAGAATTACTGTTAATTGTGTTGAATGTACCAATAGCATTAAAATTACACAATAAGATGTCTGAAAATTTTAGTTGTACACTAAAGTATGTAGCAATAAAATGAGCTTTTCTGGGATTTTTGAAAAAGTACTTCAAATGGAAAAAATATAGATGAAGCAAATGTAGCAAATCTTGATAATCACTGAATCTGGGTGCTAGGTATATGGAGGTTCCTTAAACTAGTTTCATTACTTTGGGAAACACTTGAACATTTTCAGAATAAAAAAAATTGTTTCCTGAATCCTTTCTTTTAAAAGCCCTGTACAAAAGGAGTAATTAGATTTACTGAGTTTTAACGGATAATTTTTGCTAAGGTGTGCTAACATTTTACCCTCTCCTGTATACTTTTAAAGATTCTGATTTCCTGAAGACTGTCACGGAATGATGGCTTTAGTTGGGGTTTGTGGCAACACAACAAATGAGTGGCATGTTTGGGTTTGGTTTTTGTGCACAGTGCCCACTATTACCTCTGCCTTTATCAAGAAAACCACAAGCTGTTTTTAGTCACAAGATCTTGGTTAGATATGCTGATGACTCAAGCTGATTCTGCAAGTGCCAATGCTAACCAAACCTGAGTTTCTCTGAAACAGGGTGGAGCTGGAGAGGTCCTAAGAAGAAACAAAGCTAGAGCTGGTTGTAGGAAGAAAGGCCACACAGCACTAGTCCTCGATGTTGGATCCAGCTTCAACGTGTGCTTGGCCAGATCACACATCTGCCTAAACTGGCATGGCCTGTTCCTTGGTGGAGAAATTTTCCAAGCACAGACAGACAAACTTTTTAAAGGAGTTAAACTAAACTTAGGTGAATATCCTATACTGAGAACATATTGCTTAAGAAGCCAGCCTCCCAGCAAGTCTACATCACTGGATCCTCAACGATAACAAGATATTTCCTATAACCCAGGAGCCGTCGGCAAGTGCGTGAGAGATTTTACAGAGGACAAAGAAGATGTGAGGCTGGCTTCTTTGGAAGGGTGGAAGAAAGAGCAAGGCGGGAGGTGCAGAGAGGCAGGACTGCTGCTGCAGACAGTGGAACATCGGAAAGTTCATTCTTGATGACAGCTCCTCCGGAGTTAAGGAAATAGTTTGTAGGAAAAATGGAAAGAGAAGAGTAAGGAACTAGCTATCTCTCTGAGCACATATGCAAGTCTAGGAAGAAAAGGGGACCACAGTAAGAAAACAGCCTAAAGGAATCCAAACTTTAAAAATCCAAAGTCAAATTTTCGGCCCTCTTCCAAGGTTCTAACAGAGAGAATATCCCTTCTGGAAGGTACAAAAGTATGGAGGGATAAAATTGAAAGGGCATGGGTGATTCACCAGCACAAAGGCAATGCAAAGAAACGATTCCAAACACATCATAGTATTCCTTATCTTTTCCCAACCAAATCAAGGGAACTATTCTCTTCTACTTCCTATTGCACTAAAGAGCTTTACTGTAGATAAACATTTTTAAAACGAAACTTCCTGCTAATTATTTCATAAAATCCCAGTGATCTCCCAAGTTGAAATGATCCCAAGGTAAAGGTAGTGATAAGAGAGGAATGAAGTTTATTTTAAAGAAAGGCTTCTATGTCACTAGAGAAGAATGATAAATAGACAAAATGTACCCCTAGAGAGTAGCGATTTTGTCTGGGTGGGTGGAGAATGCAAGGAGACAGGAAGAGTGTCTCTTGCTCTGCTGTTACAGATTTACCACCGTAGGGATTAATAGAAAGAAGGAAAAAATGTCATTTGAAACAGAACTTTCCATGTCAGAGAGGGAAAAGCCATATAAAAGCTTTTGGATCTGTGTCAAGGGAGTGAATGATATTTTAAAAGTTTGGCAGGAATCCAAAGAGCTACACCCACTCACAAAGCTTAACTGCTTCCAGCACACTGACGAGACCACATACTTCCCCAGCTGAGAAGCACTAACAGGGTTTGGAAATTCTGAGAAGGGTGGGGCCACCTAGCCATACTGCTTAGTAACATTCCCAGATGAGGGTGGAGGGACTTGACTGTATGATAGAGAAATTTTCACCTTTGGCCTTAGTCAAAGGACCCCTGGGCAAGACAAGAAACAAACAAAAAGGGAAATTACAGTGAGGAATGGTTTACCTTCGGAGAGCAGTTGAAATGCATACCAGGTACTGGGAGTGTAGTTACATACATTGTAATACATCGATACAGGTACAGCGTGCCAACTATGCAGAAAAATCTTCTGCTAATAATAGACCTGGAAAAAGGGAAAAACAGGGCAGACACTCAGTCATGAAATTCTGCAGGTTCATTTACTTTACGTTTTCAATGACCCGATAAAACAGACAAACCCAAAAAACTACGTGAGAGCTTGAAATCAGCATATTATAACTATAGCTAATAGCAGACTAAGGTGGAGAATTTTGAGAATGATGTGTTGGGGTTTTAAACAAATATATTAACTAGCCAGAGTTTAAAATGCTCTATACTGCTATTTCTTAGGTTTCCTAAGGCCTTAAACCTGAGTTGACATTCAACTGATATACAAGTCGGGCCCATCTGAATTGGTCAGAGCCCACTGACCAATACCTGTGGTGAAATGTTTAACCAGTACCTGTGGTTAAATGTTTAGAGAATG